>NC_138542.1:39728943-40242665 GCF_964234715.1 Podarcis melisellensis
ACTGTCTGAATGAACATTTTCCATGTCTGTTTATGGGGGCAACCATTGTTCAGTATTTCAGCAAAGAACCAAAACAGTGCTTGCAAAGCTGCAAATACAAAGAACTTGGTTAAGAACCTAGACCGCATCTCATGTATGCGACAACGGCCGCGAGAGTTTTAATAGCACAAGGATGGAAGACTGAAGAAACCCAACTAAAAAATCATGGCAAGAAAAATTGATGGACTATGCAGAACTGGCAAAACTGACATACAAGCTATGGGACAAGGATAACTGCGACTTTAAAGATGAATGGGAACTCTTTACAAAGTATTTGAAGACGCAACAAACCTACTGGACTCCTTGGCTGGTTTTGAGTAAACATTCACAAACCTTTTATTGATAATTATTACCTAAATAGTTTGAGGATCTATACAACCGTGTAACATGCAGAAAACAGCATTTTTAGAGAAATCAAAGACTGGAAATGAGGGAAGAAGTCGGGGGGTGGGGGTGGGTGGGTTCTGTGGGGGGAGGGAGGGGAGGGAGGGGAAAAGGGGTAAAATAAGGATGCTATGTTTCTGGATAATATGTTTTGTTTTAATTTTGAATAAAAAAGTATTTTTTTAAAAAAAGAACCTAGACCGCCTCTCCCCATATGAACCAACCCTGACCCTGTAATCATCATCTGAGGTCCTTCTTCGTGTGCTTCCTCCATAAGAGGGCCTGAAGATGGCACCACAAAAACAGATCTTTTCTGTGGTGGCTCGACATTAGTGGAATGCTCTGCCCAGTGAAGCTTGCCTGGCCCCTTTATTACATAACTTCAGGTGTTGGGAGAAAACATTTCTCTGTTACCAGGCCTTTGGCTGATCAACATTACATCGCCCTTCAAATGTGTTTGTGGGAGGCTGCTTATTGGTTTGTTTGTTTTTGTTTTGTTATGTATTCTGTGTTCTAATATTATATTTTTATGTTGTGAACTGCCATGTGGTCTTTGGATGAATTGCTAAAAAATATTTTAGGGATCTGCGTAAGTTCTGTGTGCATGCTGAGTAAGGTGAATTGGGGTTGTTCCAGTCATGATTCCATGTTCCTGACCAGATCACATTATTAACGTGGAAGATCAGGGACCTACTAAGCTTCCAAGTTTTTCCTGAGGTCTATTTCTTTCAAGAAGTTAAACACATAAACTTTCCTCCTCTCCTCTCCTTTCTAAGAATCAAAACTAAGCTGACAGAGCTTGAGAGGTGAGGAGGGGCTGTCTGTGTGTTTGTGAATCTCATGTTTTGACTGATAGAAAATAATTCACTGTGATTAAAAATCAAACCTAAGGTCACTCAAGTTGCAGTGATTAGGGAAGGGATGTTGAGATAAAAGAGAGAACACACACACCATGCAACAGAAGCTACAATTCCACATTGCAAGTACCCAATAGCATCCACATAAAATGGTACACCTTCAAGGAACCTTGAATTAACAAACAAGATGAATTAACAAACAAGATGAATTTTAACAGGGAGAAATGTAAAGTATTGCACTTGGGCAAAAAAAAAATGAGAGGCACAAATACAAGATGGGTGACACCTGGCTTGAGAGCAGTACATGTGAAAAGGATCTAGGAGTCTTGGTTGACCACAAACTTGACATGATTCAACAGTGTGACGCGGCAGCTAAAAAAGCCAATGCAATTCTGGGCTGCATCAATAGGAGTATAGCATCTAAATCAAGGGAAGTAACAGTGCCACTGTATTCTGCTCTGGTCAGACCTCACCTGGAGTACTGTGTCCAGTTCTGGGCACCACAGTTCAAGAAGGACACTGACAAACTGGAACATGTCCAGAGGAGGGCAACCAAAATGGTCAAAGGCCTGGAAAACGATGCCTTATGAGGAACGCCTAAGGGAGCTGGGCATGTTTAGCCTGGAGAAGAGGAGGTTAAGGGGTGATATGATAGCCATGTTCAAATATATAAAAGGATGTCACATAGAGGAGGGAGAAAGGTTGTTTTCTGCTGCTCCAGAGAAGCGGACACGGAGCAATGGATCCAAACTACAAGAAAGAATATTCCACCTAAACATTAGGAAGAACTTCCTGACAGTAAGAGCTGTTTGACAGTGGAATTTGCTGCCAAGGAGTGTGGTGGAGTCTCCTTCTTTGGAGGTCTTTAAGCAGAGGCTTGACAACCATATGTCAGGAGTGCTCTGATGGTGTTTCCTGCTTGGCAGGGGGTTGGACTCGATGGCCCTTGTGGTCTCTTCCAACTCTATGATTCTATGATTCTATGAATGTTCTAGGCACCAGTGAAGCATTCCACCTTACTTCACTTTACTCCTCACATGCACCTCCCTCACAGGGTTTTGATTAGTTTTGCAATCCTGAAACAGGGAGCAAAGAGGCCAAAGTCACCCCACCTCCCCCTTCAATAGATAACCTGGAATTCCTCTTTTTTGCAGAGAACAGGAACCGCCACCATCAATGCCTTCTTTTGTGACTATGAAGCTAAGAAAGTGTTTTTGGGATATCAGTATCTTGATGAGATGAGATATGTTCTTGTCCCTCTAGGCAGGGTGACAAGGATAAAGACTGTTATCATATGCGTGTCTCTAAAACACATTGTTCCCATCTGTCATTTTGAAAAGGAGACAGCTTAGACAAGAATGGACTTTGGGACAAATCAAAAGAAGACTAAAAGAACACAGGAAATCAAGGCAGATGTTTTCTTCATGGAGGAAGTCTAGAGGGAGGAACACATTCCAGACGTCTTGACCCAGCAGGAGCATTATGCAAAAGTGCTAACATATGCCATGTAAAAATATGGCAGCTTATCCACTTGAAGCAGCAGACATGATGAGCAATTTACTTTTGATCAAGGCCATATCAGAGAATATCATCTTTTCTAAAATGATTCTTTAATAGTAATTGCAGCATGTTTAGAAAATACAATAGAGACTGACGAGCTTAAGGAAGTGTTTTTACATTTAGGAAGCTATATCTCTTACAGTGTAACAGTATGCATGTTAATGCTGTGCTTTTATTATGTTGGAAGCTGCCCATGGTGACTGGGGCAACCTGGTCATTCATTCATTCATTCATTCATTCATTCATTTATTATGATAAATCTCACTGTTTTCAGCTTCCCAGGTAGGTACACACAGAACTGAAGCTTCAATTTGTGGTTACTAATTTTATCACTATGGCTATTTAAAGATCTACATTTAGATAAAAGCTTTTGTAGCTCTTATGATCTTTTCTCTTTATGAAATATCACTTTATGGCAGCAACAACTCGGGGGACTTGGCTTGGTCTGGAAGAGAGATGAATGACAAGGATTCCACTAGTATTCTGAAAAAATGTTAACATTAGAAAGTAATGCTGGTATAAGGGATGCCAACTTAAATGTGTGCACGCGCACCAACACACTTTCATTTCTCACCTTATTCTGCTTTCTTTCTGCCTGTTCCTCTCACTTTCCACAATGGCTCTTTGTTCCACATGCTTTCCCTCTCACAATACCACATGCATATACAGTAGTACCTCGGGTTACATACGCTTCAGGTTACATACTCCACTAGCCCAGAAATAGTGCTTCAGGTTAAGAACTTTGCTTCAGGATGAGAGCAGAAATCGTGCTCCGGTGGCACGGCAGCAGCAGGAGGACCCATTAGCTAAAGTGGTGCTTCAGGTTAAGAACAGTTTCAGGTTAAGTACGGACCTACGGAACGAATTAAGTACTTAATCCGAGGTACCACTGTATTTCTTTTCATAACTAAAGAAATCAAAATTTGCTAGGTGTACAGCCATGTGCATTGGTGTAATGGTGCAAATTCACACCAAAATCTGAAAGCAAAGAAGTAAAGTCCTGATCTGAAAGGCAGGAGGCAATACAATCTCTCAACAGACAGATTCAGCTGAAGAAACCAGAAAATGGAACATAAGGGATAATGACTCATGGATGTAGTTTCATGAATCCTTCATATATTCACCCTCTGTGTGGCTGTGCCTTGGGCAAGAACTTGCATTTACTCCATCTAGAATGAACTGGGATGCTCACATTTCTGACATGACTCTTCCAAAGTTAAACTCTGCAGAAGGCATTCCAAAAAACGAGAATCAAAGATGTGTTTCCTGACTGCTAAATCTTAAGCTTCACAAGACTGTCAATAAAGTGATAGTTCTGGCTTTGTCTTTTGGGCATAAATCCAATGACAGGTGATTTAAAGCACTGATCAATATGCTACTATGCCATTTCACACAATGAGAACATGTGACCTGGAGGTTACAAGGGAAATCTGCTTCTCGTTAGTTTTATCCTAAGCCATGCACCATTCTGTCTTTTACATATTTGACAGCTCAAACAAGAGCTTAACAAGACAAAGATGTTCCTAGGTTCAATAATGCAGAAAATAGTTTTTTATCTTCCAAATGTTTGTTTTTGGCAACACTTGAAAAATCAGAAATGTGAGATTGTGATGGGGCAGAGGAATAGTCGGTGTGATGTATTACTTTCCCCCTCTTTGTTTATTTCCTCTGCTGTTCTAAGAAAGCATTTTCTCCCTCCAAATAAATATACAGTGGAAATTATATGTCATATATGAAGGGAGTAAAAAGTAAAAAGAGGTTTGCTTCACAGAAGCAATTTTCATATATCAGTAGTATATAATTTAATAAAATTAATAATACAGTCTCCCATTAAAAGGTCTCATGAACAGCATGACATCAAGACACTTAGTTCATGTGCACATGAACAGAAACAGTAGGAACAAGCAATGTATCTGAACTGTATCTTTGAAGAAATAAGATATCCCCATAAAGACTTTTCTACTGAAATCAATGGGACTTAAACGCTTCCTTGTAAGTTTGACCTCGTTATGATCTTACAGATTCTCAATTAAAACGGAAGTAACTGAAATGCCTTTAGGGATCTTTTAAAACTTTTGATTGGGTGCCGTTTATGCTTGTCAAGAAGGCAACATTGCTACTCTTACCTAGAATGTCTAAGTGGCACCCTGCCTCTTATTTCCCCATTCATGTATATGGCCGTGTCTCTCTTCCGTCTCTGTTGGTATTTAAATATAGCTTCTCAGCCTAACCTAGGAAGTGACCTACGTATCTGTACAAGGAGCTGGCTCCTCCTACCACAATCATGTTTATTTGTCCTCCTTTCTCAGTCACTCCATTCTAGTCCTTCTTTCCATCCAGTTGTCATGTTTTTCTCTCACTGAACCCAATTCAATGTAATTGGGCTATTATGGAACTCTTTGGGGAGTCTCTGCCCCTTTAGGATATTTTCCTCTAAAAATTTCTCATACCTTCAGTTTACCCTGAGTCTAGCAATACCTCTCTTTTGTCCACAAGTAGTGTGGTTTTGGCTACATAAGCATGAGTATGGGGATTCTCAGATATGCATTAGTACATGTTTCTTCAAAGTCAAATTGCATACTGTGAACGGTATAACAGGGGGAAATAAAGTATTAAATACATTCTAAAAACCTTTTAATGTCCATCTTATGCACTTTCCATTCAGTTTTCCTAAGCTAAGCATATATTCTACACTTTCTTCCAAAGCAGTCTGCTACTGTGTTTTCTGTGGTAAACAGGAATGAAATTTTAAAATGGTTTCCTGAGTGGTTTCTATTAAGTGCCCATTGGCTTACCCTGGCAAAATCCCCAAGCCACCTAAAGTCCTGAAACCCTCAGAAAATTCTGTGTTAATGTAATACCTGTGGAAAATGAAAATTATTCAGGGAAAACACACACCCTTGTTTACATGACCTACACTATACAGTATATGTGAACTTAACTGCATATTGGCCTCCATAGCTGATGGATATGAATGCTAATTTTTCTCCCTTCGGCAATCATTATTTAACCATTACCTTTAGCAACAGAAGCCCAAGTAATTATTTGGATCTGCAAAGTAAACTAGTTCCCAATGATTTTGTATCAAAACCAGCTGATCAAAAGATCTTCACTTAGTCCCAACCCAAGTGGCTCACGATGACATTATTTTCTCTTTCAACTCAAACTCTGTTTGTAAAACAGGTGAGGCAATCACCTATAATCTTCGAGCTCAGAAAACTGCTGCTAGAAGTACTGTAAACAAAGCTCCTTTGCTACATCTGAGTAAGACCTGACCTAACCCCCCCCCCAAAGAATTTAAGGTCTTTGATCCTTCTCCTCTTACCCTGCTCTTATCTCCTCTCAACCCCAACAGAGGGAGAAGGTGTAAGAGCCTATTTTTGAACAAGACAGAAGTAGCAGCAGGAGGAGCATAATCCTCCCATGAGGATCCACTGATTTCTGCACACCTATCTTCCTGAAAATGAGCTGCATCCTAATCTCCTTCCTCTGATAAAAACCTTCAGCAATCGTTCAACCATGGAAAGTAAATGAACTTTTGCACTGTTGACAGATGTGTACAAATACATGATATTACCAATTTGGCATTTTCTAATGCATTATTTAAAAACCAACCCACAATTCTAAGCATCCTTTTTGACGTGATTGTCCACATAGTGTAACATGACGTGGGAAGCTATAGTCAATTGCTTCCCAGCCTGTATACATGCATGTAGGATCACCATGTAGTATTTTTGTCAAGGCTGATAGGAGTTGTGCATGCTGATTCTCTTTCATTTCCCCCCTGCTACAATCAATCTCTTATACCATCACAGCTGAAAACATTTTTCTCTCATTATGTCAGCTTTTTAGCTTTACCCCCTTCTGCTATTATTTAGTCTTGAAATTTTTCAAGGAAGAGAAAATCATCATGTTTAAGTATGCCTTTTAATCAGAATGATTACACAGGAATTTTCATTCTTTTTAAATAATTTAAACATGTACCATCTAAGAGACTTTGACATCCCCCCTCCCCCGCGCTGGTCCATTGCCCTAGTTCAAATTTAATTTCAAGGATTCTAAAGGAGGGGTAGTCATTCCCTTACTTTGCTGCTTAGCAATTTTCTCTTGGATGCTTCTCTTGATATCCTTGCTTTTTAATTTTATCACATTATGCTAAGGATTACTTCTATGAAAGTAATGGAAAATGCTACCTGAGCCTATGTTAAATGTCCTATTTTACTGGCACTTAAACTTTAGTAGGGAAGACTGACTTCATCCAATCACATGTGCTGGACCCTTGCATATCTTGCCATATTATATCAAATGTCTACCTGGATCTAGTAGGCTATGAATTCCTCATTGCAAGAAGAAACAGTTCCAGCCACTTTAAAAGAGGTGATAATTAGATTGTCTTGAAAAACAAACTAGCCTAGACCTATTAACAAGTCCAAGATGGTCACAAATATCCCCTTCCTAAGTAAGGTATTTGACTGGGTGATCTAGTTTTAGATTCTCATGGATAACACTGATTTTCTATTTTAGTTGGGTTTTCTCTAATTGAGTTGGGTTTCAGGCCTAGTTTTGGAATGGAAAATGTCTTTGTTGCCCTGTGGGATGACTTTTGCCAAGAAGGGCGCAAGGAATAGTAAAAAGGAAAAGGTGAAGCCTTTTAAATTTTATTTTATCACACCTTTATAATAGGCATATTTGTTTGGCACTTTTAAATAACTGCACCAAGTTCTTCGCCCTGGCTGGTTTTATGGTGGTTTGCATTTATGCTGCTCTGTTTATGCTGGCTTTTAGATAGTTTCTCTACTGCTGGTTTTATTGTTTTAAACTTTGGATTGTATAAAAAAAATGCATTATACATCTTATACATAAGATGCTGCAAACAACTTAGTTATATGGGCAGTATAGAAATGTGATAAATAAATACTATCATAAGAGTTCAGGTACATGAGTTGAGTAGAGTACATGTGTCACAATAATACATGTGTCAGTAAGTGCAATTTGCATCTTATTAAATGTGGACTGCAAATAGAAACACCCCTTTCCCCACCTGTGTGAAGGAGGATGTCTTACACTGCTCTGTTATGTCTTATATGACTTGTCTTGTTTTCAGACTTACACTCCTGCCTAGAACTACAATTCCCTCTTCTGCTATTCTAGGGTTGGTTCAAGCATTTGAAAGGGAATTCCTATACATCTCCATTTTCAGTCAGGTAGCTCAGCTTACTTATTCAGCTCTGGAGTGCAATTATGGTAGTCCTCATGATTCAAGGTTTGAATCAGAGCTAATAAAAATGTTTCCACTTTAAGATTTTTATAGACATGGGAATCTTTCAACAGCCACAGGCAAACATGGACACGTTTCTCAAAAGAGACTGATACGCTAACCCCAAAGAAAAATATAAATACTATATTTCAGAAGCTTGAGGAACATTTTGAGGCTCAGCTCAAAAATGAAAATAAGTACAGATTACTCCTCAAATTGCACTCCCTTTCTAGTCTCTTTCTCCTGCTGGACCTAACCATCCCTTCCTTGTTCTTATGTTTATTTTCTTTTAACATTTCCTTTTTCCTGTTGTCTCTGTTTGGCAGCAGACACATAAATTATCTACTTGAATGGCATCTTTCTTTTCCTCAGTTCTCTCCTGAACAATAAGCCCCCTTAGGATGAAATATTTTAAAAGGAGCCAAGTTCCTAGAACTTGGAAGCTAAAGAAGAAACGAAAGCCAATATACCACCTCATCTGCAGATTGGTAAACTTCCAGAACTTTCCACTCTAGTATTCTTCTTAACTATGGCAATAGGACAATTAAAGTGAACCCAGACTTCTGTTTAGATCTTCCACCTTCCTACCTGGAAGGATCACAGTGATACAAGAGATAGCAATGTACAAAGGGAGATGTCAGGAGCCAAATTCATCATCCTACAGTTCAAAATCTGCACAACTTCCACTTTCCTTAGCACCTGGAGGATGGCAACAACATATCCTATCTAAGAAGATACATAACTCAGAGCATTTACATAAAATTCCAGACATGCATTCTTAAAAGTTTTATACCATTTGTATGAATTTGTAAAAAGAATTCCAGTGTGGGAAGAAGACCTCCCACTGACACCATGGCAAAAATCCTAGACTTCTATCTTGGCTATAAATCACAAAAAGAAATACACTTTCCTCACAATCTGAAGAAAACACTGGTTTTACTTTCCTATATTTCCTTGTGTAATATAGCCAGACTTTCGTTCCCTAAGATGCCCAACATAATATAATGTTTATTGTCCTAAACTGTCAGAAATTGTTTCTCTTTAGCATTCTTCTATCAGTCAGATTCCAGTTGCTTAACTTCACACACAGAGACTATTCTGAAAGCAAATGTAAAACAAAATTCTCACATGAATATCAAAACTTTTTCAACTACCTCTAAAAATTTGTCTATTTTTTCCTCCCAGACCTGGTCACTATTGACATTTCAGACAGAATCATAAGCCAATAGGAACAAGGTCAACCAAGCCAGTTGCTATGGCAATGGCCCAGTGCTGTCTATATAAGTGATTAAGGCATCTCAGTTCAGCGTTGCCGGGATCTTGGGCCTATGTGTCAGAGTCAGTCTTTGAGTCTGTCTGTGAGTTGGAGTCTGTGTTATGCCTTGAAACTGGAGCAACAGAAATACTTTGAACTTGTATATACCTATCTGTAGCTGCAAAGCCTACAAGCTGTATGTATATATGAACATCTGGAACTGTATTACTGAAGCTTTATCTTCTGCAGCAGTAAACTGTTTTGGACCTTAAGGCACCTCTGCATGGGGACTAAAACTGGGGAAAACTTCCACTACATGGGTATCTCACCTCAGATTCCCAATATTAATGTAATATCAGCTCCTGGCTATACCCCAAGTGATCCACAAGAACATGAGATGGGCTCAAGCACCAGCTGTTCTAGTGTGTTATCAAAAGACATGATGGTATATCAACAGATTAGGTGATGTCAGGAGACCATGGTACAAACAGGTGAGATAATGGATGTTTGCTTTATTCTATTTTAGCATGCCATCACTCAGTGATTCCCTAATGAGATCCACCAATATGTACCTATTTCCTGCAGAAACACACAAATTGCTGACTGTGATCTGAATTGTAAACTGAGTCCATTAAACAGAAAATACAAGTACCTGTCAATGTAACTCATTTCTTCTCCCCAACCCACCTAATATAAAAATGTGTTTGTTATCACTATTAACAATTGTACAATATAATACATAAGAGCAAAATAAACCCCACAATTTAGAATTACCTGTGCCTGATCAACAGACAGATTTTCATCATAGTCATATAGGCTATCCAGATCTTCCAAACCAACATCATATGTTTCAGAGTCGTAAGTTACAGGACTCCTTGTAGGACCAGCCAAAACAGCATCAAAGAGAAAAAAATGCATGAAAATATTTGCAATGGCCTTCATTCTTCAGTCTCCTAAAGGAAGAGAGCATATACGCGATTATTAAAAATATAAATGCAAATATCATATGAAATATAATACATAGGTTATTGAATACTATTAACTAGAAATGTGATGAGCTAAGGGGTTTTACAAATATTTTGATGTATGTATACACAGTAATCGGTCACTGGAGCCATGATGGTAATCAGGAGAGTGTAACACTTCAGAGAGAAACATTTTCAAATGATACTTATTCTATTTAGACATTCTACTTCAGCATATATATAATTGGAATTGTTTGTCAAGTAAACAATATACATACTTGTACAACTGGATGTATAAGGGCAACATTCCCAATTATACACTACTCTAAAAGTGATAAACTTTGGCTCCATGGTTAAGAAGTCCTGATGGGATTCATATTGCCTCCTTTGCGATCAGTGGACATCACAGGTGCATAGCTGTGCTCCATCGCTATGTTGGTTGAGACTCTTAATGGGGTGATTGTACAGAGCAGGTTGAATACATTAGGAAGAGTGATCACCTGGATCCAGAAATCAGAGGATACTCTAGGCCTGCTCTCCCCACTTCCCACTCAGCTTCTTTCAATACTTTGGATTGTATTTTAGTGTTGTGATCTCCTGTAAGGGACTGCTACCCTATAGCATCAGGTACTCCCCTGACAGCTAGGAGTCCAGCACATATACCTAAATAGATACAGTTTGGTGATGGGATAAAGCCAGACCCCCATATGGCTCAAATGGGACTAATCTGTTCATAAGCATGGGCTCAGGCCACTATTGGCTCAAATGGGACTAATCTGTTCATAAGCGTGGGCTAGAAGTACGCTGCCTAAACTCTATGCTGCACAATAACTCATCTAGTATATCCTTCCTGGTTCTGCAATGAGTGACTCTAGGTTCATGCACATGTTGTTCCAATGGGCTGAACGCAGGTTCTGGTGGCAATGGGAATGCAGCCCATGAAACTGGATTTTGAACTCACAGAGCCTCTGCACTCTTAGCATGCTAGATTGGGGTAGGTTATAACTATATTGTTTACAATTGTTTTATTGAAATCTAAAGTAGATCTGGAACATTGGTTTGAATTTTGTTTAAAATTCTGGCCACCGCCCACCTAGTTAGTCACCCTTAAGCCAAACTGGAATCAATGTGCTTTGTTAGTTGCAACTAACTTGTGCCAAGCACAAATAGCTTTAGTTGGATAGGAGCCATGTGGTCTGAACATTATCAGTCTTCTCTTATCATTTTAAAGCAATGCACATCAAATTTTAAATAACCCCCCAATCCAATTTCCAATCTTCATTGTATCATTCACATACACTGAGGGATTTATATGGGAAAAGTGTGAATACACAGACACATGCACACACTGTATTTAAACTGAGAAAGCGGCACATGACTTTTTACACATTTAGAAGCTGTGCTTAAGGCACACAGTGTATGATATTAGAAATTCATGAGACAATTTGTCTTTTGAGGTTCCCTAGACTGAAACAAACTGATATTAAGCCTCTTGAAAGAAGGCCTTTGTGAAGCAGGTTTACACATGGAGGCATGAAATTCCAATGGGAATGGTGAATAGCACAAGGCACTCATTTTTCTCTTATACACTTTCCAGTTTTTTTAGCTACCTAGAAGACATAACCTACAGCCGGCAGACTCTCTTTGCCTATAGCCAAGGGTTAACTGTATTGCACTTTTCAGAACTGATTTATTTACACTGTTACAGGTTTGTCTAAAGAGTTGCTTTACAGATATGCTATTATGCTGATAACTTAGGAACCTCTAATACGTCAGTGAACTTATTTGCAATATACAAATAGTATAAGGACAGTCTAACTTGGTTATTTTTTCTGTTTATTTATAATTCCAAACAGTGTGATGATTTGCTCATATTGTAACTTGTACTGTTTTTACTACTGCTCATATTGTCTAGAATGTCTAATTTGCAAAGTACCGGTAGTTGATATTTTGTTGTTGATATTCTCACAAGGAGCTCTGAAGTAAGTCCCTGATTATCTAAATGTGCAAATGTATTGCTGAAACTGAGAGACTGTGTCTTGAACACATGACTGGAGAGAGATCTGAACCCATGTCTTCCAGATCCAAAACCATCACACTACCCACTGAACATACTGTTTTGTTCTACTGGAAGAATAAGAGTTTGGACCTGGCAAAAGAGGATATTATATCATATTACTATTTTATTGTTTTATTATATAAATTAGATTACATTTACAAATAAAAAATTATAATCTAGTATTTTGGAGCATATTTGGCTGTTGAAGACCACAGCTAAAGAAATAAAACCACACCAATCTTTCTCATATACTATATATATGTCTCTGTATATGTGTTGTATATACACACATACACACCTGTAAATCTGCTTGGTCCACTAAAAACTGCTTGTGAAATCTGTGTGCTTCTGTACGCCTTTTAGAGTATAAGCAAAATATTGGAACATACTGTAATTACACTGGCATCTACAAGAGCTGTCAAATATTTTGATGCCAATAATGTATTACTCTCTCACAGGAAGGTACTAAGAAATAGCCATATAAAAATAGCATAAGGTACATTTTTATAATTTGAATTATTCTCAAAATATTAAAATGCATTGCTTAAAAATAACTTCTGCTTTTTTATATATATAAAAATCCAGTTTGCTAATCAATAAAGAAACAAACAGAAAACTTACCTTTGCCTCTTGCTTTCTCAAATGGCACAGAATTACTCTGAATGCAGAGCCTGTGGTATTTGACCCTAACCAATGGCAGCGGGGTGCCTGGTTTGTGGGAGGGTGGTACAGGAAGCTCTAATCCTGAGAAAATTCTTGGTGCTTAAACACCTTCATATCACAATTTCTGAAAGAAGTCTAAGTGCAAAAGCTAATGATGTAACTGGGTGCAATTTGTTTTTGCAGAAAGAGGATTTAAAACCCATTACTACACCAGCTAATACATCATTCAGCATTTCCAAGAATAAACAAAGTTCTGAACACTTGAGCCTGTGTTTTTTAAGCCTAGTAGTAAAAAAAGGAACAACTAAACACATTGCGTACCTTTTGTTATATAGTTTCTGTTAGCGTTAATACAATTATTTATTATTTTATTATGCCAAATGAACATTTAGTGTGCAAAGTGTGTTTCAGGAAATATTTACATCCATCCTCTTAACAAGAAACTTGAGAAATACGATAATATTTTCACTAGACATTTGAGCAACTGAAGCTAAGAGGAAATGACATGCTCAAGACCATCCAAAGAGCTCAGGGCTCAGTTGTTTGACCCAATTATCCCCAAATTAAAACATTGCAATAACTTCAGTCTAACCACCAAGAAGGATTTTCCTCTTCGCTAATTATGATGATAAATGAAACCCAGTGCAGTGCATTCCACACAATGTGTATTTTAATCCCAAAAATCACAACTGGAAATCATTTGGTAGGGTTTCACACGTTAGCTCCTATTGTCTCTTTGCAAGATGCTTTTCACAGTGAAACATATGCCTGCCACACTCAGAAATTGCTCTGGATTGACCAACACTGGTGCATGAGAAGATGCCAAGCGGTGTTCGTTTTGCAGCTCTTGGTAGCCAGCTGACATTCCCCAGAGTATTCAACAGAAATTTACACATACCTTTCTTCTTTAATCTTTAATCCAGCTAGTGTAGAATGCAGCTGCTAAACTGGTAAGGGTGGCAGCTTATGGAGCCATCTGACATCAGGCTTGAAAGCACACAGTGACTGTCAGTGTGGGCCCAATTCAAGGTGTTAGTACAGTACTAACATATAAGACCCTACATGGCTTGGACCCAGTACCTAAAGGTGTCTTTCCCACTATCATCCATCTTGGATTCTAGAATCAATAGGTGAGGGCTTGTTGGTACTGTTACCACATGGAGCTGCCTGTTTAACAATGATCTGTGACAGGGCCTTGTCAGGGGTAGTCCCCCATTTGCAGACTGCCTTTCTGAGCGAGGAGTATCCCTCATTTCTGATTTTCCGGGGGGGGGGTATTTTAAAAATTCCAATGGACCCTGCCATTTGATGGCTGAAAGACACTATTCCTGGCAACCCTGAGACTGCTGATGGGAGTATATTTTTAACTTTTTTAAACAGAATGTTCATAAACTATTTTTATTTTTATTTTGCAATGTTTTCTTGGTGCTGGGTGTGCTGCTCTGGGCTCCTTCAGGAGGATGAGCAGAATATAAAATAAATAACAGTGACAACTGTTGCCAGCTTTGTCAGCTTCTGTAGTGCACGTGGAACACAGCACCTGCAAGTCTAGTCATCTTTTGGCATCTTTTCCTACACCTCAGTCAGCAAAGTGCCTTAGTGAAGGCATGGAGAGGAATTGAAAATGTTTGTCCACAAAGTTTCTTCCTCAGTGATCCTGGGGGCACAGACTTCCTTCCGAGTAACAGTGACTTTGGTGACATGTTGGTGAAAGGGGCCCACACCATAATGCTGGCAGTCCTTCTGGGTGTAGTAACTTCTGCAACTGGGCTTTTCCACAGCCAGTTCTCCTCAGCAGGAACTGAGGCACTTTTGCAAAAATGGCCATTGCTCTCTCAAGGCACAGCCTTCTCAATAGCACATCCACCCACACCCTGGGTATGAGATAGGTCTCCTACTTCTCCACTAATAGACTAAATAACTAACAAGCTCTCTCAGTTGCCCTGTGATGTTTAGATAAAGGGGGATATAGAAAATAAACAAATGGGCCCCCCTTCTTCCCCCACCCTCTTCAACTTAGATGGGGCTGTCATTTCTTAAATGGGTCACAGATTGTATTGGAGAAATACAATTTATTTACCCAAATAATAGCAAACAGAAGTGTTCAGGGTAAATAAAAGAAAATACACAAGTGCGCCCCATATAAAGACTATAGTAAGAGAAGGCCTTGTAGTATAGTTAAAAAACAAACAAACAGTAATGAATTCTAGCTGAGGCCTAGTTAAGCCTGAACTCTGCAAGATATTTCTTCATCTCTGAGAGGCCTGCTTGCTAAGTAATTATTTTGAGATCTCCCTTTTCTCTCTCCATAGTATACTGTTTGTCAACATTGATGTGGCCTTTTTCTTGTGCGAATCCCAAACTAATTCCTCCCCACAACTCAGGCTGTAAAGCATCAAGGTATATTTTCTATGGCTTGATGTAGGTTAACTGTAGATAAGACTTTCAGTACATAACAAAATCATTTTGCAGTTTGAACAAAGGGAGCTCGCGCTGAATATTTACTGGATGCTAGTGGGCATTTATGTCTTTTTAAAATCTTTTCCCCCTTGCAATCTCATCTCACTAACTCCCTCAGTCTTAGTTAGTTCTCTTTCCTCACACCCAACTCTAGCTCTAGCCCTGATAATTCTCCCCTCAGAGTGTATATAACTCCTCCTTTGCAGGGGTGCCATTTCAGGGTGGGGAGAAGAGGGCTTATCTTGCAAGGAAAGGAAACAGGTTACTCCAAACTAGTTTTCTTCAGGAAAGCAGAAAGGCAATTGCAATAAATGGGCTTCAGGTTGATAAATGGCTGGAGTGCAGCACAATAAGCAGAATCACCTGGATTCTACCAGCTGAAGCAGTAACTGTGGTGACAAAGCTATAACCGGGTATTTTATTAATTGTATTTAAAGTTCTGAAACATTTATATACATGTGGTGTGGTGCAACTTCCCAAACATATCCTACATAAGAATATCCAGGAGATAGTGAGCTGCATGGACATTTAATTTCGCTACTCAAAGGAATGGCTGCCACATGTACACAAATCCTTCTGCAGTGGCTTCACTATTTCATATGTTAATCTTAATTCATCTAGAGTAAGGACTTGTTGACATTATTAATGTTGCTGTTGCTTGTTGCATTTTGCAGAGTATAATGGACAAAATAATCCCAACTAAAGCAATTAATTATTACATGCTTGATGCCAACAGATGACCATGTGGAAGCAATCATTAGGTGGTGCAATTTAAAGTTGTTTCCATGTGGCATCTACAATGAACAGGTTTATCTTCCTTCACAGATGTAAGAAATTAGATTAAAAGAGAGTGTTGGGCTGTGCTCATGACCTGGTTGCCAGAGGAACTAGGGAACACAGCCCAAAGAGATTGTCTTCACAGCTGCCATATATAAACAGTCAAAGATTAATAACTGTTGAAATCTAAGCTACAGTAGGTGAGGTTCAAAAGAATTAGTTACTTTTTATTTCGCAGCAACAGCATTAGTAACTACTCCACTGTCTTCAGTTTTTCTATTGGTATGTTCCGAAGCTACACTCAACCAACTTCCAAGTCTTAACATTGCCTTGTTTACCTAAACCAGGCCTAGCTGAATGGATTTTTCTGGAAACTGGGTTCTGAAAAAGAAAGTGCAGTTTCACAAAAGATACCCAATACAGCAGATCTAAAAGGACATTGATTACAGGTAAGAATGTCTACTTCTTGTATTCAAACCTCTTCTTCATTGTAATAGTACTGATAGTGCACCATTGATATGCATGGCACTCACTGTACAGGTCCCTGTCCCACACAGTTAACAATTTAAATTTAAATAAAGGGAAAATAGAAATGGGAAGAAAAGTGAGATAAACGTGCCACTAACAGGGAAAGAATATATGCTAATGCATTTTTCACATCCTGAGACTTAGCTTATATATGGAATAAGTACTAAACAATCCCTTAGATACATATACTTTAGATATGCCACTTCACTATAATTATATGAAAACAGTGTCTTTTAAAAACTAATAATATGGTTGCTTTTAAAGTATTATAGATGCTTTCTTGTGTTCAAATGCTTCACTTTGGATGATTTGGAATGAGAAAATCTGTTGCTGTGCTCCATTTTGTTTTGCTTTTACAAGTATGTTTCACATTATTGAACTGCAGCATGTGTGTGTGTGTGTGTGTGTGTGTATCTATCTATGAATGTGTATATTTTTGTAGCTTCAAGAAAACCAACATTGGGAATAATTGCCTAAATTTAAATGAGTCTATCATGACTTGAAATAAACAGTTTTAGTAGACCAGTTCAAATTCTGCATTTGTTATGTACTGCAATATTTGGGGAAAATAGTGATGGTAATTTATGTTGTCCTCTCCCCTCCCCCCACAAAAAATATATTTAGAGGGCTTGGGATATGAATCTGATTCCAGGCTCTGGAATCTGATGGAATCTGATTTGGAATCTGATTCCAAAGACCTAATGTCACTCTGTTTTCCCAAAATCTGCCATATGGGAAACATTTACCATCTGTTCCCAGTTGTTAGTATCAGTTATACTGACTGACTATTGTTTGCTTTTGGCTCTCATGGACAACATGTCCAAACTGGATGACAAAAAATAGTGGGGAGAGGGGATAGCACAAATTAAAATGGCAAGTTCTTCATTCACAACCAGTCCCTCATTAAACTATGTGTAATGAAACACTGATGTCATGACAGTCCGATTCTGCAGTTCGTGAGTCCAAAGATTGAAAATATTTTGAAAAGGCATGTGAATAAAAACTAAGAATCCTGTTTAAGAATTGTTCTCATTATAACCTAGTACAAATGCTGGACTAGAATACACAGTAGATTTTTCCATCTCTTCATCCAACAATTGGTGATGGCTGGGAGTGGGAGGAACAAAATATCTGGTGTTAGTTCAGTGCATGCTTCTTGGACACGTGGAATACTGCTTTGGTCTGCTGTGTCAACCTCTCCTGCACAGTTGAAGCCCACCATAATTGAGGATGAAAGAAATGGAGATGGGGGTGGAGGTTGAGAGCCAACCAAATCCATGATAGGTTGGCTATTGTGGATACGCTGGTACAGTACTAGGTAGGGAAAATGCTGTAATTCAGAACTCAAAATAAAAATATATGAAGTGTTACTTGTGGAGTTGCATACCACTAGACTACAGCTTCAAAATGGTGTTTGTTTGTTTGTATCGTTTGGTACTATTAGGTAGAAATCCTAAACATGCTTACAGTACGCTTTACTTCCCAATAAGCATCATATGATTGTGCAGTTCTGGAATCATCTGTCTCAACAGACTTTTAATAGGCTTTACTGGTTAAATTAATCAATACTAAATATACATTAATTATATCTCATATGCTACTGAATAAAGATGCATAATATATGATGTAGGTTTTTCCTTTAGCAGTTACTTTTTCTCCTTCAGCCATGAAATATGAGACTCTTTGTTATATAAAACATAGCTCTTGCAAACTTTTCCTTTAGACTTGCCAGTGATAGATGATTTAATTCTTTCCAGCTACACAGTTGGTTGAGTAGAAATTTCTTGCATGTGGTACATAAAAAGGACAGATGGGTGTGATCCTAGAGATGTGTGTCCCTTTTTACAACTGCTATGAATATTTCTAATACAAGTTCAAGGGATGCATTAATTACGTGAAGCTGTACCTTGGGATGTGCCGTTTGTAATTTACTTTTTTAGACATTCATTTATGCTTGAGTTGTAGTTCTTTTGCACCTTTGAATGACCATTCCTCATCATCAGATTCTTTAGACACAGCTGTTATTGTTTAAAAAAGTTGCAAAACCGATAAACCTTGCTGTGCTCCATCCTCATTTCTTTTATCTTGGACGTTCAAGAATACCATGGAGCTCACATAGACAGTACAGCAAAAAATAAAAAATAAAAAATCCCCCAGGAACTGTTGGTGTTGCCTTGAATTGGTCTTATGCATTATAGTTTCCATTTCTTGCATATAGCATATAGCAAACATTTTCTATATTTCTGACACAGATTCTTAATAGTGCTTATCAGTATATTTTATATATGGGCAATTCCAAACAGATGGGAATATTAGTTTACTGTGGCAACTTAAAGGCAGACTAATTTAGGCTTTCATAGGCAACAGCATAGGGATGCGGGTGGCACTGTGGTCTAAACCACTGAGCTTTGGGCTTGCCGATCAGAAGGTCGGCGGTTTGAATCCCCGTGACGGGGTAAGCTCCCATTGCTCCGTCCCTGCTCCTGCCAACCTAGCAGTTCAAAAGCACAAAGTGCAAGTAGATAAATAGGTACCACTCCGGCAGGAAGGTAAACAGCGTTTCCGTGCGCTGCTCTGGTTTGCCAGAAGCGGCTTAGTCATGCTGGGCACATGACTCAGAAGCTGTACGCTGGCTCCCTCGGCCAATAAAGGAAGATGAGCGCCGCAACCCCAGAGTTGGCCACGACTGGACCTAATGGTTAGGGGTCCCTTTACCTTTACCTAGGCAACAGCATGGTATAAGTTTGCAGACTGGAAAACCTTATGCTTTTATGTGTTCTCTTATTCCCCTCCCCAACACAAAAAGCCTGTCAGGGCTTTGGGTCATTATGTATATCTGCACTTATCTTATTATCTAGTGCAGGATTGCCTTTGGGTGGCAAGGTCATCAGTTGCTTCTGTTGTAGCCCTATAATCTTGGACAGGACGAAGATTGGCTTCCCAGAGTAGGGCTAGGAAACATGTAAAATTTGCAATTGGACAGAAAGGAACATGATCAAGTGTTCAAAACTAAATATATGACAAAAACTAATTAGTGAGTCACATTTCTTTATTAACATCATCATCATCATTATCATCATGTAAAGTTGTTTGACTAAAAATAAATTACTATGGCTACTGTGGCTCTAGTTATGTATAATTTAGCATGCAAATCTACTTTTTTGGAAGGTAAAGATAACATTCACCAAGTAGAGATGAACAGATTTGTCAATTTCAGTTCTCCTTTCTCATTTTTCCAATTTTAAGTTCAGTTTGCTCCATTTCTATGTCACTTTACATTTGGTTAAATAAAGCCTGCACAAAAATTTGAACACAGTTCATGTGCATTTCTCCTAACAAAATCATTTTTTTGCAGTTTTTCTTTGTGCACTTTTTCAATAAACAGATACCTAAGGCTGCTTCTGCTGTTCATGTGCAATGATAAATGAAATGTGTTTGTAGCAATGCTAGTGTTTTAGGGATGTACATAACATGCATTCATCTTCTTATAACTCTTCTCTCAAAATTCCTTAGATGGTTTGCTAAGGTATACCTTGAAATTTCTTACAGGTGGAATTTACTGGCAATTCTGCTGGTATATCATGAGGGAATAGTACAAGTAAGAAAGTACATGTTTAAACATCACTGCTGGTGGAAAGCCATGCTCCATGCATATGGAGCTTCTGAACTGTATGATCTTACATGTTCCTTTTTGAAAAGAGAGATATTTGGCCCCATTCTAATAAAATGAAGCAGTGTTGCAGCTGTTAATGTTTTCAATATAACACTTTCCGTGAATGAAGAGGGTGGGAAAGAGATTTCTGCTACTTATTTTTATCATTAAACATGCTATCTGGCATCTACAGCAATGCTCTTTTTTTAAAAAAAGATAACAAAATAAGCAATTATATATTCTACTTTTGCTTAATATGTGAAATGTACTACACCTGAATCTGCAGGCCAATATGTATAGAGTGTAGAAGAAAAATGCCAAAACTTTTATTGAACCCACAGCTAGATAATACATTTGAGTAGCAAAAGCATCGTCTTAATAGAGTGACATTTAAAATAATTGGGACAGGTTGGCTGTACCAAGAGAGTATTTTTGAGAAAGAAAAAGAAGTGATGAAACTCTAACAATTAAAAATCAAACTCCATGGGGGGACAGTATAATTGACCGAAAAACACCTGGAAGTTCTAACAAGTTTAATGCCAGCAAAACCTGTTTACTAACACAATAATGGTAACACTAAGTTGTCCTTAAATAACAACAGCATGAAGAAGTCGGAAGCATAACATGAGGTCAAATGGAATTGGAGGTTTTATTTCATTGCCATCCAGGCGGAGATAGCGGAGTCGTGGTAAGTTTCTCTCATAGACATGATCCCCTGGGATAGGAACTGGACATATTTGGGTTCCATTAATACCTAAAACAAAAAAAACAAGACAAGAACATAAGAAAAGTGGTTGGGAATCATTGTCTTCCCTCCCCACAAAAAACTCACCAAGTAAATATTTTAAATATGATCCTGTAAGATTAGGACTTGTTGGGAAGCCAGAGGAATCACAGTTCAGCATTTATTTCCTTTATTTATTTTTTATCATGGAAGATGAGAAAGGTAACAGAGCAAATTAAAAGCGGCTGCTGCTCAACAGTCACCAGGTGATGAGGCTGCATGTTGCCTCTTAAAACTTGGCAGTATCTTCTTCACCCCTTGTGAGGAGTGGTGTCTAGTAATTTTGATTTGCCTGGGATTTGAATTTTCTAGCGTGATTGTTCTTTGAACTAGAAGCTCTTAGTGTTTCCCATCTGTAAAATGGGTAAATTGTTTTTGGAAGCAATGCCAAATTCTGTCGTGCTATCATGCATGTGTGTGATAATGTGACTCGATGTGTGATTTGTGGTTAGGTTCACCAGCTTATGGTATGCACTGATTGTTTCTGTTTTATTCTTGTGATGCAACTGCAGTCTGGTTTGCATTAAGCTGATCTTTGTTGGCTCGGTATCATGCTTGGATGGGTTGTTTAATGGTAAGGAATCTGCCAGCACACAAAACATATGTGTACCTTAGGTCAGGGATGGGGACCATTTTTCTGTTAACATGTATATTTCTTCTGCGGCAATCTATTGTGACTTGTAAATCATTATTGTGTGAATCCATCCCTTTGGCTGTTCCCCCAGCTCAATCCTCCTCCTCCTCCTCTTCCTCTGCCTGTGGGCTTCCATAACCACATGAAGTTAAGCTATGGGCCACAGAGTCTGCATTATTGTCTTAGGTGAGCAGAGCATTCTGTGGGCTCCGCCCTCTCTCTCCAGTTAATAAGTCCCATCTACATTTTACTTTGGATCTCCAACCATGTGCCAGAATTTGTTTTGTGGGAGCTGACCCTATGTTTCTTGTACTTGATCCTCATCCCATTATATGTGATCACAAATATGAATGCTGAATGCCAAAAGTCCAGAAGTGAATGCTTTCATTTTCGAATACGCCTTGGAAGTCGAATGGCTTCCGAGGCGCATTTCTCAAGTTTCCCCATTGAATTTGCTGACAGACCTTTGGTCCTCGGTTTTCAAACATTTCGGAAGTCAAACGGACCTCCGGAATGGATTACATTCAAAAACGGAGGTTAGACAAAATAGGGCTTAGTCACTAGCCAATGGAATTTACAATTTAGATCAAATGTACAGAACTTGTATTTCTGAAATACAATAGGTTCTCATTAAACCAGAACTGGTCTGGTTTCTTGTTGCTTCTAATACCTATACACTTTTGGACTTGTGAATGCGTGTGTGTGTGCATGGGCATGTGTGCATAGCACTGCAACATTTGTGCTATAAATGGGAGGAGTGTGGGGGAGGGGTATTTCTGTGGAAAAACATCTGTCTGAGATTGCTGATATGCACTTACTGTCGATCCTGTTGTTGTCAAGATAAAGGTGCTCGAGGTGAACATTGATAGATGGGATTTTGGTGAGTTCATTGTAAGATAGCTGAAGGTCAAGAAGAGATGAAATGTTAAATATTTTGGATGGTAGACCTTTATCGGTTAATTTATTGTTGTTCAGTCGAAGGAAAATCAGTTTGAGCGTTGCATCAAAATAATTTTCTGGTATTGCTTCAATGGAGTTATTGTCCAAAAACAGCTGTATTACATTAGCTGGAGGGGTAGGTGGCATTTTTGTAAGTGAATTTTGAGCGATGTTGAGTAGCATGAGGCTGTTAAGTCCTTGGAAGGTGTCACTTGAGAGAGTACTGTCCAACAGTTTGTTTTGATGTAGATCTAGCGCAGTGAGGTTTTCCATATTGGTGAAGACCCCTGCGGGGATTGTAGTGATTTTGTTTCTTGCCAAACGCAGCTGCTCTAAACTCAATGGCAATGGAGCAGGCACTTCTTCTAACTCATTATTCTCAAGAAATAAGTAGAGTAGATTTTTCAAGTTGCCGAATACACCCTTTTCAATTCCATTGCTGGTAATTTTATTGTTGTTCAGATTTATCCATTTTAGTTGTGTAGCATTCACAAAAGATTTCCCTGTAACTGTTTCAATGAGATTGTTTTGGAGGTAGAGATACCAGATTCTTGCTGGGATGGCTGGAATTTCTTTAAGTTCCTTGCTATCACAATATAAGGCATTTGGGAAACTAGGAGGACAGAAGCATTCTTGTGGACACTCAAAGCTGTAGAAAGACCAATCATATGGATCAGGCTGATCATACATTGGCCTGATATTACGAGTCCACACGGTATTGGTCAAGAAGACTACCAATAGTCTGGAATACAATTGTACATTCATAGTTAACCTTGGAGAAAAGGGGAAAATAGTTATAAGAAAGTATACATCTCCACAGTATCTTTTTCTGAAAGCAACAATGTGCATTCCTTTATAAGGGTGAAATGCTGTCTTGCATGGTGTCACAACTTTTTTCAAGAGAAAAAAGAGGGGTCATATCTTAAATTCAGGGGGAACTACAAGCTATGACTCTAAGAATAGTATGTTTCAATCTGGATTTCATTCCTTTTCTAGATACGGTAAGTGTGCGCACATTCAGTTCATGTTTAAAAGAAGCTAGAGACAGAGCTTCTCTTATTGAATTTCACTAACATTTAAAAACTTGCCTTTTTCCAAACTAGGGAAAATATTTCACGTGCAAAAATCCCAACATCACCCAAAACAGAGGTGGCATACAGTGACTGACATAATTGCCTTTATTGACTGCTATCCAGTCCTAGTTTGGTCCTCCATGAAGAAACTCACATCTTCTTTTGTACTCCTAGATGAGAAGGCATATGGCTCTGATTTTCTAGGCCTGGTTCTCATCACACACAAGAAAAAGATCAAAGAATATTTTAACAGCTGCTTGCTGGGTATGTTCCCTAGAAGTCTAGAGAGCTCTGTTTGAAAACCTACTCCTCTTCTTCAATCGCCCCCCTGTGCCCCAAATTATTGGCTTTCCTCTTTAAAATGTAAATTACTTAGGAAACAAATTCTCTCTAAAACTTCACTTTTATTGCTTGGCCACGTATTCAGATTTCTTTGTCCAGTTCTTTTTTTAATTTGTTCACATTAAAACTCACATATTCCATAGCTATACATTAAAAAACCTAACATGCAAGCCAAGTTACTACAATGCAGTAGTAATTATACAGCAACAGTGCATCCCAAATTTTTATGTCTGTCTTGGTTCTCTAAAAGTATATATAGCATTTCAAAAGAAAGAAAGAAAATAAGCTAGATACACTGGTACAGAAAGGTTGGGGTTTGGGGTGTGTTTTTTTGGAGGGGGTGGGTTTTTTTGGGGGGGTAGTATTAAAGAAAATCATAAGTCATAAGGATCACTAAATCAAAGGGAAAACCAATGCCTTACATGGGTTTGGGGTTTTTTTTTTAAAACGGCTGCTTCTCTAAAGTCCAACAGCTGAAAAGAGCTAACAGGCTTTGAAACTGCTGTCCACAAAATAGCAGAATACTGCCTGAAGTAATAAAATAGAAAGAAGAGGAAGTGAGAGAAACTAAATTATTTCCAGAGAATGTCATACTGGATTTAGCACAATGTCTCTGACATCTTTCTCTTACAAGAAATATATACCAACATTGTTATAATGAGTAACTGAAATATTTTACCTTGTACAGGTTAGGTGATGATTTCTGGTGGCTGTTGGAAATCATTTAAGTACAAAAGTCTTTGTTTCCTTTTAATATTATTTGTAGTCTGAGCTCTTGTAAATTTGTAGCATAAAACCCTAAATATACAGCAGTAATCCCCAGACACATTACCCAAAGACACCTAACATTCTGTTGTTTCTAATTTGACAATGCTTGAGAATCTAGCTTACCTCAGCTTTCTTGGATTCTCTTCTGTTCTTCCTATTGGTCACTGCGGTTAGACTGTAAGAGGTTGACTCAGGCAACACGCAGTGTTTTATGAATACAGCCTAATATATACGCATCAATGACTACAATTGTTAACCCTTAAAATAGCTATGCACCTCAGCACCTTCATGCTAAAGTACAGGAAATCCTGGCTTTCACATCAAACAGTTGCAGCCCTTAAGGTCATTGCCAGAAATGTTAAACTCAAGGTTTAAAAGAATGAATAGAGTGGGCAAAAGGAATCATTACTACATATATAATAAAATGTTAATAAATCATTTTCATCTTAATTAGGAAACAAAGCATTAAAACTAGTGCCATCTGTTCCTGCGGAAACCTTTTATTTGATTATGATCAAAAACAGATGCAGGAATGTTTTTAAAGATATGATTCTTGATTAGGAAAAGTAAATAAGATTATTTGCTAAGACATTCTTTGATACTCTTAGAATAGTTTGATATAATTTGATGCTTATTCTGCATATGTTATTTTTGAATAACTTTCCAGAAATGGAACTGACTTTCTGCCACCTGATCTAATTTTTCTGCTAATTAGTTTTAAGCATAAAGAGTTTTGCAGTGAGAAGCATGTGTATCCCACATGATACTAAAAACAATAATAAAACAAAACATAAAGTGGTCTCCAGATTTGAAGAATCTTTTTGCTTTGAAATTGGCTGATGCAGCTACTAAAGTGGGGTAGGAGGTAGTAATTGGAATGGTGCCTCTATGCCGTTACTGATGTGCAACAACTTGCCTGTAGTGTTCTGTTGGGGCACAAGGCACAAATATCAATAGCACTAGCATGGTACTCACCCAACCTCCACCCGCCACTTGCAAGGGCGCATGTTTCTCTCTACTGTTGGCCAATAACCACAGGCAGATTTTAAGACAAAAACATTACCAATCTGACAACCTGATTACTTGTCATTTGCAAAACAATTTTTTTAAAGAAACTGTGATTGAAATATTGACAGCAAAATGTGTTTCTCCTTAATTAGTAGGACTTGGGTTGGAATTCAGTGTTGGGCTAGTACAAGTGTTCTGCCTGTGCAAGCCTAGCAGCTTGCTACTGCTCTCTACGCACTGCGTGTTATTCTGGGGGTTCTCTTAATCCCACCTGCCCCCAACCCAATTTTGATAGTGGAGGGCCCTGGGGAGGAAACATTCTTGCTTAGGGTTTTCAGTGTTGGGGCATGTTGGGTTATCTAAGTGCTCCTGTAATGCAAAACAGTTTTAGTACTAACTCTATGGCGTTTTGGTTTAATAAAACATATAATTACAATGTTTTATAGCATTGAGTTCTTCGTTCCTCAAAATAGTAGTGATAAAGGAAGATAAAGGGTCATAGAAACACTTTCAATGTGATCCATGGAAAGTGTGCTTAATTCTACAATCAGGAACATGCTTACTTGAATTCCATACCTACTGTGTGATTTAATTTCCCAGGTGAGGGTGTTGCAACTTGATTGTTCCCATTAGAACTTGTAGAATGTTTGTGCATCTTTAAACGGATAAGTTCCATGGATTCTAGTGGGGTTAAACTATGCCTAATCTTTCTTGTATTCAATAATTTTTCTTTCCATTTAATCAGACAATCATAGAATTGTAGAGTTGAAAGGGATCCTAAGGGTCCTCTAGTCCAACCCCCTGCAATGCTGAAATCTAGACTAAAGCACCCATGACAGAATGCCATCCAACCTCTCCTTAGGTTTCTGGACCCTTGATCATCTTGCTCACCTTCCTCTGTACAGGTTCCAGCTGGTCCTTATCCTTCTTAAATTGTGGCACCCAGAACTGGACACAGTGCTTCAGGTGTGCCCTGACCAAAGCAGAGTAGAGTGGTGCTATTATTTCCTTTGATCTGGACACTATACTTCTGTTGATGCATTAGAATAGTATTAGGTTTTGGCGGTTTTTTTGTTTTTTGCTGCTGCATCATACTGTTGACTAATGTTAAACTTTTTTAAAAATCAAACCCAAAATGTGATCATAATACGGTGCCTTGCATGCACTGTATAGAGAAGCATTCATATTTGCACCAAGGAATTGTGCAAGCTTTTGCAAGGATGCAGAGTAAGAGCCAGACCAAATGTGACATTAGGAACACAGGAAGTGCCATATACCTGTTGGCCCATCTAGCTCAGTATTGCCTACACTGATTGGCAGGGGTAGAGAGAGTTTCAGACAAGAATCTTTCCCAGCCCTATGTGGAGATGCCACAAACTGAACCTGGGGCTTTCTACATGCAAATCCATGATCTCTTCCACTGACCTGCAACCATTCCCTAAAATGCATATTTGAATTTAGCACGCACTGCTTCTTTTTTTAAAATGCAAATAGCTGCTAGGTGGTAGTGTGTGATCACTGTCAAAATTGAAGCATGTATGGAGGGAATTTTTTTAACCCTTTCTTGTTTTGGTCTTGAATAAAATAGCTACTCTGAAGCTCCTAATACAAATACGGTTTCGGAATAGTGATCTTTCTCATAGCTGCAGCAGGGGAGGAAACAGTTAAATTCACACTTCACACATGCTGTGATGCATCCTCTCAACAATGGGTTCTGTATGCATTTTTAAAATTTGCACATAAATGCAAATACACTTTTAATGTCATGTCTGGTTTGACCTCTATTGGTTCATTTAACACAGGTTTGTCAATTGTCTATTTTACATACCCTCATCTTTATTAATAAGGAACACTCTAGTTTGAGCCTCTGGGCATATTCTTGAGGGAGGAGGCAGCGTTGCAGTCTAAGTGTGAAGTCACAATGGAAAAAACAATGGAAGTTTGCAGAATATGTACAGACACCTAAGATGTTATGTATTGTGATAGCTACACATTCCGGACAAATATACATTCATTTAGTGCAGTATAAGCATTTCTAATAAGCAGACTATTGTTAACAAATGACCACTCCCCACATCAAATAGGGGTGCCTTCTATGTGATCACGTGCAGCCCCCCGGATCCCAGTGTGACTCCTGGTAGTTCGGGCTGGCTTCATCCTCCCCAGGCTGGATACCTGGAGTCTCTGCCCACCTCAGCCAATCTAGATTAGGGTCATCATGTAAGGGTGAAAAAAACCCTTTTTCTGTAGAAATATGGGATGCCTCAGTAACATATGTATCAGACACTGACTGTGACATGTACATTTTTTTGTGTTGTTAGATTAGAAAAACTAAATAAAAACATTTATTAGAAGGAAGCAGCAGAGCAAAATGTTCCAAGGACAACCAATCAATATGCCCAAACTTTTACAAAAGAACTCAGTCAAGGAAAGAATTGGAGGTGAATGCTCCCACTTCAGATGTATTTGGAGCACATCCAAACAAGTTTAATCTGAAGTGATCTAAACCAAAGCAGCTGGAACTGCTTTGGAGATTTGGAAAGGTTTTCATTTTTAGGGTCCTTCCTCAGGTTGCTACTTTGATGTAGCTCCCACATTTGACTCGGGTGTTATCCATAAAGTGAAAATGCGAGGTAGAGTGGGTGGGATGTAATTCTGTGACAGACAGCTTTATTTTCCAACCAGGGAATAACTTTACCAGGGCTATTCCCCCCCCCTTCCTGTCACAGTGCTTTTGGAAGGATGTAAATGACCATGATAAAATACTCTTCTTTGCTCTTTGTGACTGGCAGCAGCAGTGCACAGGGTGTTTGTGGCTCCCAGAACTGTTTTGAGAACCATGACTTACAAAAAATAAGACATTTTAGTGGCTCTTTTGCCATTAGTATCACATTAAGCACTATTAAGCATAGTATTTTATTTTTAGTACATCTGCTTTGCTAGAGAAAAAGTAGCTTAAGTAACTTTTCCTTACACTGAATTAGGTCTTACTCAGTAGGTGATTTTCCTGCCATCCTATTTGAGATTTGCTTAAAAAAACTACAACCTAGAGATGCCAGGATTCAACCAGGGAAGTTTGCATGCCAAACATGTGCTGTACCATTGAGCTACAACTCCTCTACTACCAATTTGAAGGGTAACATCAACAGGCAGGAATGAAAAATAAATTAGAAACACAGTTGTATAGAAACTTTAGCTATTGTTTTATCAATTTGGCTGTGATATTGACCAGCTTTCTGGGAAAAAATTATTCATTGTTATTCTAAATGAAATACCAAATCTGGTTTGAATTTGTGCTTTTATGGGCTTGTCTAGTACTTGTATCTAGCAGATGGATTATTTAGAGGAAAATGAAGCCACGAGGCTCTTTTACAGAGTCTGGGACTTGAGAGTTCTAAAAAAATGTATCCATCATACACTAGAAGCAGAGGCAGCTGGTATTAAAAGTGGGGATTCTACATCATCATCATCATCACTTAATTATTAAAAATATCTCTAAGCAGGGTACCAAAAACTGAAGCAACAACAGACAGCTGAAACAAAATATTACAAAAATACAATTACCTATAAAATGTACATCCACAAAAGTCTCACAACAAGGAGTTCATGGAAACAGCAAATATCACCCTAGTATCTCACTCTACTTGTTTTTTGTAGGCAGGCCTAAGGTAGATGGTACTTCCTGAGGCTGCCAACAGCTGTGTCCCACTCAGCTGCATTCTCTACACTCTGTTCCAGGTACAGAAGATTTATTGAGTTTCCCAGGGGGTCCTAAGGATGGGGAAAGGCACTCCCTTCACTCACAGCTCTTTCTTCACCCTCTGTTTCTCCTCCTCCTCCTCCTCCAGATCCCATTGAAGCAGTTAACTTATTTGTGTCCACCATCCTTAAGCTCTTCCTACCTATTCTACCAGAGGTCTGCCAACAGAAGTTCCACTCATTTAGCCACAACTGCTAAATGATTCAGGGGGAGTACACTTCTGGATGCAACATACAAGTGACAAAGAGGCGTCTTTGAAGGCGGGTCCATTAGGGTGAATGAGGCACTGCCCCACCAGGTTCAAGCAGCCCCCATCCTGCTGTATTTGGAGCCCAGAAGGAATTTGTCTGCAAACAGATTGGCCCCCTTTGCAGGTTTTGCCTTCCTGATAGCAATAGTCACAACTTTGGCAGAGGGAATCCTAGTCTAACAGCAGGTGGGGGTTGAAGTGGTGTGTCACACCAACCTCAGAAAAGGCGTGTTCACAGGGTACCCCGTTAGAGAGGTCTAGATCAGGCCTAGGCAAACTCGGCCCTCCAGATGTTTTGGGGCTACAGCTCCCATGATCCCTAGATAACAGGACCAGTGGTCAGGGATGATGGGGATTGTAGTCCCAAAACATCTGGAGGGCCGAGTTTGCCTATGCCTGGTCTAGATGGAAGTCTCTGTCCAGAAGCCAAGGCATTTGGCTGATGGTCCATAGAGCTGCCTTCAGCAGCCTGGGAGGGCCATCTGTGTAGGTCTGCATCTTGTGGATAGCCCATTAATCCTAGGCTCGATCCTGTCATGCCTCAGCCCTACACCAGGAGGCTGAGAGGGATATACACCCAATGTTTAAGCCAAATCCTACCTCCATCTGGATTTGACAAAGTTGTGACCAATTTTACAATACGAGAGCGTTTTCTTGTCCAGTTTGTTCACTTTCCTTAATGCCTTGATCCCTGGGGAGGGTTCGCTGTGCATGGGTCTGCAATAATATTGTTATTAGTGGAATTTGCATCCTACTTTTTCTGGTGTTTGAGCTTCAGAGACTTGCCAGCAATCATTTAGTTGGATTGGATTTATGGCTGAAGTTATTTAATTTTTTTATCACCCTTCATCTTAAAATTACAGGACAGTTCACAGCATAAAAGTACAAAATGAGAACACAAAATGCATAAAAAACAAACCAATAATCCCCCCCTTCCACCACCACCCCAATTTAAAAGGCCATAGAACGTTAATCAGCCAAAGGCCTGTTTACAGAGAAACATTTTTGCCTGGCACTTAAATGTAATGAAGATGCCAGGCAAGCCTCTCTGGGGAGAGCATTCCACAAATGGAGCCACTGCAGAAAAGGCCCACTCTCATGTTGCCTCCCCCCGGACCTCTCATGGGTGAGGCTCATGAACAAGGGCCTCAGATGATGCAGGGTCCAGGTCGGTTTATATGGGAAGAGGCAGTCCTTGAGGTATTGCAGTCTTGGATTGGAAGCTGTACCTATCAACAAATATCTTGCATCTAATAACCTGTGACATATCTCTCTCTCTCTCTCTCTCTCTCTCTCTCTCTCTCTCTCTCTCTCTCTCTCTCTCTCACACACACACACACACACACACACACATTTTCCTCATATGCTGTGTCTGTTGGATTTTGTTTCATATTTGAAACATCACTAGTGACACCAGTCTGGTATTTTACAATTCTGAGTTGCCTTGTAAGGAGTGCCAGGAAGGAGCACTCTGCCCTGTACAAACTGGAGGCTGCAGCAGTCAACTCTGTGGCACCCGAGTTCAGTTTCTAATTGATGCTTCATAATGAGTCTGTGTATAACCCCAGTAATTTTGACAATCTGCTATAGGCATTCATTATTGTACACAAAAAGAGCATGTTAACTTGGCTGCTGTTAATACATTTCCAGCTTTATTTAGCATGATCTATAATGGTCATTTTTAGCACTTTCTTGCTGTTTCTTTACCATATATCAATCTTGACATAAATCTGTTTCATAATTTGCACAAGGACCTGGTTGCGTTGTTCACAATGTAAAAAGTTGATCCTGATTAAATTATAAAGTAGATAACCAAATGTCTGCAAGTGTCTCTGTAATTTCTATTCATTTAGCAGAAATACCTATGTCAATTGGCAATCTAAACAAATAGTAGACTATATGGTTGTCTGAATCATAGAATCGTAGAGTTGAAAGGGACCAAAAGGGTCATCTAATCCAAACCCATACAATGCAGGAATCACATCGAAAGAATGCTTAATATATAATTTTGGGAAATTGATGTCTCTGTTTGGCACACAGAAATTTCAGTGAGCACTGGATAACCAGGGGTAAGAAAACTGTGCCCCTCCATTAGTTACTAGACTTCAGCTCCCACCACCCGTGACCACTGGCCATGTTTGCTGTGGCTTTGGAGTTGCATGGGAGTTGGAGTCCAACAACATGTGAAGGGCCACAGGTTCCCTAACCCTGCTCTTATGTTAGAAGCATCAAGGGCAGGAAAGCTGCACTCAGTACCACACATTTATATATTTGGTCTCAGCTCTATGTCTCCTTTGGATACTATGCTCCCTGAGTACTTGAAGGACTATCTTTCACCGGGCAAACCTGCCTGTACATTGAGGTGCTATTGATGGTCCTTCTTCAGGTGTCTTCACCTTTAGAAACTGTGGCACCTCTTTCTTCCCCAATGCAACCTATTGCTGTACCCCAGAGCACTGGGATATGAGTATACTCCTGCAACATTACACTCAATGGGATTCCTATTATTAAGAAAGATGAGTTTGTATTATATTTTACTGCTTGACCTACTGTATTCTTATGCTAACATTTTATGGGCGAGCATGAGGAAGGAGGGAGATGCAGCCCAAGATAGGAGAAGAGGTGGTAAGGGAACACCTAGCTACTTTACATGAATTCAAATTTCCAGGGCCTGATGAGCTGCACCCAAGGGTATCAAAGGAGCTTGTGGATGTAATCTTTGAGAATTCTTGGAGAACAGGTAATGTCCCTGCAGACTGGAGGAGGGCAAATGTCCCCATCTTCCAAAAAAAAAGGGGGGGAGACCCAAATAAAGGTAAGCCTGATGTGACATTAGAGGTTTCAAAGTATTTGGGCCTGTTGTTTTTCAACATCTTTATAATTGACTTGGATGAAGGAATTGAGGGGATATTCATCAATTTTGCAGATGATACCAAACTGGGAGGGGTAGTTAATGTCGCAGAAGAATTGTTATAATCAGGATTCAGTATGATCTTAACAGAGTGGAGAACTGGGCCCATACTAACAAAATGAGGGTGACCAAGATGATCATGGGTCTGGAAACCAAGCCTTATGAGAAATGCTTGAGGGAGTTGGGTATGTTTAGCCTGGATATGAGGAGACTGAGAGGAGATATAATAGACATCTTCTAATACTTAAAAGGCTGTTACACGGAAGATGGAGCAAGTTTGTTTTCTCTTGCTCTGGAGGCCAGGACCCAAACCAATGGGTTCAAGTTACAAGAAAGATTCTAGCTACTGGAAACTCTCAGAACATTCAAAAATCCACCAGATTCCATAAGTCTCCAGGGGTAGAACATCTTAATAGTCCACCTGCACAGGCAAAGGTTGTTGCTATGAGATAAAACCATAGGTTATCTAACATCACACTTGAGACCACTTCCACCACTTCAGTCAAGGAAGCTATTGGGATGTTAGGGCAGTCTCTGCATCTGGGACCTTCTTATTGTTTTTGCCACTGTTTCTGGTCTCCAGTCCAGTAAAACCTGTATAATAAAATGAATTTGGCATTGGAGTGGATTCAGAATTTCCTGCTTCTAGTGCTGCAATAAAATAGGTTTATGCCATACAGTATGGCTAGTCTAAATCCTCCATACAGAACTTGTGTAGTTACATTTGAAAGTATTGGCTGCAACCCTGCACATATTTGCATATGCTTATGTCCCACTGATTTCCTGGGAGTTCTATGAAGGTTATTATGAGAGTATCCTTTTATCCATAATTCAGCTCATTGGAATTAGATACAAGGCACATGGTAGATAAGTTTTGTTTTGTTCTGTTTTTAAAAAAGAACTTTTAAAACTATGAAATACATAAAACAATTTATTTGATGGAGTTGTAGTCTTACAATAATTCAGCAAAATATAAAATAGTGTATTTTTTGGTTTGTTTTCATCTGCACTTACTGTTTTCTAAAAATGTAAACATACATTGACAATAATTTGCACTCAGTATTTTTATTTGCTATGTTTTATTTCTACAATCATGTTAAATGTAGCATGCAAATAACTGAATAACAATAATGGTGTACATGTTTCACTGTAAAGTAACAATTCCATTTTAAAGATTTAAACAAACCACACCAAAACATTTTTTACTGATTAAATATAAAATGCGTTAACAAAATAAAAACCTGGAAAATGTTGCTTTTTTCAAATCTTTGCATAAATCATAGTTAACTGGGGTTTTAAAATATGTTTTTGTATGTGTTATCAATTTATATAGCTATACTGATTTATTGCTTTCCTGTGTAATATAATCACAACAAGAAAACAAATCAAAGGAATAAAAGTGGATGAGAACCTTTGATTTGAATATAGGAAAATAATGTACATATATTGGTCCAGCCCTAAAGTACTAAATACTCTATCTAGATCAGAATATGCCTGACTTCTGCAAACCTGAGTTAGGACTGCACACCTGAGTAGGACTGCATGCATGTACAGTGCTTTTTAAAAATATCCTTTTGAAACTCAGGCTGTACTTGTCTAGAAAAGAAACATGAAAACAATTTTGTCCACAATCTATGGGGACTTTCTAGCTTTACAAAACTTTGACCTCACAGATTTTCTAGAACAGAAGCATTCTTTTTAAAGGTGGCCATGCTGCTTGTTAACAAACACAATTGACATTCTGCAATACGGCATTCTAGCTTTAAAGTGTGGTAAATTATGAAAATGGAGGTGGCCACTGAATGAAGTAATGCACAAATCACTCCACGGTGATATCAGCAGCCATTCGGAGACAGCTGTACATTTCTTGAGGAAGATCAGATCTTGTGAGATTATTTGCATCCAAACGCAGATGTCTGACCCTTGAGTAGGCTAGCGCTCCAACCACTTTGCAAAAGCTGCTCACTGGAAATTCTGTAATATCAAAGGCACATTATTAGTAGCAGAATCATATACAGTGGTCCCTTGGTTTAAGAACAGCTTAGTTTATGAACAACTTGGATTAAGAATGCTTCAAACCTGGAAGTAGTATTTTGGTTTGTGAACTTTGCCTTGGAAGCAGAACATGTTCTACTTCCTGTTGAGTGTGTTCCATTTGTAAATTGAGTCCCCCACTGCTATGGGAAAGCACGCCTTGGTTTAAGAACGCTTTGGTTTAAGAACGGACTTCCGGAACGGATTAAGTTCCTAAACCAAGGTACTACTGTATTCCCCAAGTGGTATTCCCTGGAATGTACCAAGATTTTGTATATTGAAACATATATTGGCTATTGGATTTGTCTTCTTTGCAATAACATCATGGTTGTGGCATGTGATCATCTCACAGTCATAGTCAAAGGGATCCATGTCTGTGTTCTTAGATTCATAGCTAATTATAAAAATAAATGAATTAACGTCTGATATTGTATTATTTTAAGATATTTTCTCTACAACACATGAGAATTATGCAATTCCTCCCCCTGCTGCATTAAATTATAATTACTATCAACAACTCAGTATCTCTTGAAATTCTTGGAATTAGTGAAGTTTGCAAACAAATATTTCAAACGGAGTGTTAGTATTTTTCATTTTGTAGATAAATTGGAAGGGGTAGCAAAGTTATTAAATGAAGATAATTATTGCAAAAGTTTGTGGAAACAAACTGGTGATTAACAAATTTTGGCAATCAGAACAAGTTTTTTTTTAAATTATTACAATTTTAGGATTCTAAAATTGGTCTCCTTATAACAATTGTAAATGAAAGATTTGCACTAGATTTGAGATAAAGAGACAGGGGTAAATTCATAGAATAAATTCTGTAATTTTAAACTCAAGACCTCATTTGTGGTCCATTGTGGTCTGGAAGGTTTCCCTCAATCTTGTATGGGGTAGATTAAAGAAGTGCTCCTTTAGGGAGAGATTTGCTCAATTGAGACTGAAGGTCTCATCAGAGTTTTAGCTGGCTGGTAATACTTCCACTCATAAATTTGGTTTTATCTTTGCATTATTTGGCACTAGTTAAATTTCCATTGCCACTGAGGCCAAACTAGACTTGATGCAGCAGTGGTTGGTGGGGCTGCACAGATGGGACTGTGTTGGTTGAGCTCTTGACTTCCCACTGCCATGCATCACTGGGCCTGCACCATGCTGAGCTCCCAGCTGCCTTGCCCCCACCCTCCACTGCCGTAGCAACCAGCAGTGATGCAAATCATTGGGCAACCAGGAGAACAATGCAGCCCCACGTGCAAAGTCCCATCAAGTGCTACTAGTTTGATGACAAATCCAGGTCTGTTAACCCAGGTGGCTGCCACACAGTTAAAAAGCAGCAGAAGCACACTAGACTTGGAGAGGCGAAGTAGAGGTAAAGCTGAGGTTTTTTACTTTCTCAACAGTTGTCTGGCCACTACAAAACTGATTAAGAGCTGATTAATCTGATGAAGCATACCAAAATCAGATAAAATATACCAAAATACAAATTGCAGACATTTTAAAGAAGAATGACATGAAGCAACTGAAAGCATTCAAAGTAAGGCTAATCCAGTCATATATTACTGTCCTGCAATGAGAACATCAGTCTGCCCATAAAATGTGGGGAAATGTTTGAGTAGGAACATTTTATATTATTATTCTTATTTGACTGCAAGATGCAGATTGATGTGATACCTTTGCTTGATCTCACTGGAAACACCTGAAGATTTCAAAATGACGACCTGTTGATGTATGGATGCATGAATATGAAAAGAACTTTCTATACAATCAACCATGGGTTGCCTTGCTGGGATGGAACAGATGGGAGACCATTTTGCAGTGACACAAGTCCTCTCTTGTCTGTAGGTCTTGGAGGGTAGTGCTTTGAGGACTTGTGTTCAACCCATTGACTGAGGTTCCACAGGGTTCAGTTTCATCCCCTTTGCATTTCAGAATCTTCATGAAACCACTGGGAGAGACTATCTGGGAATGGGTTTTCATCAGTATGCCAATATCTTCTTTCAGTTGTATTCTGGTGAAAAGGTTCTTACAAGGTACTCCAAAACACTGGTTATGTGGAGCTAGGGTATCTTTTCTCTCTATGTCCTGGAGCAACAGAAGACATTGTTCTTTAAACAAGTTTTTGATTCTGTTGCTGCTTAACTTACTTTATTGATTGATCGTTTTGGCTCTTGGATGCTGTTTGTAGTCTATTGTGTTTTTGAGATTACAGTATTGTGATTTTATGCTTTTTTATATATTGTAAGCTGCTTTGAGCAACTCCTTTTTGGGATACATATTTTGTATAAATAGGAATAAATAAAGCATCTGCTTTATCAGGAGCTCTTTAAAAGTGTGTCAAATATCTATCATCTAATACATTTTATATATATCAAGCACTGTACTAATAATCATGGTCAAGCTGCTAGATTTAAGTTGTCAGGCCAGCGTTCATAGTGGCCATGTGCAAATTTAGCAGTGTTAACAGTTACTAAGACTGAACACTGGCTGAAGCTGGTTCCTGGTTTGGTGCTGTAGTCTAGACAAGGAGAAGACTACTGCTTAACTTCTATTCACCCAATAACCAAGAGGTTATATAAGTTTAGTGTTTATACATTACCTTGGGTACCCATGGGCGCACATTGTTTTTCAGAGTCTTCTAGTCACCCTTTCCCAACTCTTATTCTGAAAGCTAATAGCCACAAATGAAGAGGACCAATAGTGGCTGCTTGTTTCTTTACTGCTATGCCTCTTTCCAAGTCTTCTTTTTTGCTTTTGCCGGATTGTTTCCCTTTTACCATGACTTATTACTCCAGCAAAGAAATTTCAGTGAAGTGCATCTACAGTAGACATGTTCCTTGTGTTGATTTTTTCAAAACAAAATTTGACACCTCTTCACCCCATGCTAGTTTGATCATGCCATTAAGAATACTTTCACTGGAATAAGGATGGAAAGTGTTAGTGGCCCATTCTGTTTTATTTGGGTCCACTGGCAAGTCTTGCCTGAGTTCTCATGCATCTGTTGAATACCACAATGCTCCCTTTAGGTAGTTATAGCTTTTTATTTATTACTAGTAGCAGCAATAGCAACATTACAATGACACGTTTCTTGTATATTAATGGACTTCTTTTCAAATAATTTTCACCTAGCGTTTTCTTTTTAGGCCTATTTCTGGAGTCATCACTTAGCATCCTATTCGTTAGATGGGTTTTTGGTTTTTTTGTGCAAATTCAGATCATAAATGGGTGATAGCCAACATTAGTCATGAAATAGACCAATTGAAATCAGTGGACTTAAGCCCACTGATTTCAGTGGGCTTAGTTGGAGTATGACTAATGTTGGATATCACTCAATATCATTAATTGATTTTCCCATGTCTTATGCACTGTCTACTCTGGACCAAAGTAATTAGTACTTATTGGGACTGGGTACAGCCTCCTAGCTACCTCATGACCTCAATCCATGGGTTCTGAATCAAGGAGACCCACACTGGGCTAAAATGGGGACCACCTGCCTAGCCCAGGATCTGGTCCCAAAGTACTTTGGAGGGGGGGAGCTTATGTTTAATTTGGGGTGGGTTTTGGGGGGTGGTTGTGTGTGTGTATGTTTTAAGCCCTAATTACTATAAACATACAGCCAGAAGAGGTTTTTTTCCTCTTTCCTCCCCTCCCAACAAATAGCAGGGGGTAAATTCTGTGGGTATTCCTCTGCAGGCAGCTTCTTTGGAGCCCCATTGAAATTAATAGAGCAAGCTGGTGCTCAAATGAACCCTAACAATTAGAGATGGGATTGTGCAAACAATTTTCTAAGTGAACTATGCCTACTTATGTTGCAGTAGAATGGATTTATGGTTTTCATAGATAGTAGATACGTTGAAGTATATCACAATTAGAGAAGAAAGCCAAAGGGGGCTACTAATCAAAACACCAGGTTTGCTTTGAAAGCAATGCTTCCTACAAGAGATGGTAAGCACCAGGTTCATGCCACACTATGAATTGAATACAGGTTATAAAGATCACCTGATTTCTCCATCTAGTGCATATATTATCACCATACAGTATTGTTTAGGACAACCAGAACTACTTTTCTGAAAGAAGAAAAACACCATTTTTGTCACCAGGTCTGTTGTTTTCCAATGTGCCACCTTCAGGCAGGTTTCATTCATCTCCTCCAGCACTTTGCTAGGTGAGACAGAATAAATGAAACTCCTGTTTGTGATGATTATTTGTTCACCAGTGAATAGATTTTTTATGAAGGGAATCTCAGATCCCACTGCTCTTAATTCTAATTCTTCATATTATTATTCATATATTTATAGTACACTATTCTCAATTATTTTGATACTGGTTTTGCTGGTTACAAGTTGGCATCCCAATGTGCATGTCTTGTATAATTTTTGACATCACAAAATACACAAAGTGCTGTATTCTAGCAGAACTATATTCAGGTAAGAAGGTTGGTTCGTCACTTCTGTGGAAATATAGCTGGGCTGGCCCACTATGAGGTAGTGGCTTCTGCTAAGTTCTCATGAGTTCTTGCCAAAATATCACGAGATCTTGTGAGATCTCATGTGCTCTGCAAGATCTCACTGGAACCCATCTTCGCGGCTGCTTTGTGGTCGCTACATGCAACTCAGGTAATGGAAAGTTTGGCAGAGATAGGGCTTCAGTGGTGGAACCTTCCCATGTCTCCTCAGGTGGCAGAATGGGACGGGCCACCCCTGACCCTATAGTTATCTCTGTGAGGAAACCAATGTATGAATGCATCCTGGCAATAACATCACTCCCTGTAAGGAGTACTAAGCAGTGCAGGCAGGAGGGAGTTCCACAGGTCAAACTTAAGGACACACCTGTCATTTAGCTAACATTTCATTGTATCACCTTTACATTTTTTTTTAAAAAGGGAAACATTACTCACTGTTTATCTGATTGACTTGGAGGTAGTAGTTTTCGAGATGCTCATTTACTGTTGGAATGCTCTTCAGCTGATTATAGGAGAGATCCAGCTCAACAAGGGTAGATATATTGAAAGCATTGCCTGGTATTCCAGAATCTGTCAACTTATTGTGAGATAGACGTAAATACTGAAGATCTTTAAAACCCTGGAAATACTGATCAGGAATGTTGGAAATCTGATTATTGTCAAAATATAGCATCATTAAATTAGGGGGCAGTCCCAAAGGCAGTTTAGTAATCTTATTAAAGCTCAAGTCAAGATACAAAAGTGCATTTAGGCCTTTAAAAACTCCAGAAAGTGTATCTTCAGACAGTTGGTTGTGCTGTAGGTGAATGACAGTCAGGTTCACTAGTCCTTCAAATGTGTTGGGATTGATTTTTGAAATCTTGTTATGAGTGAGTTGCACGTCATCCAGAGTATTGGGAAGTGGTCCAACAGCTTCGGTTAAATTGTTGTTATTAATATGAAGTTTTTTCAAACTCTTTAGCTTGGCGAAGACTTTGCCTTTTATTTTTGAATTTTCCAGATGGTTATGATCTAGGATTAGCCACTCCAGGTCTGTTACATTATCAAAAGCTTTTTCTTCTATGCCTTCGATCATATTATGGCGGAGATACAGGTATTTAATTCCAGGAGGAATAATTGGGAGACTCTTCAGTTTAAGATTGTCACAATACATGGCTGATGGATAGCTTATAGGGCAAGTACATTCTGGTGCACAGACTGCTGTTGAGTGATCAAACATTGAAACAGCATAACCATAATCAGGCTGTGGAGCATAATACCCATCATAATCATATTGACAGAAGATGCCACTAATCAAGAAAAGGAAGAAAGGAAGAGAATTCAGATGCATCTTTGCAGTGTGTGTTGCTCCTGTTGAGGGAGATAAAATGCATACAGTTACTTGACTGGTGATTACAAGGAAGCATATCAAAATAATAAAAACAGAAGTTCATTTTTCTATGAAGGGATGTATGGAAAATGAACTGACTGTATGAAAGTATAGTGAAATTCGGTGCATTGTTAATAGTTATGATGGATAGAGAAATTAATATAGCTCAGAATATCTGTGTTCATATTCCAGTCAGGGATTGAGCCAGTTGGGATACTTTGGGCCTGTCATTGTTTCAATGTAACATACCTGTCCATGTGAAGATAAAATGGGATCACCCTTGTATGATAACCATGGTGCAAAGTGGAATACAATGTCATACATTATCTGTTACAAGAACTTCTTAATGCATGTCCAACATCCTACATAGATATCACTTTCACATAACCATCATGTCCTAGACCATTTTCTTGCCTCAGTAATGGACTGGATGAGAGCCAGTAAACTGAAGCTCAATCCAGATAAGACTGAGGCACTGTTAGTAAGTGGTTTCCTAGATTGTATGGGTAGGAGGTGGCCTGTTCTTGATGGAATAACATTCTCTTTGAAGGTTGCAGGTACTTCTGGATCCTTGAGGCTCAGGTGGCTTCAGTGATACAGAGTACCTTCCATCAGCTTTGGCTAGGGGCCCAGCTATGCCTCTATCAGGACAGGGATAGCCCAACTTCTGTCTATGCTCTGGTAATATCTAGGTTAGATTGCTGCAACACATTATATGTGGGGCTGCCTCTGAAGATGGAAACTTCAACTGGTGCAGAAATTAGCGGATAAGTTGCTAACCGGGGCAAGAAGGTTAGAGCATATAAAGGCAATCCTGGCCCTACTGCACTGGCTGCCAATTAGTTTATGCGCCCAATTTAAAGTTATGGTTTTGATCAGAAAGCCTTAAACGACTTAGGACTGCAATACCTCAAGGACTGCCTCTCTCCATATGAACTGACCTGGATCTTGTGATCATCATCTGAGGTCCTTCTTCATGTCTCCTCCACAAGAGGTCTGGAAGATGGCAACATGAGAACAGGCCTTTTCCGTGGTGGCTCCTTATTTAGGGAATGCTCTCTCCAGGGAGACTTTGTTACATATCTCTAGGCACCAGGCAAATTGGCTAATTAAACAATCTATTGTCTTTTAAACTCTGTGGGGCAGGTGTTGCTGTTTTTGTTTGTTACTATGGTGGGTATTTATGTGCTTTTAGATTGCAGACCTCCCTGTAATACTGGCATGAAGGGTATTATATAAATTTAATAAATAATAATTCATTATGAACACACACTTTGGCATGCATTCATGTTGTTGGATCAGACTTTATTGGGGGTGTGCATGTGTTCATACTTTTCTTTATATAGCTGCACAAATTGTGTACAATAGGGAGAAAAATGAAATGGCATGAACCCAAGCCTTTATGCCATATTTGTAACAATTTCACTAGGAAATCAGAAAACATTAGGAAATGGATGCATAATACATATTGGAAATAGCAAGTCTTATTGTATTTTTGTTTAACATGTTTCATTTAAATATGATGGTTAACACATGCATTAAAGCATGTTCACAGAAACATAAGAACATATTCTGCTTTCTTAACATACTGGATGGAACATGTGTCTTTCATGTAGTTCCTTATTTGTTACATTTCGGTTATTAGAAATATATTTGACTTCAGCCTTTTTCCAAAGCAACAGTTCTTTGTAGTAAACGTTCCTATTGTTTCATAATATACACCTTTTTAGGATACCTCCACAAAGTGGGATACTTTATTTGGGTTTGATGAGGATAGGCTACTTGAGCGTTTTAGCTGTTTACCTTTGAAATTACACAAGTAACAATTGCATCTCAAAACTTGGGAACATACTTCAGCCTGACTGTCAGTAGTATTTCAGTCATTAGTGCAGGGAAAATGTGGCCAAAACGTATCTGCACAACCTCAGAGTGGAATCAGCTGAAAACTTTTATGTGGTCAGTTGTCAACTTAGTACTTATAGGAGCTTCTGTAAGTCCATACTGTTCTCAATGAACAAGAGTTTGTTTTGGTAGGGGTACCCTTGGCAGAGGCATACAGGATAGGTTGACATAGAAGTGAGATAGAAATTTGGGGAAATTTAGTAGAATGACTAACACAGAAATTTAGGAAATCAATAAATAAATGCTGGCCAGAGTATGGTCTGAAGGCAAATGAGGCCATCATCACCTTGCTGTAACTAAGCAAGTCTGGGTCTGGTCAGTGTCTGGAAGGGGGACCATCTGGGAACCTCATGTATGCCCCTTGGGTTCTGTGATGGAAGAAAGGCAGGATATAAATGTAAGAAAAGGAAGAAATGCCTCCATGGAAGCTAATCTTTGCAATGCAGCTGCCACAGCTGCATTAGATTTGGACAGCCATAAGCAAATTTCATGTTCTCATGTTACAAGTGCATATTCTTTTGCCACTTGATTTTTTTGCCCTGGATAAATATGCCTAGCAATATCTTAATGGAATGGCTGGATCATTTCTGTGTGCTGCACACGAAAATAAAAATTTAAAAACCTTTTGCTTGTACAGTACTAATTACTTGTGCAGCAAAAGCTTTTTTGCCCTAGGCAGTGATCATTCTGAAACATTGCATCCTCTCCATCCCAGAGAAATTTTACAATATTGCCCTTGAGACCATAATATATAAATGCACCTTATTTTTTAGCTGTAGCAATTTATTTTTAAAATAAAACATTTCTGTGTAGAAATAATAAGAGAAATAATAGTTGGGTGTGTAGAAAAAGAAAATGTTGGGCCTTGGTATTCATTTATGAAATATAATTTATTTATTCAGTGAATCCTTGCAAATTAGAGTTTATTAGGACCTTGGAAGTTTTGACAAGATAGAATTGGGGAAGTGAAAGACATATGAATGAGATGGTTGAGCTTCCATTGGAGATACTGGAAAAATTTCATTGATTTTAGTGGAGTTAGACAAATACTCAAACATAGGGTTTTATATTTTAACTCCTAACCAATATATTTAAAAGATCTAGGTTGGCGTAGTATGTGGATGACTCCTTCAAGATTTCTCTTTAAAATTTGACTGACAGTTCATCATTGTGCTTTGTAGTCCTAAGTATTACCATTTCATGTGTGTGAATCAAGATAATTGGGTCATTAGTAAACTGGTACTTTATGAACACTTCTCTGACACACATGTTTGAAAATCTTCTAAAAATCTCCTTAAAATTTCTATTGCAAGCATTACTTTGACATTTGGTATCTTCTTCCATGAAAAAAGCCAATTACTTTGCAGTAAGTAAGCAAACTTACTTGTGTGCTAGTTTTAAAAGTTTCATTATGAAGACTCCAGAACATTTCCATGAAACAGGGAAATTAAACAGTAAACTGCTGCACACAAAACTCCCCAGCATATAATATTTTGGATAGTCTTATTTCATAATATTCCAATTACAGTGGAGTCAAATTAAGCATATTGATTTAAATTTTAACTCCATTTAAAAATTTAATTTATTTTGTTAACATACTAATCAGTAGTTGGATATATAGAAATTTTCGTTTGCTAGGATTCCCCCCACCCACGCACCCACCCAAAGGCTTGGTCATTTGTACTGAATGTCCCTTCTCGTAGAAGCCAACATGTTCCACAAACGAGTACAACAATAACCCACAAAACATGTGGAGCATTTAAAAACAAACTGTGAAGGCAACTGCACAAAAGCAACTGTACTCAGTTTGCAAATTGGCAAAGTTGTGGCATGTTCTCATTACTGCTTCCTTCAGCTGCTTGATTGTTAGTGTTAAAGCATGCGAGAGCACTTACCTTTCTGACTTGAAGCTGCTTGCTTTAATTCCCACAGCAGATTCAGTAAGGGACTGGATCAACCAATATATGCTATAAACAGTGTCAGAAGGTAACTGGCTGCCAGATCCTCTGTGATACAAGGGCTTGGGGGGAAAATCCTAGTCACGCTGTTGTCTGAGGCTATGTCATCATGGGATTCTGGTGGTGCGGTATGTAAAACTGCTGCTGTCTAATCAAGTGCAGGTGGACACTGAATTGTAAAGGACAACCCATCTGTTCTCCCTGTGGAACAGGATGGAGATAACCCCTTTAAGAAACCTGAAAAAGTTCAAGCTGACTACCACAGCATGAACAACAGAATTATAAAAGGGGGAAAACAATTTTAAATAATGCTCAAATTGCAAACAGACATTGCATTTTCCCTAGCTCATTTTATAGCCTTCAGCAAAATCTAACAAATAACTCTCAAACCTCAGCGTAGCCACAGTTCTTAAGCCAAATGACTCATTCCTTTTTTCTTGTTTTTCTTTCTGCTAAGTTATGTACAGTACATAAAGGTTCAATGAAAGCTTTAGCAGTGGAAAAAATATATAACCCCAAATAGTGAAACTACACAAGGTTTTTCCTTTACTGTACTGTAAAAAAGTATTAGTAAAAGGGAAGATTGGATATGATGGTTCTGGTTAAATATACATCTAACCATAAACCATGTACATTTTATTTTATGGCTTAACCTAAATATTTATATAACAAAAACACTCTCTCTCTCTCTCTCTCTCTCTCTCTCTCTCTCTCTCTCTCTCTCTCTCTCCCTCTCTCTCTCTGTACACACACACACACACACACACACAATGTTGAGATAGAAATAAATGGTTGGCAGCTTCCTTAAAATTATACTAACATTTGTCCCTTTTAGGACTTAAAGACATTCAGAATCTGGAAGCAATCAACTGAGTGTTGTCTGTTTCTTATTTCATGGATACTGTTCAAGAATGCTTCCTAAAGCTTGGATGTGAATGCTATTGAAATAAGGCACTGCCAAATATAATGCTATAAAAATAAGGAAAATAACTGGCAAAACTTTAAGTATTCTTTCTGGTTCCAATATATCAAGAAAATTCCCATCAAAGATCTCCATTTTGTCTGAGACACATTGCTCCTTTAAAAGAGTGGTCTTTACACCAACTGGTTTGGTGAGGAACAAGGAAGAAGGGGCAGAGCATGATTCTTTCAGACAATCTAGAACAAACTTATTACTGCATCAGATTTATTTTTTTCTACAGATTGCAGATACCATTGGTGTGGCAGATGGATACAATAAAATGCCTCTGCTTTGTGTATTAATCAATAGCATAATAACTACATTTATCTTCATGGGCTCTCCCACTTTGATCTTATGCTAAGTTTACCTTGTCTGCATAGGGTGTTAGACAAACAATCACCCTAGGGCTTTCTCTAATGTTGATCATACTTGCAGTAGACCTACTGAAATTAATAGACCAGTGTTTCCCAACCTTGTGCCTCCAGATGTTTTTGGCCTACAACTCCCATCATCCCTAGCTAGCAAGACCAGTGGTCAGGGATGATGGGAATTGTAGTTCAAAAACAGCTGGAGGCCCAAGGTTGGGAAACAACCTTAGGTAGTCACGTCCATTAACTTCAGTGTGTCTACTTTGAGTATGACTAACATTGGAGGCAACCCATAGTACCATATTTTTCGCCCTATAGGACACATTTTCCCCCCTCCAAAAATGAAGGGGAAATGTGTGTGCGTCCTATGGGGCGAATGCAGGCTTTTGCTGAAGCCTGGAGAGCGAGAGGGGTCGGTGCGTACCGACCCCTCTCGCTCTCCAGGCTTCAGGAAGCTATCCCCGCAGCCTGGCAATCTCCCAGAGTGATGCCGAAGCTGCGTGCAGCTTCGCCATCGTTCTGGGACCCATTCTGGGGGCTGGGGTTGGGGGAAGCTCGGGCTCCCCCCGCCCGCAGCCCCGCAAGCTCCTAGAGCGGGCTTCGCACAGCTCTCTGTAAGCTGTGGGAGCCCGGCACGACTTCTTGTGGAGAGCTGCCTGTTCTGGGGGCTGGGGTCGGGGGAAGCTCGGGCTTCCCCCGCCCTAGCCCCACGCCGGGGGGGGGGAGGAAATAAAATGTTTTTTTCCTTTATTCCCCCCAAAAAACAATCTAGGTACGTTCTCTGGGCCAGTGTGTCCTATAGGGTGAAAAATACGGTATTTGGACTTGCATTTAGACTGTTGCTTTATATAAAGAGAAGATAATTTGAGAAAAACAGTTCTCATAAATGTAGTGATCACTTTGTCTCTACTCCCGCCTGAATACTGTATGGCTGCTTTATTGTATTTATGATGCAATAATGTTCAATTGATTCTAAAATAGTTGTGATTATTTTAACTTAGGTTAGCTGCCTTGAAGAAATGGAGAACAATAATGGTCTAATTCAATTTAAATAGATAAAAAAACAGAAGCAAAAAGTGTGTGCAGCGTATCAGCCACCACATATCAGATCTCCAGGGCCTAGCCAATGAGAACTTTAATCACAAACTACTATCAGAAACTTTCTGACAGAACTGCAACAAACTGTTAGGTCTGCACACATCAAGCACCTGATCCTTTCCATTAGTTTGGGTGGGCTCTCTTTGAAGATACAAGTGTGAAAAATTGCCATAAACCCAATTTCCTAGGGAATCTGCATCAATACAGTAGTAACTCTATGTCCTTTCTGTGGACATGTCTATCACGAGTGGATAAGAGGGAAACTGGGCAACTCTAGCTTCAATCCCAGCACCCATTGTTGACTAATGCAAGCCTTTCATCAGCTCACCATAAAGGTGAGTTAAGGAGGTGGCTGTTTGGCCATCCTGCCCACCCCTGGTTGCTGTTTGGAAGGGAGAAGCCAACAGAACCCAAGATAATGAGGAGGGTAGTAGTATGAGGTAGGTTGGCTACATGCCCTACATCCAAAGATGCCTCCAAGTACTTGCTGGTGGGTAAATGTTGTTATCTGCCCACACTACAGGACCACTAAAGTTGTGACAGAATAGCAGTTAGCCAAATTAAATAACACCATTTTCAACAATAAAGAGCAGTATCACATAAACAAAACAAAATGTTCTATTGGCCAATCATAGGGCACCAAAAATTCCCACTCAGCTCCCAAGTGAGGCACATAACCAATCCCATGACCACCATTTCCAGACCAGACATAGCAAATGCAGTGGGAATCTAAGTAGTAGAGGTAGCTCTCCCACTGAGGAGGACTGGACTGTTATGAAAAGAATTATTAGATACTTAAAGGGAACCATGGACTGTACTGTACACTTAAACTGCCAACAACTATCCAAAACTTCTAGGTTACACAGATGCTCTCTGCAGCAGAGACACAAAGGATTACAAATCAACAGGTGGATTTCTCTTTATGTTTGGAAATGGTCCTGTTTCCTAGGCCAGTTGTAAACACGGATCTGTAGTTTTGTCTTCCACAGAATCAGAATACATAGCTACAATTGAGGCATGTAGACAACTGGTCTGGATTGAGCAACTGACCAACTAACTATGGGCTTTAGGTTGTTTGGGGAGAAACCTGTCCAGTTAATTTAGGACAGGCATAACCTAACTTGGCCTTCCAGCTGTTTTTGGGACTACAATTTCCATCATCCCTAGCTAACGGGACCAGTGATAAGGGATGATGGGAATTGTGGTTCCAAAACATCTGGAGGGCCAAGTTTGGCCATGCCTGATTTAGGAGAACCAAAGCTGTTTGAAATTAGTATCTCAAAGTGAGATTTTATTTTTCCAAGAATCAAACACATTGGGGTAAAATACCACTATTTGTGTGAGGTAATACAAGATGGACTTGTTGAGTTGGCATATTGTCAAACCAAAGAGATGACAGCTAACATTATCACCAAGCCACTCCGAAGAGACAGTTGTGAGAACCTTCAAGCCAAGATTCTGGGTGGTTTATTGATGTTGCATGCAATTGTTTATATTTGCCTGAGAAGGGGTTTGTGGGAAATTCAGCATCATATTAACCAGCATGCTCAGCTCTAGTTAATGCATGAAGGGGTTAAAACCAGAGAGTAAGCTGTTTTACTGGACTCAGCTAGGTTGCGCCCCCTTTCCTCCGGTGATGAACAGGTAGGAATTTTTTTTGTTCACTTTCTTTCCTCTGTTTGTTCTATTCCACCATGTGAACCAACCAGATAGGGCACTTCAACTTGATTGCTCCAAGCTCAGACCGAGTGTTACGGAACTTCTTACCATATTTTGTAACCCAATTTTTCTGCCCATGAATCTGTCCTTTGAAGTCTGTAAATAACAACCATTTTTACTTACCAAACTGTAGAAAGCAAAAGTGCTACAAATGACTTAAAATAGGATATTTAAAAGGTCTATTAGCATATATTCTTATACTTCACTTTGCTGCATGTTTTGTGTTTTAAAACCTCTGCTGGGGATCTCTCTTACTGCTGAGTATTCTGCCTCATGTTTGGATCTAGGAATCCAATGGATTCTTCTTCATTTAACCAATCATAAACTGACACAATCAACCAACTATCTTGAGTCAGTGTCCTGATCATACCTAGAACAATGAGAATTAGCAACTGGATTTTGGGTTCTTCAGTGACAAAGCACTTAATTGCATCAGCTCATAAAGTGCAAGTGATATACACAGCACTCCCCGCTAACTATAGTTGTATCTTGTATACCTTGGAACTCGTACGTATTGGCTCCTGAACAATTGAAAACCAGAAGTGAGTGTTCCACTTTTCAAACGATTTTCCGAAGCTGAACATCCAGCGCGGCTTCTGATTGGCTGCAGGATGTTCCTGCAGCCAATCGGAAGCCATGCCTTTGTTTTTGAACGGTTCTAGGAGTTGAACGGACTTCTGGAATGCATTCTGTTTGAGAACCAAGGTACCTGGTTAGGCAACTTACCAGCAGACCTGTGCTCCATCTTCAACAGCTGGAGCAACACTGTGGCCCTGCCCACCTGCTTTCTTAAACCCCCTTGTCTAACATGGATTACACAAGCATCTGAAAGCTATTCATCAACAGCAGTTTCAGCTGCTCCCATCACCTCCTTGAGCATGGAGACAGCGGATTGGGGTGCTCAGAGAGGATCCCAAAGATACAACTCACTCTGGGGGTGTTGCAGGCTCCTCAGCTGCCTCACAGAACCCCACAAATCATCGGTCCCTCCCCCTTGATTCTCTTCCTCCCCACATGCTTCCTTTGCCCACACATCCTCCCACTATTTGGGCGTCAAAAACACTTTTTTTTGTATTGTTGCCATAAGGAAAAGTATAGAGAAGCAACTATATCAGAACTATATGCAACAGTATCTCCTTGGGTGAAGTCTTACCAAAGTCTTGCTTCAAAATGGCATCTGACACCCAAAAAATGGAGAAGAGCACCACCCACTCCTCGTGATCCTTTCTGCTAATTTGGGCAATGATATCTTGAGTAGTGTCTGAACGTATAGAGAATAACTGCAGTGGGATAGGCATTCTAAAATAAATTATGTTACTGTTAATGAAGGATGAATGGCTTGCTTTTTGGTGTCAGCTTTCCTATTAGTGGTCACTCACATGTAGTACTGGGTGATGGTAATGAGTCAGGGAGGGCAGGTACACTTAACCAGCTGCTACTGCTGAGCAGTGTTCGAAAAAGAGGATGCCTTCCATGTTGTGTTGGTTTCTTCCTCCTTCCCTTTTCATGCTGTCTAGCAAGCTCAACAGAATGCAGCATCACACCATCCGCTCTATCTTCTTCCTCAGGACCTCCCTAGCATATAAGAAATGAGCTAGCAGGAGAGATTAATTATTTTCTCTTCCCTTCTTTACAATTTTAGGGGAAGGAATGTACTTCTGTCTTCAAGTTTAGGCTACACATTTCCATTTCCTTGCTAAATCATTGAGAAATGAAGGATAAATCCTGGGATCAGATGTTGGGTTGCTTACTTGAATGAGCAAATAAAACATAGCTACAAAAAGCTTCAGTGTACTGTGTGAAATTTATCAGTTTATTCCATAAATTGTTCTGCAGTCATTGGTATGCAGGTATTAGACCATCTTCTGCATTGGACTGTTTTCAAGGAGCTTCACTGCCAATTCTGAACGGTGTTAACCCCCCATCCTCTGTGATATCTCACATCATTTGCCTGTTCCCTAAATATATTGAAACCTTAAATACTGCTCATAACTCTTCATATTTAAAAAACTTTTTACCCATTTAGAACTTTAACATCATACTGAATCATATAAATGTTCCATGAAAAACAATCTGCCTCCAATCGTGCAAGGCATTCATTATTTTTAATGGGAATGTTCCCAGACTGTCGTTTTGCTTGTCTGATAGCCACACTTTACTTGCATTTCAAATGGAAAGTATTAGAGTACATAATATAAGTGTTAGAGAAGTTGTGGTACTCTTGGACATGTTTCTTATTCCTAAAAAGGAAATAGCAGCTTTGGAGATTTACAAAGTGGTACTCCTAGTACAACCTATTAACAGACCAAAAGAGTATTAATCTGATCCCTGTATCTTTTTTATGGGAATTCAGAATTACTCATTACATTGCTTCTTTCTTGAAAATGTCTAAAACTCCCTAATGTTATCCCATTTCTTCCCTCTCTTTATTAATGTCTAATTTCACAATGTTTACAGAAACAGGTTTTCTGATTCATTTGTTGAGAAAAATTGTGTGCAGAAAGCTTCAAAAGAGCAGGAAGAGAGATATATTTTGAATGTGAAAAGGGCAAAAAGATTAGGGGCGGATCCAGTTAATCCCACATATGAGGGAAATCTGCACGCTTAGAGTTGCATATGCAGAAGAGGGCCTGGTGAGATCTGTGGCAGATTCAAATAGAGTGAAGCATGTGTCAGAGGTGAATTTACTGTATGTGAAACTATGGGTTGTGCCATGTGGTTCTTGGCTCCATTAACTGTTTTTTACCAACAAAAAGGGATCTGGATTTCAAATGGCATATATTAGTTTGTCAAAAACAATTTAACCCTTATTTATTCATTATGACTAAACTGTGGGAGGCAGTAGAAGACAGAAGTGCCTGGCGTGCTCTGGTCCATGGGGTGACGAAGAGTCGGACGCGACTAAACAACAACAACAATTCATTATGAACAGTCATGTAGAGAAAGTAAAAGATGGTTAGAGAATACAATTTCATATCTTCAACTTCAGAGAATAAAAGTGGTATAGGGTAAATTGAAGCAATGGGGAGAGGCAGACATCTTATTTTTATCACATGATCAGTGCAGGAGGGCTTCCGTGTAAGAGCAGTCTATAAGTACCAGGGATATGGGTGGTGCTTTGGTCTACTGAGCCTCTTGAGATTGCCGATTGGAAGGTCGGTGGTTTGAATCTGTGTAATGGTGGTGAGCTCACATTGCTTTGGCTCAGCTTCTGCCAACCTAACAGTTTGAAAGCAAACCAGTGCAAGTAGATAAATAGGTACCACTGTGGCAGGAAGGTAAAAGGTGTTTCCACTCACTCTGGCTTCCATCACGGTCCTTTGTTGCGCCAGAAGTGGTTTAGTCATGCTGACCACATGATCTGGAAAGCTGTCTGCAGACAAACGCCGGCTTCCTCGGCCTGAAGTGAGATGAGTGCCACACCCCATAGTCACCTTTGACTGGACTTAACCATCCAGGGGTCCTTTACCTCTACCTTTTTACCTGTGAGTATCAGAAGAATCTGTCAATGAGGCTTTTAGCTCATTTCTCATTTGGTTTTGAATCCTGCAACAATTTTGGAACAGTGTATTTCTCACTTATAAAATTAATGATTAAAGAACATTTCCTTCAAAATCTGATATGCAGGAAGAAGAGTTTTAGAAATAAATACTTGCATATACTGTACTTGCTTTTCACTAAAATCACTGACACTTAACAAAATAATTTTCCAAGTCACAGGCAAGATTTAGAAAATAATTTTTGTGATACAATTATCTAGGTATGATATATAGGTGTTTAATGTGATTTAACCAGGTACAGTAGATCACATTCTAATTCCCAAACCAGTTTGATGACTCCAGAACTGGAGGATTTCCTTCAGAATACCCCTTCCCCAATATCCAGCACCTAGTTAGAACACAAGTCTTTGTTTAATTTGCCTGCTTTAGGGGAAACCCAGCCAGATGGGCAGGGTACAGGGTACTACTACTACTACTACTACTACTACTACTACTACTACTATTACTAAAGTATTTCTTATTTAGAAATGTAAATGTAAAGTATGCAAGTATAATGATCCATTTTATCGCCATCTACTCCCTTTAAGTTCTTCAATGTATTTCTTTTTGTCTCCTAGGTCTTATTACAGAACATTAAGAAAGTAAGGAAATTAAAATGCCCAATTTGCATGACAATAGGTGGTAGTCTGCTGTTTTACTCAGAGTAGACCCATTGAAATGGATAAACATGACTACATTAGGTCCACTAGTTTCAATGGTTGTACTCTGAGCAAAGGTTAGTTGCCTGCTTACCCTGTGCTGTTTTTCTCTTTTCACGTCTTAATATACATGTAAGGAATTGAAGGAGAAAAATGAGCCAGGTGTATCATTCAAATCATCCAAATTTGGAAACATGTGAGCAGTATATTTCCTTTCTTCTGAAGGAACTCTCATTTTAAATGTTGGTGCATTTGGTGAAAACAGCAAGGTAGTGAATTAAAATTATCTGAAGTATGAAACATCCAGGACTTATTCCAATTCCGGGGGCGGGGGACGGGGGCGAGCACGCATTTTGTGGTAACTGTACAATCATGAATGTATGAACGCGGAACATGATAATGTTCATTATTTTAAGACACATCTATTCCATCGTTCATGGTGAATGCAAGAAAAACATTTGATCACTAGAGGCTGCTGGGACACAGTGTAAGCAGTTAACTGCCTGGCCTTCTTACAGGATAAGGGTGCCCAGAAGTAAGAGACAGAGGGAAGGGATCTCCTCGTCCAATGGCCTCATTTGTTTGTTTTATTATTGTTTCCATCTCTCTCTCTCTCTCTCTCTCTCTCTCTCTCTCTCTCTCTCTTACACACACAAACACACACACACACACACACACACACACACACAAACTTGGATATCCTCAGTTCTACCTTACCCATGGGACACTGGTGGCGCTGTGGGTTAAACCACAGAACCTAGGACTTGCTGATCAGAAGGTCGGTGGTTTGAATCCCCGTGACGGGGTGAGCTCCTGTTGCTCGGTCCTTGCTCCTGTCAACCAAGCAGTTCGAAAGCACATCAAAGTGCAAGTAGATAAATAAGTACTGCTCCAGCGGAAGGTAAACGGCGTTTCCGTGCGCTGCTCTGGTTCGGCTGGCCACATGACCCGGAAGCTGTACGCTGGTTTCCTCAGAGATGAGCCGGTGAGATGAGCACCGCAACCCCAGAGTCGTCCGCGACTGGACCTAAGGGGTCCCTTTAGCTTACCCATATCCCAGCTGTTTTCCCAAAACTCCCAACTCTAAGCCTTACCCAGATTTCCATTCACCATTACTGTTCAGACCTTGTTACATTAACAGTTAAACATGCTTTGTGTCTATGTTTATAGTTCTTTCTGTTTTCATCAACTTTTTCTGCTAGCTCAAGATTTGATTGCATTTCTTCAAGAAAATTGTTTTCTTTTCCTTTCCTTTTAAAAAGCAGTTGCTAAATTTGCATGAATTACATTAGATTTTGGCATGTTGCTTTATATCAGTATACTCCAGGTAGGGACGTGGGTGGCACTTTGGTTTAAACCCCAGAGCCTCTTGGGCTTGCCGATTGGAAGGTTGGCAATTTGAATCCCCGCAACGGGGTGAGCTCCCATTGCTTTGTCCCAGCTTCTGCCAACCTATCAGTTTGAAAGCACACCAGTGCAAGTAGATAAATAGGTACCACTGCCTGTTTCTGTGTACTCTGGCACTCAGCACAGTCCTCCATGTGCCATTAGTGGTTTAGTCATGCTGGCCAAATGACCTGGAAAGCTGTCTGTGGACAAACACTAGCTCCCTTGGCAAAAGAAAGATGAGCACTGCACCCCATAGTGACCTTTGACTGGATGTAACTGTCCAGGGGTCCTTTACCCTTACCTATTGTACTCCAGGTAGGAAGGGATCTGCCAACCCTCCATTTTTTCAAAATTACCTGAGAAAACCCTTTACCCCCCTCAAAGATCTCAGCTTTTTGCTGTTCCAACAGAACCACAAAGTGACTTTTCTGCTGTTCTCCCCCACACACCTTAATGCTATTTAAATCAATCAATCAATCAATCAATCAACCAATCAATCATAGTACTGTGGATTTGCACCTAAATTACAATTGCAAACAAAAACAACCAATTTCCATGATGATATTAATTATTCTAGTATAAAGAGTCAAAATTTCATTTGCTGTAATAGAAACTGAAGAAATTTTGAGTTGTTAAGAGTTTATTTGTTACTTTCTGGAATAGCCTCCTTCATGATATTAGTGGAACAACACTCATTTCCAGCAACTGGTGTTCGGGAGCTCGGAGCCCATGAATTTGAAATCAGCATGGCTAGTAGCCATTGATAACCTTCTCTTCCATGTATTTGTCTAATACCCTTTTAAACACACCAAATCTGTTGTAGTAAGATCCATAATTTAAATATATTGTGAAAAAGCACTTCCGTCAAGGCCATATCCAACATTCTCTGACAGAGTTTAAAGGTACACAACAACAGAATCCTACACAGCAGTTGCACTAGCAGAGGCGGCAGCTGATTCTTGTTGCATGTCGAGGTCCCCAAGCCACCCCCCCAAATAACTCACAACGCACACTTAATTTTTGTTTAAGGTTTTTGGCATAATTTTGGCCACAACTTTATTTAAATACAATACCATGAGTGGTTGTTTAGGCATTGGTTAAAACTATCTATCCCCCCGCCTGGGGACAGAACTGACTTCCGGGCACCACCAACAGTCAGTGCGGGGGAAAGTAAGTCGGGGAGAAATGGAGCTGAGTCACAGACCCTCAATTCTCATCTGCATGCTCCCCGAAAGCTTGCTGGCCCTAGTCCCATTCCAGGGATTGGACGAAAAGATGGCAAGCCCCAGGATTCCTTTAACGGAATTCCCTTTCCGCAGCAACCATGGAGGGGCAGGCCCAGCCTATCCTAACCCCTCCTCCACCAATTTATAACCAATGCCTAACCACAACCTTACAAGTTGTGACTATTTGCTACGCAGTAGGCAAAAACCAAATGGCCCAGCCAATCAGCCAGATGGACAAAATTCCTACCAAGCCCCTGCCCCAACGGCAGACGACCCCATGACAGGCATAGCAAGGTCACTGCAACAACCCCTTACTCAAGGGCGGGTAGGCGGGTGATCTGTTGCACGCAGCAAAGAGAAAGCTCCAGGCTGCGTGCAGAGTATTTAAACATTTTACCCCTCCCAGCAAAATTGCAACATAACTTTTACCCCAGCAACCCAGTGAACCAATCACTGCCCCAGGCCATCTTTAGAGACCCTGCCTGGTAACAGAGGGGTGGCTCAGCAGACCCCACCGCAACACGTGGTCTCCATGAAGGAGAACATGCTTTGTGCAATCTGTTCCACAAGAATACCGGTAGTTGGTAACAACGTGAAACAAGTACAGTATACTGCTATCCTATTCTTGGCCTGTTTTCTAATAAGGCGAATAGAAGTCTGAGGTACCAATCTTCATTGAGAAAATATCCCAAGGGAAATGATTATTTTCCCCATCTCGCCACCTCTGTTGCTTTATACCAAAAGAAGAGTTTTCTGTTGACTCATCTTGTTTTACCGTCAGCTGATGTCCCAAAACATTTATCTGGTAAGCTCTGTATAGCTCTATACAGATAATCTGTATGCTCCATTAGCTCAGTAAATTCTCTAAGGTATCTAAAGCATTTTTATCAGGGAAGCCAAGAGCAGGGATGATAGGAGGGTGGCCACAGGGTGAGTTTTCTGGTGGTTGGTGCAAAATATTAAATAAATTCACAGTTGTTGTCAACATGTTGAATGTTTCACTAGAAGGGCTAAGACTCTTTTCAATTTTCTAGCAGGAGCCTTAGCGAAGAGATATATTTTGGATATCCTTTCAGCTTTATTTATTTATTTGTAAAGTTTTGAATTTTATTATATACCATACTGAAATACTATTTTACTTTTATGAGGGGGATAATGGAAATCAAGGAAAATCTCTTACCTCTTAAATGCAAAACCTTCTCATATGGCCAAACTGTGGTTAATACGATAAAAAGAAAATAGTTTATGGAAACATAACCCTCCCATTTTTTTACTTCTCTCATAAAGGTGAATTCCTCTTTTCTTCTCCAAATGTGTTTTAGTATCTTATTAATAACTAGAGGTGAACATTTTTTCTTAAGATTTTCTCTTCAGAAAAAATATATTCATATGTATTTGAAAAGATATATGTAAAAACAATTAAGATAACCCATGTTAACTTTAACTGTTGCTTTTTATAATAACTATTAGTTTACTGAAGCTATTCTGACATTGTTTTGTACATGAGAGGCTATATAACACACAACAAGGTTTTGGAGTTTGCCAGTACTGTTTAATATAAAAACATACATACATTGAAAATATTGTATTTTAGACAATTAAGAGGTATCCAAACTTTTCTTTGACATGTGGAAAGATATATAGTTAACTTTGAAGACAGTGATCCCAGAAATATACATCCTTATTTTGGTATACTTGCCACTAACTGAAGCCAGTTATAGAGATGAATGTAGAAGGTTTGGTTTCAGATGACTTTTAAAAGAGAAGACTTCTAAATCTGCTCATCAAGTTCTGGCCAGTTATATATTCTCAGATGTAATTCTAGATACTGCTGAAAAGGAAGTCTGCATATCTCTCTACATTCTATTTTAAAAGGTTGTTGAAACTCAAATGCAGTGAAAAGATGAAAGTGCATTGTTGTATTTAAGAGCAATGAATTAACGTTGTGGGCTTATGCCTGCTTAAATTTACACATGCCTGCAGTTTCACTGCGTACATCCCCTTGAGTGGGTTACTGCAGATGCTCAGATGAATGGAAATCATATGGGTATATTGTTTGGTGGATTATGACACAGAGAAGTGGTAATGAGAGCAACGAGAAACAAATTGCTCCTCTACAAGTTAGCTGTTGTAGTCCAGAAATAGCAGCATCCAGGGATACAATAATCATGTATTTTGTGCAGCAGATGTTTCCTAATCTTGCATAGAATTATATTTAGGATATTTATAAATGAAAATTTGAATATATTAAGAGAGTATTTTAACCAAGAATGCTAACAAAAGCAACATTTTAATATTGCTTATGTTATGTAAGCACACTGGTACCTACATTCAGGCTTTATTCCAATGAGTTTGGTTGAGTCCTCAGTTGACTATTCCTGCCCCACACCAAGAATAATATATATATATTGGAAGTTTCATTTCCTTTTCCTCCAAGTAATCCCTTTGTGTTGTTGTAAATACCACCATCTATATAATTTCTAATTGTGAAAAGCATGACAAATATTTACCCCAAATCTCATGCACAGTGGAATACTGAAATCTGTTGCGCTCAGCTAATCGATAGAGACCACAGAAATACACCACATGCTGGCAAGGAAGTAAAACATAGTAAATTGGAATGATCTATTTGCTTTTTTTTATTTTACATACATAATGATATCCACTCTGCAGGTAAGTTTCCAGTATTTGGCTTTAATGTTAGCAAACATTTTAACAGGCAACAGGTATTTCTAGCAGAAATGCATTTGTGCATCTATTTGTAATTTCCAAGTTGTATTACAGATCGTTCATAGATACAGCGGAAGGAGGATGGCTGGATTTCCCAGTACTGCACAGGGTTGCTAAACAGACTCACTCCTGAATAAGAAGCCTTTTTGGTGTTGTATCCAGGGGGACAAAAATCATTGGGACCAACGGCAGCAATTTTATTGTTGTGAAGGTAGACCACCTGGAAAGTAGAAACATTGTAGAAGTGAGACAGGCTATTGTGTTGCAGAAACCTAACATGGGTCATTTATCATCATTTCTTACATCGATTTCCACATACTTAAGCCAAAATCACTTTTTAAAAATCATCCCTTGAGCAATCACTGTAACCAGGGTAGAAGAAACTTGCTCCCACTCATTATTAATACTTCACTCTGCCCACCGGGCAACACACTAAAGTTCCCTGCACATAGCTGTCAACTTTCAGTTTTGAAAATAAGGGATCAGCAGCCTTGAAAATAAGGGATCAGCAGTCTCACCTGTCCCAGGGACAGTCTATGGGATAGCTAACAATCCGGGATAGCAGTGTGAAGCAGTGGGAAATGGCGCTGGAATAAGGGAATTTCCCACAAAAAAGGGGAAGGTTGACAGCTATGTCCCTGCATTGTGTTGACATCTCCATATATTTGTTGCCATCCTTGTGATACTACAGGAAGACCAGAAGGCAGAAGCTCTTTTGATCCTCTTATATACATTTCCAAAGCATATATAAGTCCTATGCAGGAGTTATTTTACTTACACAATTGGGTTGTGAGGGGCATATGTCCCAGCCCCATTCTCCCAACTTTTCCTTTGATGGCACACACTTAGAAGCTTCTTTGTGTCTGGGAACACTGATAATGCAGATGTTGTTATTGCAGGAAAACTTTTAAGTGTGTTCAACCAAACCTGCTTAAAAAGTTTCTTCAGACCTTCCCACTCAGTTCGGGAATGTCAGCAATGGATCGGTTGGAGATGAGGATATTGGGAAGTGGGGACAGCATCCCTCTGCACCCATGGTTTAAGCACAATTACAATAGCACCAGAGTAGGGCTGTAGACTTAAACAACCCCAATTTATCACTGTTGAGGAATGTTCTCTGTTACACATGTGGAACAGTGAGTGACACTGAGAATAATGTGGCCAATCTCTGCTTGTCTGCTGCAGTCCCTGCTTCCCCCCCCTGGAGCCACTGGATTACAAAAAGACTATTGATATTGTTTTACAACAAATGAAAATAAGATACCTTGTAATGCAGATATTATCACAAGATCAGTAGCTAAGCAAAGTGGGTAGAAAAACATAAATGAAAATGGTTTTTTGTCCACCTGGTAATTAAACTAGTCTTATGTTATCTGTTATTTATTAATTTATATATGCTTTTATTCCTATGATGGAAGTGCAAATAGCAAACATCAGGTTCCTGGGTGGTGTCCCACCCAGGTAGCTAGCAGACGCAGACTATCCTGTGTTAACTTCAGGAAGGTTACTATAACTTTCAGAAAGGTTGTTGGATAATGGCATTCAGACCAATTGTTACACCCCTACATGCACCATTACTTCATATAATTAAAAAGGCAGTTCATCAGAAAGACTCTCCTCCCTGGAAGAGAGGGGAGTGGTTGTGGGCGGGAGCCCAAGCTCCGCCCCTAGCAGGGGGCGTTAGCCCCCTGCCTCCTCCTCTCACCTGGCTGGTGCCCACGCCCCTCGGCAGGCACCCAACCAGGTGCCTCCGTGGGGGCGTTTACAGCAGCCTTTTGCTGCAGCGCCAGCTCCTCCTCGGCCTCATTCTTCTCTCCGTCGTCTCGTCGCGAGTCACCCACCCTCCACTCCCTTTGAGCTCAGGGTCTTAGTTCATTGGCCTTGCTTTGGACCTTAGGTTGGTCGCCCTGGTTGTCCAGGGGGCCTGGTAGGAATTTTTCCATTTGGCATTAGGCTTTTTGGTTTTTCCGCCTACCTCGTAGCAATCGTCACTTTTGTGGTATTGGTGGGTAGGTTAGGCATTGGAATAATGTGTTGTGGTGTGTCGAAGGGCTAGGTGTGGCCATCGCCTATGCCTTCAATTTTTGGGTATTTCGTTAAAGGAATCTGGCGGTCGTGTACTCTGTCCGATGCCTGCTTGGCGGAAGGCCATGGCACGACCCTCGGTGACATCAGGGGAGAGCCTATAGTTGGATTAGCATCAACAGGCTCCACCTACTGGTGAATAAACCCCCTTGTTTTAGACATCCGGACACTGGCAATGGAAGCCCCCAGGCGTGTTGATGCATTGCTGGCTCGGCTGGCAGTCGTGCGAATCGTATTCACATTCATCCACGTCCATGCAGGATCCTTGTCTGTCCGGCTCATAGCCCTGGGGGCAGTTGTTCTGTACGAAGTACTGGGCCTGCTGGGGGGGCCTGGGCCTGGGGGGACTGGGGGGAGGGGCCCTTTCAGAGTTCACGTCGTTGATCACAGAGGCCGAGCGGGGGAGGCACAGGTACCCCCCATAATGGTTGATGCACTTCATCTCCCCTTTGCAGGCATGGGGGATGGTCTCGCACTCGTTCACATCTTTGCAATGTTGACTCTCCGCATCCCACTGGTAGCCGTCAGTGCATTCCGTGTAAGTGTCGGGTTCCTCCAGTTCCTGTGAAACTGCAGCTCTCAGAAGCGTTGCCAAGAGGAGACATGAAACAGACCTCATTGTTCTGCCACGCTGGCAGCCGCCTGGCACCCCCCGGCACCCTCTCTTGCCTTCTCCAAACGTGCCCCGATCCCGGCTGCGTGCAGACCGCGAAGTGTTAGGCGCGGGCTCCCTAAGCCAATACCTTTTCACTGCTGTAATCAATAAAGTTGTGGCCTTTTCTTACCCATTAACCTTATATCACGTGTCCTTGCGTATTCATTTCACATTGCGGGGGTCGGGTCCTCGAACCACAATGATATATTACAGCTAAGCATTTATGTATTAGTTAGTGAATGGAGAAAATGCAGTTTACTGCTCTATTAGATTTTCCAACATCTTTATTAGATGTAGGTACTACTGCCAGTCCTATGTTGCCTGTGAGATATACAATAATTAGAAATGTTGTATATCTCAGTCTTATGGTATACTTTACCTGTACATATTTGTGTTCTCCAAGCCCAGGAGGTACTTTGGCAAGGTCATTGTGGTCTAAATGTAATTCTCTCAAATGTGGCACGTTAGCTAGAGAGCCATTATCCAGGCTAGCAATGTTATTGAAACTGAGACCAAGCCTGCAAGAGAAAAATATTGTGCAAGCTGTAGTGAAATAACTGTTCTCATAGATAATTGTTTCTGTAGATTCATCACACATTAAACACCTTGTAAGTTATTATCTGTATTCTCTAGCCATGCCACAAAAACAGGAAAATAGTGCACAAGTTGCTATACTAAAAAACATGTACTATAGTTACATTTAATTCTATTGCACATGGCCAGTTGTAGTCATGTATTGTGCCTATATAGGCTTATTACGAAACTAATTTCACATCATACAATTATCACTATGTGCACAATATATCAAATTAATAACTGGGTAAAGGTAAAGGGACCCCTGACCGTTAGGTCCAGTTGCGGACGACTCTCGGGTTGCGGTGCTCACTTCGCTTTACTGGCCAAGGGAGGCGGCATACAGCTTCCAGGTCATGTGGCCATCATGACTAAGCCGCTTCTGGTGAACCAAAGCAGTGCATGGAAATGCCATTTACCTTTCCGCTGGAGCAGTACCTATTTATCTACTTGCACTTTGATGTGCTTTTGAACTGCTAGGTTGGCAGGAGCAGGGACTGAGCAACGGGAGCTCACCGCATTACTGGGATTCAAACTGCCGACCTTCTGAGTGGCAAGCCCTAGGCTCAGTGGTTTAACCCACAGCGCCACCCACGTCCTTTAGTAACATGGTACTTAGTACCTTATTATTTTAAAGTTAGATTTTAGTACCAGATAAGATTGCAATATCTCTATACATACTGCTGCAGCTGGAGATACCTGTATAACAAGAATATCAATGCACGCCAAAGCAGGTGGGAGGTTGCTTTGTGTAGTGCAGCATAAAAAAATAGACTTATTTGTGGAAATTGGGAGAACCCAGCAATATAGATGTAATTTTTAAGAACTGGTTCTTTACAGCTTTGTTTTTGTGGTAGCATGTATACAACTCCAGGAAATATGTATTCCAGTCTCATATTAGACATTTACTCAATGAAGGTAGGGCAAACTACATTAGTATATGAAAATTGTTCATTTAGTATTTTTTAGTCTACCTTGAAGACTATTAAACACATAAAGATGAAACAATTTAAAGCTAGAAAACTAGCTAATGTAAAATTCAATACATTTTCAGTAAGGGCTTCTTTTCTTGCCAAAGTGCTTGGAATGATCCAACTAAACAGCCTGAAACTTGTTAACAGATGCAGTGAGCTGTGGCTGTTGAGGAAGGTTTAGGCTATCAGTTTTGCATAATGCTGGGCATTTTTATAAAATAATAATTACTTAGCCAAATTGGTGAGTCCTTTTAGACTGTCTGCATCAACTTTGTTGATTTTGTTGCCATCAAGGTGAAGTTCTGTCAGAGATGTGGGAAGACCTGCAATAAAAGATGGAGAACATGTATTGCAAAGACCCGTGAAAGGTAGACTGTATACAAAAACACATTGCACACAAAGCTCTTGTGGGAGTCAGTGGTCACTTCATTTCAGGGGTGATGAGGCATGTTTGGCCTTTACTATAAAGCGTGTTCTCCTTCATAGAGGACGTGTTGCAGTGGGGTCTGACAGGCCACCCCTCTGTTGCTGGGCGGGATAGTATGTCTGACCATCCGCAGTGATTGGGCGATTGGGTTACTGGGCAAATTTTGTTGTTGCCATTTAGGGGGACAGACTAAAGGTTATAAAATTAAGTCATGCAGCACTGACTGGGCTCTATAGCTGCGTGCATCGTTCACTTATATAGGAAGAAGTAAATGTGCACTTTCTGGTTCATTTAGGGCTGCCATACGTCCAGGATTTAAGAGTGTCCTAGTTTTTACTTTTTGAAATATGGCAACCCTAGGTTCATTATGAAGGAAGAATCTGAATTTGCTCACTGTCCAAGAAGGTCCTAGCTGCCTTGTTTATCAAGCTTTTTCTTCTCTGTATAGCTACTTTTTAGACTCTCTTTTTTCGTCTTGCTAGAATGTGACAATGTGGTTTTCAGATAGATAGACAGACTGCTAATTAGTTGGAGATTTATAAATGAAAGATAGAGTGGTACAAGATATGGATGGATCACTATCATTATAATATGTTACAATTGCACGTGTTCCATCCTGTTTCTATGTTTATGTGATTTTTTTTTAAAAAACCACCAATTAATATATGAATATATATTTAATTATTACATATTATGGTAAAGCATCTTGTTCAGTTTTTGAGTCAAGAACTGTACTGCAAAAGTTGAAGAGAAAATCCGAAGGATAATTATACTATGATCTGCAGTTCATGAGGAGCAGATCAGGTCAGTTCACACTGGAATTCACACAAAATAAAATCCTTATTTACTCCATTCAGTTCAGCATTGACTCTGTCTCTCTTCATGTCCAGCCTATGCAATGTGCAGAGCAGTGTTTCCCAAACTTTGGTTTTCAGCTGTTTTTGGACTACAATTCCCATCATCCCTGACCACTGGTCTTGCTAGCTAGCAATGATGGGAGTTGTAGTCCAAAAACAGCTGGTGACCCAAGTTTGTGAAACAGTACTGTTGGTCAGTGGTTCACCCATGCTTGTGATTGTACACATATTCCTAAAATCATTCCTAAATCTTAAAAGCAGAATGTAAATGGGATATAATAAAGGCTGACCATGCAGAATGATGGAATTAATCTCACAAGTTTAAATAAAGCATAAGTATATACATACTTTATATTACTATTCTCTGCTTCTCTGTGGGAAAGTCCACCCTCCTAAGTGGGAATGATAAACGCATATTTGATACCACATAGCGTACTTTTCCGTGTATAACACGGCCCCATGTATAGGATGCCCCCTAATTTTGAGGACTCCAATTTAAGAAAATGACCCAGAGTTGTGGAGCTTTTTTGGGGGAGAGGATGGCCCTAAGTTGTTGAGATTTTGGGGGCAGGATTGGAGTTGTTGAACCTATACACAGAAAAGTATGATATATACTTTCCATTTAAACTTGAGTGTCTTTTGTTACTGTATTCTAAAAGTAAAGTAATATTCTGCATGTGATGCATTATTTGCATTCAACAATATTTTTTACAATTTACACAATTTAAGATAAAAATATAAAATAAAGTTCTTCATAATATTCTGGCAGTGATGCTGTACACAGCTTCAGTTTCCCAAGTAGTGTGCTTACCTTTAGGGACAGTTGTTATATTGGTATCTGAAATACGGATGTAAGAGAGTCTCTTCATCCCTTGAAAGCATCCATTTTCCACACCTGAGCTTTTTAATGGATTAGTACCCAGTTCTAAAAATAAACAACGTTGACAATTCTTAACCAACAGATTAATACCCCTCCTTCCTTAATTCTTCTCTAATTGTGTTAAATTGGCTGCACTGTACTTTGTGAAATAATTCCAGCCTTACTTTTAAAATAAAAATCACATTTAGTGTTTTGATACCTCTGTAAAGGTTCTTTATAAGAAGTGATAACATTCAGCTGGTAAATTCACAGGAGTTTTCTTTTACTTGATTATATTTTCTGGGTTGCAGCATGTTGTGAAAATTTCATTCCATAAAAAATTGGAAGCTGGAGATTTTAACAGCCTAGCTGAACACTATGAGACAAATGTTTACTTCAACTCTTCCTTTTGATTTCTCTCAGTTACACCCTCCTTTATAATGCCCAACTGTTACATGAAAAGTACTTTAGCAAACTCAGTATGAACCAAAACACTTGATACGCCCAATTACACTTCACTTTTTCACATTCAACCACCCACTGTTACATCCCCCCCTTGGAAGTGTTTACATCAATAATAAAATTAAGAAATTTCTTAGTCTGGATTCTGTCAAATTCTACTGACTTTGAATTTTACCATCTTTCGTCTGATAAAATCTTATCATGGACTCTATCTGTAAGCAGCGATGCATACCTACGACAATCATATTACTTAGTCCATTGAAGACGGCTTTCCTTAGTTTGTTTATTTCATTTTCATGTGCTCGTAGCTCCTGCAAGCTTTTAGGCATGTTTTCTGGAAGTTCCTTCAAATTGTTTTTGGAAAGGTAAAGTCTCTCCAGTTTCTTGAGTGGAGCAAAAGCTCCCGGGCTGATTTTGCTGATTTTGTTGTTAACAAGGATCAATGCCTGTAAAGCAAGAAACAATAAAATAGAACTTTGTTAATGCCACACATGGGCATACTGTTAAAGGAAGATACAAGTATCCACTAAAGATACAAACGTCCATTAGAATGTTAATTCTCTATGTCCTACAAGTTTGTACAGTCATACTTCAGGTTACAGACGCTTTGGGTTATTTCCAGGTTTCAGAGGTCGCGCATGCGCAGAAGTGCTAAATTGCACTATGCGTAGAAGTGCCAAATCACAACCCGTGTGTGCGTAGACGCACTGCTGCGGGTTGCAAATGCTGTGGGTTGCGAACGTGCATCCCGCACGGATCACGTTTGCAACCTGAGCATCCACTGTAATGTGATTTGGCCTTCATGTTTAGGACTTTGACATGGGGAAGGGGGCCTTTAACTCTCCAGCTGTTCAACTGGAACCTAGTGCATACTCTGAAAATATGAGTTTACTTTGGCTTTGCTCTGAGAAATGACTGCAGTGTCACTGCAAGGAATCTGACGAAGTCACAGTACTGGGGGATGCCCCAGTAGTTTCCTCCAAGTACTGTATCCTCTCCATAGTAGCTGCTGTACAGAAAAGTTATCTGTGCTTAAGAAAATGCATAAAGGATCATGTAAATGCAAGCCTTAATAGCCTCTCCCTCTCAATATCTACTATATCTATAGTTATTTAACTCTGGACAGAAGTTGAGGTTGCCTCCAACAAGAACCTTCTTCCATTAATTGAATTAAACCTACTTTTACATTTCCTGGGAATCATCATATTTCTCCACAAGGGATGTCTCAGTCACTTGTCTGAGAGTTATGACATCCTTGTCACCATGCAGCAGGAAACATATATTGACTGTAAAGACTCAGTACTTAAATTAATTAACAATTAGTCCCCCTTCTGTCCAGCCCTGTCTTTAGAAAGATCACCCTTTGGGTTAAAGCTAATGCCAATTGATGAGATTTTTTCCTATGTGGGCATCAGTCCCTACTTAGTTCAGCTTTCTGCACAGGAGATCACTGCCCTGATCCATTTTTTTTGGAAACTTCCAGGAAGCTGCTTCATATCACTCTTTTTCAAGACACTCCAACCCTATAGATGATTGTGGGAACTAAACCGCCTCACCTTTAGCTAGATAGCTATCCTTATTTCCTCTCCACAACTTCTTATTTTTCAGCTGTACTTGTTTTTCTGTTTTACATTAGTTAGGACCTTTGCAGGAGGAAGTATCATTACAAAATGAAACGTATTTTATTTTTCTATTTTGGGGAGGGTTTCTCATAAGCCAGGGTGATATCTGCCTAAAGGGAAGCCTAAGGGTTGATTAGATTATCAAGTCTGTCACAGAAGACATAATAATTAATCCAAGTGTGCTTGACCATTGGGAACTTCCAATGGTCCATTGGGAACTTCCATAACGCACATTGACATGCAAGCATCTGTTAGGAATCTTGGTAGTGATTGTGCACATAAAGGCAATAGTGAAAATTAGAAAAACATTTATATCTCCTTTGCTTGCAACAGCTATTTACATCTCATTCATTTATTATTCTCCTGTCTTCCTTATTTCTTCAGTCATATTCTCTCTGAATTCTCACACTAGTCCAGTTCTAGTCATTGACATTCAAGCTTTCCCCCCTGGTGCATTTAGGCCTCCATCTATATTGTGCCTGGTTCCCATCTATATTCCATGTAAGGTATTCTTTAAGCTCCATCTCTGTAATAGGAACATTTTAAGCTTATGGTTCAGGGAACATGGGTTTGGGTAGACTGTGACTCATAACAACTGACCATCTTTCTATATTTCTTTGCCAGCTATTCAAGCTACAAAGCCATTTTACTCATTACCTGCCATTTTGTGTAAATAAACCTTATAGTCATTGGAACTGGTTTTATTAGTGTTAACTAATTTTCTGCAAATAAACAAAGCAATGTTTTGCAGAGTAATCAGGTCCATTGCAATAACCTCTGTGACATAAAATTATTTCCACTGAAACTCCCAGGAGTGATGGTTCTGTGAACATAAATGAGCAGATCTTGTAACACACACACACACACACACACACACACACACACACACACACACGTTAACATAAATGTACACGTCCTAATCAGAATTCCCATGATTGTCAGAGTTGGCTCAGAATTTGATTTATATAGCTCATATAGGACTAACCAATTTTTTCATAATGAAACAAAGTACTTTGGTTCTCTAGATTTAAGGCTCAGCACATACATTCTGTGTTGTCACAACTATTCATCTTGCACAAGTTCCGAATTGATGCTATGTCTGAGTCACTCAAAAAACCTCAAAATTCAAGCCCCTCAGATTCTCACATAAATTTCTTGTGTGTAGAACCAAAAAAAAAAGTGTTCCTTGCTCACAATTTGGGTCTACTTGAACTCAGACTTGGAATATGTTTTAAATATCTGGTCTGTGTCTTAATATCTAAAGTGCCTTTGAAAATGTGAAGAGCAGGCTTCCTCCATCACTGAACAGCTATAGCTTTTCTACAGTCTTCTCAAATATTTGGAACAAACTACACATTGCTTTAAATGTAAGGTCATTATTAAGAAGAACCCCGCAGGATCAGGCCAAAAACCCACCTAGTCCAGCATCCTGTTCTCATAGTGGCCAACCAGAGGCCTAGAGAGAGACAGTACCTGAAGCCAACAATATTCTCTTTTTAAAGGTGCAAGGGGTCTGATTATGGAGGGTTTAACTCTCTATGTGCTGTAGTATCAATGCTGTTTGATGAGATGACTTCTCTTCATGCATGCTGTAGACCTGATTCTGACTGGATCCCCCCCATAGCTGCTATTAAAAAAATACACTACCAACAGGCCTTAAATAGGATCACACATTCAATGTATTACATTGTTTGTCCCTATGGATCCAGGGCAAATGGCATGGCTTTCATGCAGTCCTTAACCCCAACACTCTTATTTTTAGCAGTTATTGCCCCCTCCTTTGCCATCATACTGTACAGTCAAAACTGCACACCATTGTTAGTCCAGGAAAATATTTTTACTCATGATCCCTTCTCCTCCCTGGTCCCCAAGGAATTCCATTCCAGATCCCACACCTGCTTCTTTCTAGTTACAAAAGGTAGGCATCTTCCTGAGTAAGCTCCTGGACAGGAACTTTGATTTCACTGTTCTGTTCTCCCTCAGTCTCTGAAAGGAGGCTGGTGGCAGTAGCCAGACATCTGTGAGGTGGAGGGGAAGTCGATCTTCTGAAATGAATGGGTAAAACTAGTAGGAGATCAGAAAGTGAGCTTCAAAGAGATATTTTTTAAATGGAGTGCTCTCTTCCACACAAATACACACACACACACACACACACACACACACACACTCCATAGCTAGGTGACCAACCTATTAAATAACTACAGGGAGGTGACAGGGTTAATCTTTCATCTGTTCTCTGTCCCCTTCCTTATTGACACACCACTACAACCACAATATAATGTAGTATATAAATTGCATTCACTTCATATTCAGCAAGTAAACTGAGGCAGAGATTGATTTGCTCACTGCCACATAGTCACCAGAGCCTAAATCACTGGACTACAGTAGCAGTCATCTGGCCCTACTGTTATGTGAACCTTACTTCTTGTGTACCTGTTTCCTCTTCAGACTCTCACAAAAATATGAGATTAAATATATTTACATTTCGAAAGTGCTTTGAGATGTTTGGAAAGCAATAATTATTCAGGAATAATGTTCCCTTGTTATTTTGATCAGTGGAACACAGCTGTAGAGCATATTTGCTCACTGAATGCATTATCTTTCTTGTAAGAATGGAAAAACAGATGGTTCAACTCTCTGTTTTGATTTCTAGCCATTCTAAATCCTTTCATAATTAAACTTATGCCAGCTATCTTTAAAACGTGCAGGAGGAAAAGCTGAACATTTGCAAAGATCAGAAAATATATAAACAGCTGCAGGGAGGGAAACATGAAGAAAAAGCAAAAAGAGGAGAAACTATTATTTTGAACAGTTCATGTGTTGTATATTTTCTCTCTAGTGTATTTGATTTCCTGTTCATTGTCAGTAAAACAGGAGGTATGTTTTGCAGATGGCTCCACTGTGTATATGATAGATGTGCATGGTTTTAATTTTGTATACTAGCCAGGAGTGGCCAGATCTCTGAGAGGAAGAGGTCACTCAAAGTTCAGCAGCGCTAGCAGAAAGCCTCTCCCAAAAACATTTACTGTTCATTTAGCTGCGGGCATATTTTTCTCTCTTCAACTCAGAGCTACAAGGACTACCACTGAGATATAAATGACCAGTCCATTTTAATACGAATCTCTGAACATTGTTGATAATGTTCTATATATGTTTATACACCACCACAAACAGAAGCTGCTTAAAAATAACACACACCCTTCCCCTGCATGTAGTAGGAGCTTCAGAGCACTTTTTGTTGCCAGGGGTCAGCAACTAGATTAGGGACTTAGAGAGCTGCAGGGCCACCAGTACAAGGTGAAGGTGGAATCAGGCACGTTGCTGGGTCAGCCTGGAGCTGATGCAGTGATCGGGCCTAGATCAGAGCCAGCAATGGCGCCAGCTTGGAATCCAACATCCTTTGCCAAATCAGCCCTCCACCCTGAAATGACTTGTTTCAGGGCTTTCTGTTGTCTGCCACTGGTGGGGATCTCACTGCTGTCACCCATATGTTCAGTGGGTGGAAAGTGGTGCTACACACCAGTGGACTATTCCTGGCATCATTCAGTATGCAAAGATAGTGAGGGTCAGGCAGAGGGACACCTCTATCCAGTCTAAGCACCCTAGACCCCAAAGCCTGATTTAAATGGGGTGTGGATTGCTCTTCCAGTCAGCAAGCTAATCTTGTGCCACATACTTAGTTGACTGGTTGCACACCTATCCAAATGGTCCCAAACACCTTTACTTTATTATTACTATTATTTATTGAATTTGTATAACTGCAGGTCTCAGGGCGGTTCACAACCCAATAACCCTGACAACACAAAATAAAAACTCCCCAAAATAAAAACAACCCAATAATATCCCCTCCAACTCACACCCTCTCATCACTGCTGAACCTAGTCATTAGGTGGATAAATTGATGATAAATACAACTTTTCCTTCCCTTCCCACTGCTTTAAATTAAGGTGACCACTCTGGCAGGAAGGTAAACGGTGTTTCAGTATGCTGCTCTGGTTCGCCAGAAGCGGTTTAGTCATGCTGGCCACATGACCTGGAAGCTGTCTGTGGACAAACGCCGGCTCCCTCGGCTAGTAAAGCGAGATGAGCGCCGCAACCCCAGAGTCATCCACGACTGGACTTAACGGTTAGGGGTCCCTTTACCTTTTTATGGGAATTCCATACCTTGATTGTTACTATTTCTTAAACAAATTACTAACCATCTTCTAGTGGTTAGTAAAACCACTCAAAAGGAAGTTCACAGAATAAACATGTCAAGCATAATAAGCACCAACCAATAAATACAAGAAATTGCATTTTCAGAAGCAAGCCGCAAATAAACCCCACCCTCAGAATATTAACCCAAAGTGAATGAGTAGAAAAACACCCAGAGCCACTCTTGTCTTTAGCATTACTTCACTTATTTGACAGTGGATTCTGGTGAGAGGTGAACTTACGGCAGAAACACATGTAGCACTTTGGCTCCTAGCATACCAAGTAAATAGTTCCAGATTTAGCTGGCTATCAAACACAAACTCCTCCTATCCTAAGGAGAACATATAGCAAAGAAGCCAGGTGGGAAAACTTGAGAGGAGGGATTTGCCTGGACCAAGGCTGCTAGACATGCCCATGGCAATTAGAGTACTAAAAATTAAACTGGAATGGGAAAACAGGGATGTAGCCCATATGTTACTGCTAGGCAACCACACAAACATCTAATAATCCTGGGACACGGTAAAATTCTCCAGCAATCTGGGTGAGCTCAAAAAGAAAAGAAAGCAGTGACAGTTACAGTTCTGCATGAAGGAATTCTCTTCACACAAATTTTTCTCCCGATAGTTTATATGACTAGTCTTGGTGAAATCTCTCTGGGATTTTGTATTTTGCAATTGTAATTGTTTGAGTCATCTTGAGTTCAGTCTTGCATGGAATTTGTGCCAAATCTGTCCAAATGTTAATTTTTTTTAGATCCATTACTTCCTTTTGCATAATTAATTCATTTATAATGTTTTTGGAGGCCCCCCCTTTCCATCAAGCTGTGTTGCTGGAGTCAGTGGCCTTTTAGTCACAATATTGAGTCCCTGGAAGGAAACAGAACTATATGATTCCCTAAAGATGTTACTGTTACCTAAGGCCAGCACAACATTTCAAAAAATATTGCCTAATCTTCATTTCTCAGTTAGCTGCTAAGCTACAGGTAAAGCAACCAGTCAAGTGCCTGCCCTTATCTCACTCCATATGCTTCTCCCTGACTGTCCTGTGCATGCCGACTCCTGTGGCTCAATCCAACATATGATTAACTTGGAAATTAATCCTGCTCAGTACAACTGTGTCCCTACTCCCAATAAGAGTGCATAGTTGGTTGTAACTCTGGAAACCAGGGCGATGAGAAAGAGAAGTCAGCAGTCTAAACAATAAGAAACACTCAGTCTGAACAGTCAAAACATACTGAATTGAGGGATTATTCTGCTCTGAATCTAGCTCAAAAGCAGCCACAAATATACTAACCAGTTTTAATATAATGGATACTACATTTTTAATCATGTTTGCTGGGTTTTCCTATGCTGAGGATGGAGAAGTAAAGCCACAGGATTTCTTGCTAGTCTCACCATATGCCTTGATCCCTCTGCCTTCCAAGCAGACCTTCAGACAAAGGTCTATCCCAAGCACTATGAGCCACAATCAGCCCACCTCAAAGCGTAAAGGCCTTTGTACATGCTGTGGCCTGCTGCAGATGTCCTCTATTTTGTTTCTGCTCTTCACGTGCCTCTTCCTATGAAGAATGCAGCCTCCACAGAGGCCACTGCTGCTCCTGGGCATCAGTGTTCAGTACTAACACAGTGTTTGAGTGTAGCAACTCTACAAAGGCTTGTAGGCATAAGGGTTCCTATAGGCTCACCTCAACCCAGATCCATCAGGCAGTATCAGTAGAGACTTCATCTATTCTGTGTAGGCAACAGCCTCTGTAGAAATCAACAGGTGCCAATCACTAGCACCTTGCGTCCTTTGTGCAGCCATGTAAACCAGGTTCTCTCTTCATCCTTCTATATCCACAGACAGCAATTCACATACTATCCAAAATGATTCCACAGAACTCCTTAGGGGTTCACTCATTTTTAATCCTTTCATACAAATCCCCATTTGGTATAAATTTTGATGTGTTTCCGAATATCTCTAAATTGAGATATTCAGCTCGGTTTTAAATTATTGCACAGCTGATGGGTATAATTTGTCCACACTCTTACCATCTGTCCTGTGGATGACAACTTTGTCCAAACTATGGGGACAACTGAAATATTAAAACAGGCCTGCTATGGGCAGTACTGCATGTTGATTTTGTTGTAAGAAACTCATTAAGTCTGGAAGTGTAATATGCATGTACATGTGTCTGGGAAACATAGAACAACCTTATTTCTCAGGTGCATGCATTGCATATACAGTTATTTCACACTGGTGTTTCCTGCAGCAGTTCTAATAGGTACCATTAGATGTTTTCAATGGTAGTTGAGGAACCAGGAAAATAACCAAACTTCTGCTGTGTATTCAGATATATTGGTGTTGTTTTTCATTTGGGCACTCCTAGCCACTGAGGGACGCGGGTGGCGCTGTGGGTAAAACCTCAGTGCCTAGGACTTGCTGATCGTAAGGTCGGCGGTTCGAATCCCCGTGGCGGGGTGAGCTCCCGTCATTCGGTCCCAGCTCCTGCCCACCTAGCAGTTCGAAAGGACCCCTAAGTGCAAGTAGATAAATAGGTACCGCTTTATAGCGGGAAGGTAAATGGCGTTTTCGTGTGCGGCGCTGGTGCTGGCTCACCAGTGCAGCCTTGTCACGCTGGCCACGTGACCCGGAAGTGTCTTCGGATGGCGCTGGCTCCCGGCCTCTTGAGTGAAATGAGCGCACAACCCTAGAGTCGGTCACGACTGGCCCGTACGGGCAGGGGTACCTTTACCCTTAGCCACTGAGGCCGCCTCAGCACTCCAGTGACCGTGTAGAAACCAGGACCTGCCAACCCAATCCTTCCAGGGCAGTATAATCCCATCCAGGGCAGGCTATCACTCCACATCCTACTACTAAATCGATTTCAGAAACAATTGCATCCACCCATTGCTAAGATTGCAGAAAGGAAGGTTGTCTCTTGCAAATACCTGTTGTTTGCTGTCTGATGTTGCGAGAGATATATCCTTTAAGTTTAGAACATCTAAATTTCTGTTAGGCTTTACAGGGGAGATGGGGGACAGGAAATGATTTATCCACTAGGGGTCAGTGAGTAGAAATGTAAACCATTATTAGTAGCAGTATTCTTGTTGTTGTGAAGCACAATTCCCCTATCCCTCTGATATGCTTCAGAAGGATACTCTGGCCACCAATAGGAAAAAGCACTGAGAGGAGAAAGAGCAGGGTCACATCCACCCATCTCTCTTCTGATAAATGTCATGAACCAGGGTAGTCAAGGCAGTTTCAGGGCCATGACCAGACCTGAACCCATTGTAATGAATGCACCTAGCTCATTAATGTCAATAGATCTACTCTGAGTAATACTAAATTGACTATAACCCACAATTACAGTAGCAATAGTGGCTTAGTACATAACCTTTATATGTTTATATGCAAAATATTTATATAGTACCAACAGCAAGGTAGATATTATTCCAGGTCAGTCTCTGAACCTACTGGAACCGATCAAACATGTGACTAACATGTAATGTGTATTTCACTGCAACTTACATGAAGATCCTTCAAGTTCTTGAAATCTCCATCTTTTATTTCAGTAATTTTATTGTTCTGTAGGTCCAGTAGAGTCGTATCTGGAGGGAGATCCTTTGGAACTTGATCCAGACCTGTAATGGGATTTTAAAAACAGCAATTAATAAGAACAAGATAAAAGTCCTGCTGGATCAGACCAAAGGTCCAGGTAGACCAACATCCTGTTCTTATAGTGGCCAACTAGATGCTTATAGTAAGCCCACAAGTAGTCCATACTTGTGATTCCTAGTAACTCGTATTCAGAGGCATATGGTCTCCAACAGTGGAGGGAGAATATAGCCATTATGACTAGTAGCCACTTATAAGGTTAAATGGTTAACCCTGAATGGTTAAGTCCAGTCAAAGGCAACTATGGGATGTGATGCTCATCTCGCTTTCCGGCCAAGGGATCCTCTTTGAATTTATCTATTCTTCTTTTAAAGCCATCCAAGCTGGTCACCGTCACAACATACAAAAGCATAAAGATGTGTTAAAGAGGGTCAATAGTTACTTATATCTTCATTATTGAAGCAGAGCAACTGATTTCAAGCTTTCACTACCTAAAAATTGAAAAGATTGATAACAACTGCTACTCTGAAATGGACAAGTGGTTCATCTACCTCAGCATTCTGTCTTTGATAATAGCCAGTTCCCTCAATGAGGGTTAAGACCAGTGTTTCCCAAACTTGGGTCTCCAGCTGTTTTTGGACTACAGCTCTCAGCATCCCTAGCTGGCAGGACCAGTGGTGATGGATGATGGGAATTGTAGTTAAAAAAAACCAGCCGGAGACCCAAGAATGGGAAACATTTGTTTAGATGAAAGACAGACAGATCTCTCTCAAGTTTATTGCACTATTCTCTTATTAGGGATGCCGGTGGCGCTGTGGGTTGAACCACAGAGCCTAGGACTTGCCGATTGGAAGGTCGGCGGTTCGAATCCCCGTGACGGGGTGAGCTCCCTTTGCTCGGTCCCTGCTCCTATCAACATAGCAAAAGTGCAAAGTAGCAAGTAGATAAATACCCGCTCCAGCGGGAAGGTAAACGGCGTTTCTTTGTGCTGCTCTGGCTTAGTCATGCTGGCCACATGACCCGGAAGCTGTACGCCGGCTCCCTCGGCCAATAAAGCGAGATGGCGCCGCAACCCCAGAGTCGGTCATGACTGGATCTAATGGTCAGGTGTGCCTTTACCATTATTCTCTTATTCTGGGGAAGTCACACAATGAAATGTAAAAATATCATAAACATCCAGTTTGCTACTTTGTATCTTCAACTGTTTACAGTAGTCTGGTCCTATAACAATTCATCTGTAGTTCTTTTCTCACTTTGGTCCTTAGCCAAGGCATCATTCATCATCAGTGCCATAGAAGGAGTTATTCCTATCGTTTATTCCAGGGTGCCCTCCAGAAGTTGTTGGGTATAACTTCTGTCAGCCCTAGCAAGCACGGCTCGTAATCAGAGCTACCTCTTACTTATTCTATTGAATTTTGAATGAAACCAGTCCTATTGATACCCCCACCCCTGCCATCCATTGAAGTAAAATAGCTTCCCTTTCCCCACCAATTCAAACAAGCAGTTTCTTCATACAATGTCAAGTCAAGCTTTAAGTTCACTGCTACAAATTCCAAGTCCTCCATGTTCTAATTATGGTCAGTTAAATCCTAAACTCTAATTCTAAATGACAGTCAGGGACCCGGTCTTGGAAACTTTCCAAATACCATGTTCTGCTGACTTCAGCAAATATGAAGTGCCTCTAAGAAAGGCCATGTTTGGATTCAGTTCCTTGTCATACATCTAAAAAGAATAAATTGTATGTAATCAACGTAGTCAGACCAAAAACATGCCTCATTTGATTTGTATCCTTCCACTAAAGTACAGAGCTGATCACTGATTGTAATGAGTAAAACATCAGAATATAATTAAAGACGTTTAGCATTATTTTTACATTCAGGCTTTTCCACATATCAGTGCTCTCATATTTATCCTCATCTAAAATGTCCAGGCTATTAGATTTATAAAAACTAAGACAATTTTAAATGACTCCATTGCCATTTCTTTTTTTGAAACAGAAACTATATACAGAGCATTGTTTTTACAAACAGATTCATTTCTGTTCTGTGAATGCCCAAAGAACATCAGTCAGTTTAAATTAAAAACACTTGTGATGCCATTTCAAATTAAAAACACTTGTGATACCATTTCATATATGTGGCTTAGGTGAAGGAAGAAAATTAAAATTATTTCATATTACATAGCCCTATCTAAATTAAATGACACTGTCACCCACATTTGCTTTTCTAACCAAAATATCTTGTAAGTATGCATATTCATTCTGTCTGTCCTGTTAGTATAGAAAGTTGTCACAGAAAGAAAGTGTGATGTGTGCCCATTTTTGACACTAGCCCTGAAATTAATAGTCATGACTAACTTGGGTCAATTAATTTAAATGGCTACACAGTTTTTAAAATACAGAGGCCCAGAATAATATTTCAAAGGCCTGGATGAAAAGAAAGGTATTCACTTGGCACCAAAACTGAAAGGTGCCTCTGAATGGATCTTAAGGTTCAAGTAGGTACATATGGGAAAGTAAGCAGAAAGACAGGGTAGTGAGGAGTCTGGGCAATTTATATAAAATCCACAATTTATTTCAAACAAAGCTAACACTAGAAAATATAATAGAAGTACAAGCTGAAACTTTTGAAGGTAAGACTAGATTGATTTATGAATAAAACCAGAGGTAGAACCTTAGCCTTCATTGCTCTCTTTTTAAGTTCCCATATTCAGTCTATTGCCAAGTTATGTTACCCAACCCTCCTTACATTATTGCAAACCTATGGTCATTTCTCTCTGCTCACTAGTGAAAAGTCTGGTATGTGCTCAGGTTTTCTCCTTCCTTGACTATTGCAACCTTCTTATCTCTGATTGTCATATGTCAGTCCTATTTCTATCCATAAGTTTATGAATAAAATAATTTATTTATTTTAACCAAGAAATCTTACTGGCTTACTGTTGGTTTATAAGTTAAATATAACTTCAAAATCCAATTTGCATGAATTCTGAAGCTTGCAAAGGTTGACTCATAATAGCTTGCTGTTATAGATTCCTTGTTGCAGGAGCTGATAGAATTACCTAATGTGTTTATATAAACCCATACTTTGAATTTACTTATTGTGCTTAGGTTTAAGAGAAGACTTATTGCCACTACAAGTTTGTATAAAATTTGCATTTTCTTACAGAACTTGTAGCAAGCACAACTTGAATAAACTTGAATTATTTCATCCATCTGGACTCTTAGCAAATTAAAACATGCGAAACTGATCTAGCAACAGGAAGCCATATGGCAGTGATTGATTTTCTTGAAGATTTCTCCATTCATTGCTCATACATGACTCAGCCTGGGCCACCGGGCTTATAAATTGCCTTTGTCATTTATATCTTTTGCCGAATATATTCTGGAATGACTAACCCTTACAATGTGTTCCAAATAATAAGACCTTTTGATCCTAGTATTTCATAACACCATTTCCACAGCTGAAGTTATCAGAAATACTGTGTAGTAGTATATACAATTATGGTAGCATTTGTAAATTTCCATTACTCAGAGTTCTTGTCCTCTCGCCTGACATGAAACTGTATGCACAGGAATAACCCCTTATGTCCTATATCTCTGTTTTAGACTGAGCCAAGCATTCAGGTAGCACAAATTTCCTACAGGCTGGTGCTACTTTGCAGGTTGGGAGGATCGAGGCATGCGCCTGAACCTTGGCTGCAACATTAGTTCCTCCCTGTGTGTAAATGGCTGGAGTCTTTCCAGGAGACCCCATATGACAGTTACCTCCATTTATCTTTCCATCAAGTTGCTTCTGTGCAGAAAATGGTACAATTCCTGTGCCCTCTATTTCACATGAGGCATGAAGTCTTGATTGCCAACAACTTTCCACCACATGTGCATGTTGCAAAATGTGTTAGTGGTTCATGACGAACACCACATGGGATTCATGTGGTTCACTACACTGAAGTGATGCCATGTATTAAAATTCTGTTTGAGTGTTTGGACATTCTTTCAAAAGCCTAGTATGCCTGCGGTTTGTTTCTCAACAACCCTAATTCTAACAAAGCAAAAAGCTCATATGACTCTTCCTATGTGATGTCTATAACAGCAAATGGGTATAATGTATGCCTCAGGTGAACTCTTCAGCAATGTAGGCTTGATTGCTAAATGTGCTGGAGAGTTTTAAAAGAAAGTATTAAGAGAAGTTCCTTTACATGCACAACACATGCACAAAGTATATTTTCAAATTTATTTGACTCTTCATCAGTTTTTCAAGAGCTGGCCAAATTAAAACAACACTGAAACTCTTTCTTCTGCTGCTGAAAACCAGACTTTTGTGAAAGATCCTCAATATTTTCATTTGTGCAGCATCATCCTGCTTTTTGTGTGGAGGGGTAGTGGTTGGTGGGCGTAGTTTGGGAAACATCTGTTCTGCGCCTCTGACCAATGTGAGCTGTCGGTTTGCAGACCCAGACCGAAGGATATAAATGACAGAGAGATGATGGTACTGAGTCCACTTTAAATACAAATACAAAAAAGCTACAAAAACTTGCACTATCCAATAATAGTGACATGTGACCAAACATGCAGACAATCAGTTACAAATTTGCTCTTAAAACTATTGGAGCAAACAGCAACTGTACCACTATATATGATAAGTGTGAGAAGATGTTTTGATTAAACCACAATCTTTCAGTGCAGAGCTTTTGACTCCATATATGCTAACAAAGGATGTACTTAATACACATATTTTTATTACTGAATTCAGGGATGGGAAACTGTGGTCCTTCAGATGTTGCTGGACTCCAGTTCCCATCAGCTCAAGTCAGCCTTACCAATGGCCAGGGAGCATAGGAGTTGGAATCCAGCAACATCTGCCCCTCTGAGTCTTAAGAGGGTGGAATGAGAGTTTTGTTTGCAATAAAATTCAGTAATACATGGGTGGAGAGAAGAGAATCAATCAGGAAAAGTAATTATCCACCCAAATTGCTGGGCATTTAAGTAGATATTTAAACAGGCTCTCAACTCAGCTAAGCAAACCATCCAAGAATATTTTCATATTTGATCATTCAGTCCAGAGGGAATTTTAGCATAAATAATACGTTGTAAAAAGCTTGTTGATGGGATGTAGTAATGTTATCTTGTTCCACCCTTGCACACTAGGGAGGATGAAGTCTGGATAACAGTCAACTTGAATTCTTACAGCATAACAGAATTAATTCAGCCAACATTCTGAGGCTCCAACAGCTAGAGCAAAGCAATAGTTTGTCTGGTGTGAAAAGCTATAGAAAATGAAGTCCCTATTCAGACACGCTAGTAATTTAGAATCTAGCAACAGTTTGGGATGTGAGTGACATACGCCAGTGTTTCCCAACCTTGGGCCTCCAGCTGTTTTTGAACTACAATTCCCATCATCCCTGACCACTGGTCTTGCTAGCTAGGGATGATGGGAGTTGTAGTCCAAAAACAGCTGGAGGCCCAAGGTTGGGAAACACTGACATACGCCATACATATATGAAGTATATTCATGAAATGGACTGTGATTAAAACCCTCAAAACGGCACCATTTATCAGTGGACAATCTGAACTATTTCCATCATTAATGGGTTGGTTTTGAGATTTATGAACAATGTCAGAAATGTTTGTTTCATTAAACTTGTTTCGGACATACACAATCAGTCCGTAGTAATGGATATTCTTTACCTGTAAATCAAGGAAATTAAATTTTGATTTTACTGGCCTACTGAAAGCTAGGAATGACAATATTTGTCAATTTTTTGAGAACTGTATGATTCAAATTGTGATTAGCCAGTCATCTCTTTTGCTAAACAGATTTCTAATGGCACAGGATGGATGGTGAATGTTTTTCTAAATGGGAGCTAATATTTGGGAGATCTCAGCTTTGAGAAGGTGACCTCTCCTCCAGCTGAGGGGAAGTGGTTGTTGAATGGTTATGGGTATATGTGTGTCATAATAGAAGCAGTTTCTAACTGGAGCACAGAATTGGAGCCTAAGCAGACATTACTTTAATAGCATAATTAGCAACCATATTTTTTAAATTGATAGTTGTGAAAGTGGGGTGATTTTTCATAAGGGTCATGGAAATTAGGGGAGGGCAGTTTTACACTTCCCTCCTCAGCTGTAATCCTAATGAAAATCACATACCTTAGCTTAATATTTAAATAACAACAACAACCAAGCATAGTTGGCAATCACACTATTAAAGTAATATCTTGTTTGCCCCTTTATTGAAGGCTAACAATATATTGGGTTCTGTGTAACTCTGGGAATCATATGTAGGCAGGAGCTTTGGTGTTTGCCTCTCCCAACCAGCCAAATATTACAAAAAGCATCATAAATATATCTCTTCCAAAAAAACCCAACAACATCCAGTAGCTTCATAGTATCAAGGCCGTCAGCAGACCTCTTCAGAAGAATGTGAAGGACTAAGCAGATGGAATAAGTTTGGTGTTCATTGACTCCTTTTGAGTTCTGGTTTCAATTTAGAAGACAACTGATCAAAACAGATATCTGTCCTGTTCCAGTAATTGTCTCAGAATTGTGTTTCTCTCATATAAATAAATGGTAGCTGTTCATTGCTGCAATAAACATCCCCTCCATTATTTATGACAATGTCATTGACATCTCCACTTACAGTACTTAAAACTGCGCTGAATTTTTAACAGGCCCAACTGAAAATTCAAAGCATACCCAAAGCTCTAGTTCAGGCACAATGTCGCTTATTTAGAAGATACAGGTTGACTATATGATTGTAGAGACATTCATTTTCACATAAGGAAGTGAAAAGATAATTAACTTCCTAGAAAAAATTCACCAAAACCCCAGACAGAGAAATAAAATTGTCAACTCAAAAGGAAAAACAGTCATCATAGAAACTTAAAAAAAACTAAACAACTTTTGCTCTTTTGATCCTTAACTTTTCCCATAATTTCTAAGTTTTATGGGGTTTTGTTTCCTTTACTTGGGATCTACTTCGTCGCCTAGATGTTTGACCTTTGCCCATTGCTTTGCTTCCTTTTCATGTCTAGAAAGCATCCAGTACACAAACATGTATGTTTGTATTTGTCAATGAAGACTAAAATAGTTATATTTTAAGCAAACTAGAATAATTAAAAGCATTACTGTTAGTTCCAAATTAAAGCCAATGTTTGAAAATGTTAGAGTCCACATGCTCATATTTCCAAGTTACAACTCGTAACAACCAGTTTTATGTGGCCTGTGTAACCTATTGATTAGGAAATAGAGCGAATCATAATTTCCTCAAGAAATTATGAGTAGCAAATTTTGGTACTCAGAATTTAGATTTATCTGGATTTGTAATATAGGTCTGTGTCACCCAACCGTATTTAAAAAAAGGTAAAGGACCCCTGACCATTAGGTCCAGTCGCGGACAACTCTGGGGTTGTGGCGCTCATCTTGTTTTACTGGTCGAGGGTGCTGGCGTACAGCTTCCGGGTTTATTATGAGAGAACATTGACAAACTGGCATTTCCTTAAAGAGAAAAATGCCTGTGGTCTTGAATGAAAGTCAGCGTAAAATGGACGGAAAGCAAATGACTACCACTATTTCTTTCATGGTCTACCACCACAAAGACCCTGTTTTTCAGCTGACCTATTCTCAGCTCAACTCACTCTCTCCTTATTTTCCTTGTTGTTTTCGACAAGACTATCATACAGATACTATCACAACAATGACAAAATTATAGTGTGACAGGAGAACTCAGTAACTATGTTGGTGCTGATACCCAAAAATAGCTTAAGTTGTCATTGTGAGGCAGCATAAACAGACATTTTATGAAGCAACATTTCATTTTGCTCACCTAAATCAGAGCACTGCACAACTCGAAGATGGCACTGGCAGCGGAATGGACATACTGGGCCTTGCAGTGGAGGATAAGTATCTGGAGTATCTGTAGTTCCAGAACCTGCTTCATCTTCAAGCATAAAATCAAACAAGCCTTTTTGGTGGAATGGCTTAGCCAAGCAAAGTGGCAGGAGTAGAAGAAAGAAAACGGCTACCTTCATGGTTTAGTTCATCTATTCAAGGTGGCAGCTGTGAATCTAGAAGTCAAAAAAGAAGAAGCAAAGATTTTTAAATTGGTGGCATTGTGTTCATACACATATCTTTCACATAATTATAATCGAAACAGCTTTTGGTGGAGTTGTGTAAATGCGACGATAAAGGTAAAGGGACCCCTGACCATTAGGTCCAGTCGTGGCCGACTCTGGGGTTGTGGAGCCGGCATACAGCTTCTGGGTCATGTGGCCAGCATGACTAAGCCGCTTCTGGCGAACCAGAGCAGCCGGTTACCTTCCCGCCAGTGCAGTACCTATTTATCTACTTGCACTTTGACGTGCTTTTGAACTGCTAGGTTGGCAGGAGCAGGGACTGAGCAATGTGAGCTCACCCCGTCGCAGGAATTCGAACCGCTAACCTTCTGATCGGCAAGTCCTAGGCCCTGTGGTTTAACCCACAGCGCCACCCGCGTCCCGATAAAGCATTACTCATATAATTTATGTAGAAAACCAATAAGTATTCATAAAACAGAGATTCACAGAGGAACACAGAGTCAGTTCTGTGCACAACTGTCTGGATAGTTTGATTTGACTTGTATTTATTAGTAACAAACAGTTGTGTTAGGATTCTGCACAAAACTTAAGGTAAGAATTATTTGCCAGTTCTTAGTCAAGATAGCAAATGGACTGAATTGGGTTTTTCCCATTGTCACGGTTAGCCTGAGGCTGTGAAACTTATGATAGTATTGGGAAGGGAGGGATAATATTCTGTAGTTGATTTTTTTTTTTTGAAGCCCAAAACTTGCCAGGCTAGCAATATCATGTGAAAGGAACCTTTAGTTGCATAAAGTAAATCCTGTAAAGCATTTTAAGGGAAAAGGTTCAACTTCAAGTTTGTTATTTTTGGCTTTCTTGTCTGTATATCAAAATATAGCCGAATTTTAAACCATCTGCCATAGTACTACAGGTGCCCTTTAAACTGATAAAAAAAATGACAGCCAGGCACCTTACATCTAATTTTGACATTCAGCTGGATGGCCTTTACCTGAAGTTTCAGGTATCACAAGGGGGGTGGTACAGGAAGAGGCATGGCAAGCCCTGGAGGCCCCTTTGCTGTTGTTTCTTGACTCAGATGCAATAACAGAAAGGATTGAGCTATCTCTGCTGTTTCGTAATTATGTGCAATATTTTTTTTTACCCACAAGTTTTGTTTTTCTGTAGCACACAGTGGCGTAGCGTGGGGGGTGCAGGGGGGGCGGCCGCACCAGGCGCAACATCTGGGGGGGCGCTCACACTCACACCTCTCTGCCCCTACCTGGCTCACTCACTCTCTCTCACGGGTTAGGGGGCGCAAATTACTTCCTTTGCCCCAGGTGCTGACAACCCACGCTACGCCACTGGTAGCACATTTTTAAACTCAACACCATAGCCTCACAGATGTATGCTGCTTATTGTCGGCACCCTTAGGGCTAATTCATGTTACGATGACCACTCATACCATTGTGCCTCAAATGCCGTTTCCTCATATCTGAATCCCATCCTATACCAGTAACATCTGTCAAAAGAAACCACACAGGATGAACTGATGACACAGTTATTTCCCACACTAGCACTGCCAGAGTGGCATTGGTATGGGAAGAAACCATGTCATCTACTTGCTCGCTGTTTATAATTATTGCTTACACCATAAAACCCTGCTGCAGGGAAACAGCCCCCAGCCTGCATTGCCAATATAGAAAATCAGCCCGGTAAGGAGGGTTGCAACTCATCCTGTATAATACAGGATTGCCCCATGTTTTAATGCACAATTTTACATCCCTGCTCTCTTGTTCTTGCTCTTTCTTGGCCAAGTTAGGGACCCTCTCCAAATGACTGCCTCCATTCCTATAGGGAAGGCGTTGCTGGCTTGGTTGGAGAAACCGCCTCTTGCTTCTTTCCTTTCCTTTTTTCTCATCGCTCCCTCTCTCATCCCACCCCCAAGGATGAGCAAACAATGGGGCAAGGCTTTCATGTTGCTGCTTCCAATTCCTTCCTTCCTTCAGCTTCAGGGTGGGTTGAGGCAGTCTTCCACAGAGCTGCAGCCTGGGAGTGCCAGGCCTTGTTTCTCAGGGAGCAAGAGGGTCGAGTCTCTGGAAACAAGTGGGTTTGGCCAGTGTAACCTAGAAGCCCCAGTTCTGAACATAATTATCTGCATGATATTTGGGAGAGGAGGGTGGAGGAGAAGTAGCTCCCCAGAAGGCTTGCTTCCCAGCCCCTAATATTTTCTCTCTCAGAAATTTAACATACTCCTCATCAGAATATGCCCACCCCATTTACTTAATTTTTTTTGCCCCAGCCTGCATACAGTAGTGTATGTGTGTTAAAGGTCATGAATTTAAGCTCCGGGTAGCAAAGCACAGACATATTTACATATTCATGTGTATGTGTTTGCATGTGACAAATCCCATAGGGGTTGTCCTGTTATGCTGCAATGTAATGGATTGTGCTGAAGTCATTTCAGCACCAGGTTGGGGGCGGGGATTTCACCCATCAATCTTGTCCCCATCCTGTCCTGTATTTTGCCAGAACAAAGGTGGTAACCCTACCAGTAAGGCACCATGCCCCAAGTTATAGAATCATAGAATCATAGAGTTGGAAGAGACCACAAGGGCCATCGAGTCCAACCCCCTGCCAAGCAGGAAACACCATCAGAGCACTCCTGACATATGGTTGTCAAGCCTTAAAGACCTCCAAAGAAGGAGACTCCACCACACTCCTTGGCAACAAATTCCACTGTCGAACAGCTCTTGCTGTCAGGAAGTTCTTCCTAATGTTTAGGTGGAATCTTCTTTCTTGTAGTTTGGATCCATTGCTCCGTGTCCGCTTCTCTGGAGCAGCAGAAAACAACCTTTCTCCCTCCTCTATGTGACATCCTTTTATATATTTGAACATGGCTATCATATCACCCCTTAACCTCCTCTTCTCCAGGCTAAACATGCCCAGCTCCCTTAGCCGTTCCTCATAAGGCATTGTTTCCAGGCCTTTGACCATTATAAGGCCTCTATTGGAAGGCTCTTACAACTTCATGGAGAACAAACAGTAATGATATTCCACTGTGCATCCCATCAGATCATAGCTAACTATAGGCTCTTTCTCCCAGCATAAAACAGGAAAAATCTTTTCAGTTTGCCATTATGAGGATGAGGATAACAAAGCTACTGTAGCAGAAGTTCTGTAAGATGGTTGCAGGTTTGTAGATCTCTTTGAAGTGAGAATGGGAGCAGAATTTTTACTACTGAACTTCTAAAAGTCATTTGAGGGGTATTTTTCTTTTTCTATGCAGTTGCGTGTGAATTAAAGCACAACACAATGAAGCAATGAACTTGGTTTTATTTTAACCTTAACCTTCCTCAAATGAGTTCTGGTTTCCATATCATATATACCCTCCCCACCCCCCAATATATTTTATTCTCATGATAGCCTTTTGAGGGAGGTTAGGCTAAGAGATATTAACTGGCTCAGAGTCACCTAGTGAGCAAAAATGTGGACCCATGCCTCCCTGATTCAACCCAACACTTTAGAATGATACTGCACCACACTGCCACACAGGTCTCAAAGTCTATTAACTCTACTTGAAGTTAAAAGACCTTGGCATGTTTCCAGATTAATAGATTAATTACATATTAAGAGGAAGTAAATCTAATCCTGAGGAGTATCATAAGGGACAAATGCTCCAGCAAATCCAAATGTGAAACATAAAATAGCATAAATGGTATTTTATTTCTTCTCCCAGTTAATCAGGCAAAAGGATGGTTTATATGAGCTCTTATTCCCCTATTGCTAAAATGTTATGATTTTTTGAAAATATTTCTGTGCCTTAAATTAGAGTCTAGAATGAAGTCTGTAATGGTTTTGTTTCGTTTATGAAACCTGTAATATTTTTTGGTAAATAATCAATTGATCCTATCGGCCATTAGGATTCTCACTTTAGGGGCATAACTGGCACATGAAGAATGTCATGGTAATTCCATGTAAGTCATTGTTGAAAGATGGTTTACAAAAGAGGCACATCCTTTGCTTATGTCACTGTATTCAAATGATGACCCACATAATGTAAAAGGCATTTTTAAAAACCTCTGATTAACAATGATATTCTGAAAGATCTCAAAGGAACTTCAAAGGAACTTAAATAAATCTGATGAACATAGCAGCCTAAAATAAATGAAAAAACTCTGTGTCTGCCAACTAACGATGGGCCTTATCCTTCAGTAATTGCTGGAGTATTCCTTCCACAACTATTCTGTAGCTGCAGAGAGAAAGCCCCATTGAACCTTGTGAGACTTTCTTTTGAGTAAGCATGCATAGAATTGTGCCATGTATTAGTTCAATCAGTTATTTCTGAGAACAGCAAATAAGGCTTGAGGTTATAGTGATTCTTTTATCAGATCAACTCACAGACAGTTGTAAAAGGCATGTAAATAAAACCCCCAGAATAGCCAGAAAAAAGATATACAAACAAATAGCAAAATAAACAAACCATATGGGGAGAAGGATTGTGAGATGATACATATATATTACATTGAAGGTGGGGATGGGTGGGGTGATTTAATTCTATACTGAATTATGCTGTGGTATTTCTTTCTAGGAGTTTAAACCTTACACAGCCTGATCCATAAATCAGTTGATCCAGAGTCCTAGGACTGAATGTTTGGCGTAACTAGTTTGCAGAATAAAGAGATATCTACACGATTTAGAAAATGGAGAGAATAAGGACTTTTCTAAAAAGAGAACTACAGCTCTATCTCTGTTTAATCTGCTTCAACAGCAACTAATATACTGCATTTCTTTTCATAGCAAATACTTTTCTTAGAACAGATGAGGTAAAGAACATTCTACGGGGCACATTCAAGATTTTGAAAGCATGTTTATTTCCATTTTAAAACTGTATGGAATGCCTGCTTGTTTATCTTTAGTTTTTCCAGTCAAGAAACTTCTTGTCTTAAATATGCAATCGCTGTTTACATATGCAATATACCACTCTGCAGTGTTTAGAAAGATGTCTGCTACTCTGGGCAAAACATTCCTCCACCACCCCTTTAACTTAAAACAAATACCTTCTGGTTTTCAAACTACAAAACATGAAGTTTCTATTTTCCTCCTACAACATCATATACTTCAAACTTTGCATTAGAGCAAGAAAATGCACAGCTGGAAAACTCGGAACATACCAATCCTTACAAAAATACAAAGAAATGGCCCCAAATGTAAAAGAATGCTAGGAAAAGTCCACAGTTCTCTAGAATGCTCCCAAATAATGCAGATATAACAGTACTAAACATCTCTTTTAAAGCCACTTCTTTCAGGCTCCCTGTTTCTCCTAGCTTTTACTGAAGTTTTACTATACTGGAGCAGAGTTCAGGATAATTATTGAAAGCCATACCTTTTAATCCAGGGATTTGCAAAAGGCGCCCTCAGAGCTGAGATGCAATTAAACTGAAATATTCAAGCCAGGCAGAAGAAGGTGCAGGTGTGGAAAGGAGGAGGGGTAGATTACTGCTCAGTTGTCTGTCACTTGGTGGAAAACCCTCCTGCGTCTTCTATTCCATAGCACAGTTAAAAAAGTAAGGTTTCCCTCAATGAACAGAATCCAAGCTGACACCCACAGTAGATCATATGGTAATGATATGTCTCCTGTATTGTAGCCAGAAACTTTATCAGCCCCCTTTTTCCCCTTATTTCTTTTTCATGTGTTCAGGATCCTAAGTGCTTTTACAGATCAGCACAGAATGCTTTGCTTGATGCCATTTTTTTCTTATTTCCGTCATTTTCTTTAAAAATCACATTTTCAGTTAGATGGCTTTCTAACTTTGAGCGATCATTTTTTTTTTCGTGGAAGAAAAATGTCTAGAGAGAGCGAGAGAGGCTTCTGGTTTACAGTAGTGTATGAAACCCAAGGAAGTGGAAGGAAAGTAATCTCTCAAAGTTAGTAAAAAAAAACAAAACCACAGATTTACAGGAGAAAATAAATGAGTTAGCCTTAAGTCAAATATTTCTGCAGGTACCTTTTGGTTTACAATAGGAATAAAGTAAGCAAGCAGACATGCCTTTGCTGTGCATACGTAATCCCATAATTTTGTACTTTTAAAAAACAAGTAGGATTGGAACTTGCAGTCTGTATCTTTATTAAGATACTAACGCACAGTGTAATCCAGTATATGTCTATTCAGATGCAAGCCCCAATGTGTAAAATGAGGCTTGCTTTCAGGTAAATGGGTATAAGATTGCAACCTTTTCTGTATGACACAGAAATGTATCATACTGACAATTTTAAAAGTGCAGAACAGAACAGAAATAAAAAATACAAATAGATTTTTAATAATACATTTTTACTTGTTTTGTGATCCAGGATCGCAACAGTTACATGAAACATTTTGTACAGATGTTGCCATGTGGCTTCTCAAACTATACAGGAGTTATACATATATGTCCTAGTGACGTCACCTAGAGTAACTGGTGGTTAGAGCAGCCTATAATCCCATGTATGCCTTGGAGTCAGGCCCATTAAAATCAGTGTGAGTTACTTCTAAACAAACTTGCATCAGACTGGGATACAAATGCCAAATGAACACATGGAGCTTCCTTCTGTTCTTACCTTTTCTGCTTAAAATATGTGGGTTTGAGTTGCCATGTTTAAACTTGTAACTTTCTCCCTCCCCTCAGGCTGCAACCAGGTGCAAATGCAGTGTCAGTTAAAGGAGAGAGATAAGTTATTAGACTCGTAAGAGACTTTTAAATCTTACTTGCTTTGTATTCCTGATTGAACACCAGAGACCTAAAAGTCATTAAGTTTGTTCTCATTTAGCACGACTTGATTGCAGTATAGGGTTCAAATCAAGGGCATTGTTTTAAATAAGGCATGCTACTTAAAGTAATATTTTAGAAGTGCTATGAGGATTACTTATCCATCTTTTTAACAAAGCTGAGTCAATTTAGGCATTCCAGGGAGCTGATAGTCCCTTTGTGCTACCCACTGAGAACAATAGTTGGCAATTCTTTCAGATGAGACATTGTGGTGTACATGATTGCTTTTGCCCTTATACATTTCAACCATCTAGCAGAAACTAATCCTATTCAGATGAGCCACTCTTAGGTTCACTGACATTGCGATGGCTTCTTAGCAATTTCAGGTATTCAAATCCAGGTCACTTGCTATGTCTGGTGTTTGAAGCAAGACTTTTGATTGACAGGAGGTCAGGCAGTGGGTCAGTTCTGAACCTCCTCAGTTGTCACTTTTCCTTTAGGTTCTCTTTAACATCTTCCAGCAAAATTCTTGCACAAATAACTGAACTTTCTATGTTATATGTGCAAGTTATTCTCTATTTAATGGGGCCTTTTCCCAGGAAAGAATGGAGTTTGAACAAATATCCTTCCTACCTCCTACTTTGCTCAGCCCTTGGAGCACTGAGCCCTTGGCACACTTTAAGTGTGCCTGAACTGGGACATTGACTCCCTAGCCTTCCCGCTAGTAAGTAGAGCAACACTGTCAGTGATGGTTAATAAAGAAGTATTCGATAGTTACCTATGATGGAGGGGTTCATAGCATTAACACCCTAATAAAATCTTGCTTATTTCATAGCCACAGCCTTGGATCCCAGCAGAAATCAGGCATGGCTCTAATTCTCAGCTGCCCAGCCTACTTCTTGCTTCTGCATCTCAAACACCTCAACTCTGGCTTTTGTCCTTCTAACAAACAGGCAGTTGAAGGAAGGGGCCCCAACCATTTTCTGTCTGGCACAGAGACACTTCCTTTGTTACCTTAATGACCCATACTTAGCAAGCCATTACCAAGAAGCTGGCCTGGCTATTCCAGCTATTGAATCCTTGTTGGATCCAGGAGTTAGAAGAAACTCATACAGCCTACTCAACTACCCCCAACTCACAACAATATATTAGAATCCACAGTAAACTGACCACCCTATATGTGTGTGGCAAAGCTGGGAATATTTGTCAGAGTTCCTGGAATTTTCCAACTCTTTTGGAGAAAGCCCGCCAAAGGAAATTTTCAGAAAAAAGAAAAAAAATTCTGATAATTTTTTACTTTAGTTACTGTTGTTTGATCTACCTTCTCTTTCATGAATTTTTTGAATAGTCAGTGAATAAAACAACTATGATTTGTAGCTATAGGAAACATATTTTTTGAAAAGTGTGTGTTTTTGAACCCTTATATTGTGGGGTTTTCTTTAAGCGTTTGTGTTCCTTGGGCTCCCTTTGTATTTTATTTTTATTTTTTACTGTGTTTATTTGGAGAATCATGCCTGATTTCAGGGGGTTACAAGCAGGATGGGGGGGGGGGAAGAAAGATGTCTGAGCAGGGTTGTAGGAGTAAGAATAAATGCACAGAGTGGAGGGATGAAGGTTAGTGGGAGCCCTTGTTTGATGGTCAAATGGACATGGCCCGAGTTGGTTAAATCCAGTCAAACTTGACTGTGGGGTTCAGCGCTCATCTTGTTTCAGGCCGGCGTTTCTCTGCAGACAGCTTTCTGGGTCATGTGGCCAGCATGACTAAATCGCTTCTGGTGCAACGGGACACCGTGACAAGAGCGAGAGAACACAGAAACACCATTTACCTTCCAGCTGTAACAGTACCTATTTATCTACTTGCACTAGTGTGCTTTCGAACTTCTAGTTTGGCAGAAGCTGGGACAGAGAAACTGGAGCTCACTCCATTGCACGGATTCTAACCGCCGACCCTCCAATCAGCAAGCCCCAGAGGCTCAGTGGTTTAGACCACAGCGCCACTCGCTCCTGTTCTGAATTCCTTGGGGGAAGTGGGGGGATAATCAATGCTTTTCTGGGGGGACGCAGGGGTACACATACCTCTAAACATTTTGTGAATCTAAGTTTGGCCTCATTGAGGGGCAATATTTCAATATGAGTAGGAAAATGAGAGTACCCCTAAATATTTTTTAAGAAAAAAAGCACTGAGGATAATCTTTTTTAAAAAATGTGTTATCTTAAACTACTCCTCCCTCCATGGCCCATTGTGATTTCTATAGCAAGTGAAGAGATGCCTCATAATGGTGCATGTGCGATATGAAATAGAAGCTGGGAGGACAGAGAGGCATTGTTGCTTTTACTAATTGTTATCACTCCATTTTGTTTCTTAGGTCTTAACTAAAGCAAGTAGCATTTTTCTCCTGTAGTCCTTTCAAAGTCCTCAGGAAGCATCTTAAGAATGTTTCAAATTGAGAAAGTAAAGTTACTGATGTTAACACAATAAAACATGCACAAAATGTTTCCATTAAAAATACTGGAGACAGCAGAAAGGTTCTACATTGGCTGAAATATTATTTGGACCTCAAAGGGAAGGTTTAGTCTGTCTGGAAACTTTTTTTATAGCTTCTCCTGTGAAATTACATCTGAAAAGCTCTTACTCAAAAATGAGACCACAAAATGTACTTGTGTTTATAATTAAAGCACTGAGGATAGTTAAACTGAATTGGCTTGTATTTCAGGTCTAACTTTGTTCTAAGAATGTATTTTATTTCATCAAGGAAAAACAGAATTGGGTTATTGCTTTATGACAAAGCTTTGCACAACTTTGATTCGTATAGCTTGGGGACATATTAGTTTAGTTTAAGACTTGTGTGGGCTTGTTTGATGTAAGAATTCTCTCCTATAAGAATTCTGCCTCCACTACAAAAAATGGATTTTGCTAACTCCTGTTCTTCCCACCTGGTTGTGAGCAAAGAGATTTTTTTTTTAATGTTACCTGACGGACAATAAATACCAGGTTTTGATGTGTGGAAAGAGATAAACCATTGATGGGGGTGTCCCAACTGGAGTTCTGTCCACCAGACATCTTCTAAACCTCATAAACTCCCTGCTCCCATAGGAACCTGCTTTTAAGATTGGCCTCAGAGGTCTTGTTATTTGTCCTGTCCATACATGGGATCAGGCATGAGACTCAAGGCCTTCTTGGTGGCGGCACTGAGATAATTCTGGAATCTGTAGTGGATAACTGCTGAGTTCCCTCTTTGTCCATTTTTAGATTAGGAATGAGCAAAAAAAACACCTTCCCAAAGTCTTCATGTTATTTCTGGGTGGCAATATTAGGTTGGGAGCATTTTCCAGATGTTTTCTGGGGAGAAGTGGAATTCTCAGTTTGGATGAGAGTGAAAGCAAAAATGCTCAGAAAACTCTCTTCTGATCAATTTTGGCTCTATAAATCTTAAATGAAACTCTATTGTTAGTTTATATTGGTGGCTGACTGGGATAATAGAGGAAGACTGGAGTAGAGGCCAAGCCCGTTGCTTAGAGAAGGATGGGGTTCATTGTGTAGCCCTAGTGGAAATGCCAAACTCTGTGAAACACCTAGTGATGTGGCCCAGTGATTCTTAAATCTCATCTCATCTCATCTCTCTCTCTCTCTCTCTCTCTCTCTCTCTCTCTCTCTCTCTCTCTCTCACACACACACACACACACACACACACACACACACACTTCAGTTCCATAGCTATTTTATGAAACAGCTCAATAGCAGGTATTTGTTTCTGAGGCAGGAACAGTTTCCTATTCTAGATTCACCTTACACCTTGTAGGGAGTTTGCAACTAAATCCAAATTGCTGCTGCATTTGTTTAACAGAATATGAGACAAGGCTCTAAGGGGGAAATTGGTATGAAATCTTCCTCTGGTTGTTTTGGACTCCAAATCCCATGAGCCCTAGGCAGCAAGATCAATGGCCAGGAATTATAGCTGTTGTTGTAGTCCAACAACAGAGATTCTCCATCCCTCCTTTATCCTACACTCTTTTACAACTGGAATGCTTCTTGTTACTGCTCAAGACCACCATTATCTAATTTCCAAATGAATCCATTGGTAGTGTGGGACTCTCACGTGAGCTACAATGGCCTATGAGTAGATGATCTGAACTTCTTTTGTTCCTTGTCTGTCAGCTAGGTATATCCATCACAAATCTTTCCTTAACTTTTTGTTTTAACATAAGGTGGTCCTTTAGCCTCCAGACTTGATTCAGAAGCTGCTGGGTGTGGCAGATGTGTATATGACTTACTGAACCTGACAATTTCGTCTTGCTTTATATTTCTGCTTGCAATAGGGATCTTTGTTTCTAGTGAGCTTTGCTCATCACTGTCTAGGAGTACATTATGTGAACTGGTTCCACAGGTTCCATCTGTGGAGCATGATATTTTAAGGCAAGAAGGTGGGGAATCTGTGACCCTCCAGACATTGTTGGACAGCAACCCTCACCAACCCTAGCCAGCATGGTTAATAGTCAGGGGTGGTGGCGATTATAGTCCAGCGATGTCTGGAGGGCCACAAGTTCCCCATCCCTATTTCAATGGAAACTTTGCCTTTCGTATCTACCTACCTCAGATTTGCAATAAGGTCAGCTGTTTTACAAGGATCTGAAAATAAATGATCTGGAAGCAATTTTCTGTACAGACATCAAGAGTGAAATGATTGGCAAAAAAACATTTCTTCAAAGCTCTTTCTACGGACTGTTGATAATGAAGACTGAACAATTTTCTATTTGTTTTGAGGTAAACATCAAAATCAAAATCTCTGGAGGCATAAACAAACAGAGAAGCAAGATCCTGAATAGCATGGGGGAGGGGGGAGATGGCATGTAGATATTATTGACAGCAGAGAACTGGACATTCCACCATCTGCCTTGAGCTTTGACCATCAAAGCAAGAAAAGTATTGGGAGAGACCCAGCTATGATCAGTCATTTCCAGAAACCCTTCCAACTGATTCTACTGAAGGGCTTTTTGAAATCCACAAGGATGGAATAAATCTAAATAAAAAATCCAGACTTGAGTTTTGCAAGATTTCCTAGCACTGTCTTCCTGTAAATAAAAACAACATTACAGTTGATGTAATCCTGCAACACAGTTCTAGCAAAGACCTTCATAGCATGTCTGTTAAGCAAATTATTTTTCAGTTCTTACACACATTATTTTCAGTGTTTGAAGAGGGCTGTTGTCTGTTTTGCACCACATTACTTTCATGTCTGACTGGGACGCAGGTGGCGCTGTGGGTTAAAGCCTCAGCGCCTAGGACTTGCCGATCGAAAGGTCGGCGGTTCGAATCCCTGCGGCGGGGTGCGCTCCCGCTGCTCGGTCCCAGCGCCTGCCAACCTAGCAGTTCGAAAGCACCTCCGGGTGCAAGTAGATAAATAGGGACCGCTTACCAGCGGGAAGGTAAACGGCATTTCCGTGTGCGGCTCTGGCTTGCCAGATGCAGCTTTGTCACGCTGGCCACGTGACCCGGAAGTGTCTCCGGACAGCGCTGGCCCCTGGCCTCTTAAGTGAGATGGGCGCACAACCCCAGAGTCTGTCAAGACTGGCCCGTACGGGCAGGGGTACCTTTACCTTTACCTTTTTACTTTCATGTCTGCCATACCTACATCCAAAAGTATGTACCTTTCAAACCACAAAGCCACAGAAATTACCAAATGTATAGACTTGTTGAACCCAACCACAAAAAGAGTAGACACAGATTTATTTTAGGGCTACAATTTTTGTGTGTGTGTGAATCAGTTATGTGATTATCCTTTGTCCATATATTTTTAATTTTAATTTGTCCTGAAGATCCACACAATCTGTAGCCTACCAAACCACATGCAACCAACCAGCCATGTAAAGCAACCCACCCAGGCCTTCCAATACTGCAAAACATGGCAAGTGGCTGGTCATCTGTGCTTTGCTAGTTGGGTAACAATGGTGCAGGTTTGGTATGTTTTGTGTGGGTGTGCAGCTTACACAGCCTCTCCAAGTGGCAGCAACCCCCTTTCTCAAGGTGCCCATCTGCTCCTCCCTGAAAGAAGTAATTAGGATCAGCAGGTGAATGATGAGGATATTTCACCCCTCCCATTGCAAGAATCTGGTGATTTTCCAGAGAGGAGGGAGCGGATTTTGCTCCAGTACTTATTCCGCTCCAGCCTCACTTCAAAGGGGGAGACTGAGTGTTATCTCTGTGTAGATAAGGTCGCTGCAGAAAGCAGCTGTAACACTCAGTGCAGTCCAGTGTCTCCATTTGTATATATTTTGTATAGTACAGTAGCTGTAGTGAATAAAAGAAGATATTCTTCAGTGCTGTCGTCCGAGTGATTTATGCTCTGCTGTACTCTGCTGTGCATGGCTGTCTTCTGGAAGTGAGTTCAGTGCTCACAGCTCTTAGTTGTGAGTCCACAGCACTTAGACCTGTTCCTGCAGAAGAAGGTCTCTGGAGGTGCTTACCCCAGCTCGCCTGGCCTAGTCGGGGCTGAGGTGGTTGAGGCCAGTCAGTGGTACTGGCTCAAAGGCGAAGCTGACAAATGATATGCAAAGGGTAGGGATACAGAATCAATATGGAAGTTGGATTTTTTTTTTTTTTGTAGTATGTAGGTGATCTCCTATAAAGGGAGCACAATCAATAAACAAAGTCAATGAGCATTTCTCACAAGTTTCTGGAGAGTTGTGGCACATAAAGTGGGGCAGAGCAGGAGAGGAATGGAGTGTTTTCAGGCTTTTTCAATGGGTTTCAATTATACATGATTTCATTGACGTGAGTAGTGCGTTGGAACGTAAGCCCCACGTAAAATGGGGGAGGCCTGTAATACACTTCTAAAGCATTGTCTTTTCATGACTGACTATTTTGGCAATGATATACAATCACAGAATTGTAGAGTTGAAAGGTACCCTGGGGGCCATCTAGTTCAGCCCTCTGCTTTTGCCTGGCAAAAGGTATCTTTTGCCTGGCATGAGGTTCAAACCCATAACCTTAAGATTAAGAGTCTCATGCTCTACCCTGGCTATCCCTGGCTCTGTGTTGAATTTGAAAGTGCTGAAAAAGCAAGGGTTGCTAACCTCACGGTAAAGTAGCAAGCTCGTTGTAAGAGATTATATGATCACTGAAGATCCACCTATAAATTGGTGAAATTGATTTTTGATGCCAAGTTGTGATGAGTTTTATATTTGCTCATTTCAGATTACTAAAATAAGAGGCACCAAAGTTGGATAGTCGATTTTGTAGATTACAAGTTAAACTCCATGGTTTAAACCATTGCACATCTGTGGAATTTCCCTTAGCACATTCCTCTTCTGCTATAAATACTTTGTCTGGTTGGTACCAGTTTTTAATAGAAATTAGTCTTGTTACATCATTATAATAGTGTTTAGTATTTTGTACATTTATCCATCCTTTATTAACATCAAGAAGGTAGAGGGGGGAATCATTCTGCACAGAACCATTATTCAGTAATATAAATTTTGTTATGGTCGCTTCCCAGTTGTATAATGTTGTGTAATTCAGTCTCAATGAGCTGTTAATAAACAAAATATTATTTGTGATAGAATGTTAATTTTAACTCTGGCTGTTCTCCTGAGCCATGGTAGATTATTAATCTTTTGTTTATAATCTTTTTCGATTGTGGTTATTAATATATTAAGATTGTGACTGATTTGAGGTCAGGATAAGTATCCAGCTGGCTTGTCTTTCCATTGTAAATTGCATTCTGTTTCAAATTGAAGTTACTGCTAATCATTCTTATTTATCTAAGTTTATTTTATAACCAGATGCTTTGCTGAATAAAAATAAAGTGTCCATTGGTTGTTTGAAATAGTTAATTGGTTGGTCTGGGTTAAGGCAATAGCATATGCATGCATCATCTTAAGTTCTATATGTCCAAATTTAATTCCAGAAATGTTCTTTGTTGTTTCTGATTGAAATTGCATGTGGTTCCAAGAAAAGTATTGTGTGTTTTTACCTGGAATGGACTGATGGAAGCTGGGAGCCAAAAGGCAATGCTTTGAAAAGTAAAAATAAAAACTGTTATTAAAATATTAGAAAATGACATATTAACGATGACTATTTGGGTAACTACTTTAAAAGTTCGAGCAAACTATGTTTTTCCATTCTAACAAACAAGAGCAAGTTTAGCATCCAAAAGGCAGCAGAAGCTGTTTTGGGAAGACAAATGGAGAGGATGATTGATAAAAGGGTAGAAAAAGCCTGTAATTCACTAACCACTTAAGCTGACATTCTTGTACTGAAGCTGGCTTTAATGCTCTTGAAGACCATAGTGGAAGACAGCTGTCTTAAATTAGAAGCCTAATACTATCGGCCAGATTTAGCTGCAGAGGTGTGCACAGATGTATACAGCACTTTTGGCCTTGAAAAGGTCCTTGCTGTAGATGCACAAATGAATTGATAATTTGGCTCAGGATAACAGATGACCTGCCAACCTTATCTCCATTTGTGTTAAAAAATGGCCATAAGTAGCACTTTCATTCCAATGTAGGTAGCCAAGGAATGCACTAATGGAGGGAGTGTAGCCCCTCATTGAGCATGGAAAGTGAAGTGCTGTTATACACCTGAGGGGTTTTCACTTATCCTGTTCTCCTGACATTGTGCATCTCTCAAGCTCCACTCCTGGAATCCCGCATGACATCAGCCCCACTTCTGACACATTGAGCATGGATATCTGAAGAGGGAAGCATGCTCACATAGAGTTCTACACACACTGGTTTCCACATGGTCTGGATTCCTGCCACAACCAGGGTTCCACATCATGTGGAAACATATGTACATGGCCTCTACATATGCACATGTGCCCTCCTCAGATGTCCACGCTCAATACATGGATGTAGGAGTCAGGGAGATGCATCACATTGGGGGTGGTGTCCCCACCTCCTTATTCTCATGGAGTGCCCACACATATAATACATGAAGGGGCCTATTGTTGTGGTTAGTTTTAGCTCTTTTGTGATCTTGGGGTTTTGCTATCCTATGTACAGTCCTATACAGCTCTACCCAAAAGTAAAATACATTGAATTCAATGGGAATTATCCCCTGGTATATAGGACCATAATGTTCGTCCTACTGAAATTGAAGTCACTTTAGTTACCTTGCAATTTTTATTATTATTTCATTTTTGGGTATAACAGATGAAGCACACATGAAACTCTTTAAAGCCACTTTCATGGCAAAATGATATAAGTTATACTGAAAGCTCTACTCATTTTTTGCTGAGAAAGGAATTCCAGACATGAAGAATGAATGCCTAAGAATGCCTTTCTCAAATATGCTGTATGAAAGTTCATAGCTTTAATTCATTTAAAGTTTTTGACGACCAAGTATTGTGTATCTTTAAAATAAGGTTATGACAGCTGTTTTTCTTCTATTTCAGGCACCTGCCCAAACAGCTCATTAATCCAAACTATACAGAAGTCAGCAGGATTTTCCCCACCCCCATCTGCCTAATTTAATTGAGTGAACAATAGATCAGCATCCTAGAGCAGTTTTCTCAAGGTATGACATTGATAAAGCATCATTGGATAAAACTACAAATTTCAATCTGGTATAAAGATATCTAAGATTTTGCACTAGAACAGCAGGTTAAGGGCCTTTCCACACTTACCTTTTATCGTGGCATTAGTGGGGAGTGCCAGACACTGCCCATAATTAGTATATTTGTGTTTTTGTAATGGATGAGACTCTAGTCATAGAACTTTTCTCAATTTGGGCTCAACCTGTCATAAATAGAAGGCAAGAAATGCACTAGCTCTCCAGTAATAGGAATATGTAGCCAAAGGCACAGGTGGTCTGCTGAAAATTTACTCTTAAAAATGTCAGATCAAACAGCAACCATACCTTTATAAATGGTAAGTGTGAAAAGGTCCTAAGTCCTACAAGTTGCCTGTTCTTGTACAACTGTGTTAGGGTCACCGGGGAATGATCTGGGAACCTCAAAATTTCTGGAGCTGGCCATCACATGAGACATATACTGGGGTGTATAGGTTCTCAGGCCTCAGAGCCCCCCTCAAGTGCATGGACAGCATTGGCTCCTTCAGTTGGCCGGTGCTATAGGGTCTCTTGAGACCAGGCCTTGTATAAATACTGAGAGCCAAGTCTTGTGCCCTTTCAGAGTGGGGTTATATTGCTTTCTGCAGGGGTCAGCAACCCTTTTCAGCGGTGGGCCAGTCCACCGTCCCTCAGACCTTGCGGGGGGGGGGGCAGACTATATTTTTTGGGGGAGGGAAATGAACGAATTCCTATGCCCCGCAAATAACCCAGAGATGCATTTTAAATAAAAGCACACATTCTACTCATGTAAAAACATGCTGATTCCTGGACCATCCGCGGGTTTGATTGAGAAGGTGATTGGGCCGCATCCAGCTCCGGGCCTTAGGTTGCCTACCCCTGGTTTGCTGTATCTAAAAATTGACTGAACCATCCCAACTTTCCTTTTCTTTTTTTGGCAATGTGTGAGCCATGAGGCAAAAAGGAAATGCCCTCAGAGTTTAGGAGTAGGAGACTTAGGTGTTTTGACAAGGTAGTCAACAGAGGGGGCCCCCATCCTTTTTTACACTTCTTAAAGAGCTTTTTTTAAAACCCAAAAACTGTTAGTGGCAGTAAAACTCTCTAAAGCCTCTTGAGTTGTGTTTCCTGTGCCAGAATGCCCATTAAAGCATTGGTTTGTTGTGATTAAACTGTTTTTCCCTGGGGGAAAAAGGATGGTTTCACCCTGGCTTTAAAAAAAATGTAAGTGAACGGTTCCTTGACCACCTCATCAGGAAACTGTGATATGTCAAACCCGCCATGAGAACGAAAGCAATAATTCCATGAGGGAAATGCATTGTAGGTAGCCTACAGAGGTAAAATAAATGCATACTTGAATGCTTTTACCTTTACTACTTGAATGCTAGGGAAATCTTTCTATTATTGATCGGTTCTTTGAGGCTGTTACACAAAAATGTTAGATGAAACACAACTCCTGGCTTAGCTGATTGGTAAACAACAACAAAAATGTGTTCAGAAGGACCAAATTATTTCAAGTTTTCCTGTGTACAGTACATGAAAGCTATTAGATAACTTTTTTTGCTGTATTTATTCTGATCTCTTGGCGGCCAGAATGATTGATGGTTACCGAAGAAGCTATCCATTTTGCTGACAATTGCAGTGTTGGTTAAACCCTTGGCATCATTGGCTAGTACTTTTTTTGCAATTCAGCTACTGTCTTGAGTATTATTAGAAACCATTATTTTGTGAAATACAGTATTTTGTAAAGTACAGTACAAAATGTACATGCAAACATACAGTAGCTTCCAGTGGGAAGGATCCATATATAGACTTCCACAGAAATGTTAAGAGCAGGTCAGCTGGGGGTCTAATGTTGATCCTCTTGTTTGCATTTCTAAAGTAATTCATATCAAGTGGAAAGGTGTGCAGCAACTCATTTGTAGCTAGACCTGTCTTTTACATGTAAAACTGTCCTGCCACTTTACATGGGAATGAATATTCTTCAGGAACTTGGAAACAACACATTTCTCACTGTTTTTATAGGGAACTCACAGGAACTCAGTTCCAGCACCTCTCAGGTGGGCGCAATTGCCATTCTAAGAGAATGAGGGAGCTGTTCATGGTGAGTTTCAGCACCTCTTTTTCTAGAAAAATGGCACTGACTATTGGCAGTGTTTTACTTTCTGTTTGAAACAATTGTCTTCCCTGGCTGGCAGCAGCTCTCCAAGTTGTCATATACAGAACTTTCTCAGCCCTGTTCCCTGGAATCTTTTAATCTGGAAACACTGGATCTTTCTGCATGCAAAAAGGGTGCTCTACCACTGCATTGTAGCCTCTCCTCCTCTTCGTGTATTCTGCTTATCCCAATTGATGCCAATGTTTAACATTTATTCCAGTAATGTAAATATTTGAACTGCGAAGCGAAGCTTTGCTGTTTTAATATTCCAAATGAAGTAGAGCATTTCAACCAAATGCAAGCTCATAAAAATGTCAGTTTCATTAGAATTTAGAGTCAACATGCACGGTACACAGAAAATTAAGAATTTTTGTGACCATGATTTCTGCTAGTTTCCAGGAGAATGAGGTTGTGCAGACCGATGTAAGCAGTAGGAATAAATGGCCACTGCTAAGTCATGAGTGATGACCAAATGGGTGAGGGGCCTGGTGCCCATACTGGAAGGAGAAGCAAGATACCAAGGGAAGCAGAGGTTGTATAAAGTCATGAAAGCACATAACTGCTGAGAAGTAGGAAATTTGAGTAAGGGCTGTTGATGTCAACATTGCACTGAGCATTCCTACCAGCTGCACATCAGCATGGTGCTTAGTTTTTCCAGCTTCCTTCTGCTTCTACTTTTATCTTGCATCTCCTGCTAGGTAATAGGTTCCTTTCCCTCTTTTGGTTGCCCTCAGCAGCAGCAGGTTATTGCTGTTTCTTAGGCTTTCAGTGCAACACTTGCCAGCTGCTGCTCGGGACAGCTAATTCTCCAGACAACATCCAGAAAATCTGTTATTGATGTTCATCGCTGGTCTGTTAGCATATCCTCGTCATTTGGGTTGGTGGAGATGGCTGTTTCCCATTAATTGACTAGAGGAAAAGAGAAATGATTAACTTAGTTTTAATACACTTCCCAGAAAACGAATATATCTATAACATTTGTCCTGGGACCACACATTTCTTCACAATCTGTTTCTGATACATTTGGGCTTCCTATGAGCGATTTCCAAAGGAAGTAGGCACATTCTCCTTACTCATAGTTCCATTCATGGACTATAAGACACACAACCCCCCCCCCTTTACCATCGGATGCTACACAAAAGAAATAGGTAAAATATGTGGCGTTTAAATTCAAAGCTTTCTTTTTAGTAGACCATTTAAGCTAAATCTGCCACATTGCCATGTTTTTCATTACCTTGCTTGCTTTTTCCATGGCGTTGAGTCCATAATTTCATAAACATAAGGAAACTAAAACATTTTGGCTCAGCATTTATAGAAGACATGAGCATTGTGTGATGCTGTTATTTACCCTTGAGAGTTTCAATATATATATTGTGTCATAGAGATCAGGTGAGTCAGAATTTGTTTGGGAAGGCATTCTCCATCAGTCCCATGGTCCTAGCAGGAAGTGATGTTTGTGAGCATGCAGTGGAATTTCATTCCAATTAACAACAGTGGAGCTTATGTCTCCAGTGAACCCTCCCCACCAGCTTTTCACTTTCTCAAGATTAAATATTTTGCTGGGTGGGGGACTGACAGTGAACCAGGGGCACATTTCTTCATTCCTTATTTCTGTTTAAGAAAGCTGAGAAAGAAGGGGCAGATTTCTTGGGCGGGGGGTAGGAACATAAACTGAATCAAGCTGAGGCGAGTTCACTCATTGCTAATATTCAATATCAAATTCTGCTTTCAGGTGATTCATTTGGGTATTTTGATGCTATTATATTATTAAAATGATACCATTGCAACTGTTAGAGGATATAGGACTCCTATAATAGGAGCATGTAAGCAGAGCCTGCTGGATCAGGCCAAAAGTCCAGCTAGTCTAACATCCTGTTCTCCCAGTGGCCAACCCAATGCCTATGGGAAGCCCGAAAGCTTGGCCTGAGCTTGAGAGCACTCTCCCAGCAACAACCATGCAAAGGCATGCTGCCTCCAACAGTGAAGGCAGAACATAGCCACTGTGGTTGGTAGCCAGTGGTAGCCTTGTCAGCCATGAATCTGTCTGATCATCTTGTAAAGCCATCCAATATGGTGGCTATTGTTACTTCTTGTGGGAGCAAATCCCATAGTATAACTATGGACTGTGCGAATAAATAATTTCTTTTGTCTGTTTCTGAAACTTCCAACATTCAGGTTAATTGAATATCCTTGAATTCTGATATTATAAGAGAGGAAGAAAAACTTTTCTCTGTCTGCTTTATGCACACAGAGGAAACAGCCTAAACTGGGGGTCTCAGCCAAAAGTACTTATTGTTTTTGTGAATGTGAATGCTCGGCAGCGTCAAACAGCCTGAGGAAAGAACCAAAGGAGTGACATAGTGCTAAGAGCTCTGGAATGCTGGGGGTGGGGAGAGAGAACAACTTTCTGCTGGAGAGACTGGGAGGTGAAGTGAGAGAAAGGAAAGGGGGCTGAGGAGAAGAAAATAAGTTCAAAAATAAGTGGAAGGAGAAATCATGATCTTTACACTAATACATACATGTTTTCGTACGCATTGCTAGGCTGGAGGACTGCATTGCAAGATTTGGAGCAGTGTGAATTTCAAAGAATGGCCCTGTTTCAGTTTGCACATCATTCTGGAAAGTGTGGACTAGGTAAGTTCACCTTTAAATGTGTGCTGAATCAAATGGTTGCCTCATATCTGTTTCCTACTGACTCTGGTCTTGGCCATGCCATCATCTGCGTGTTTACGTGGTGTGTGAAAGGATTCTACATGCATACAGATGTAAGCACATGAAATTTCTCCATACAAGGGACCCCATTGGTCCAAGAAGTCCATGTGTAGAGCTTCCTCACATACCCAATGCCCAGATGACCAGGCACATCAGCACCAGGTGCATGGGTAGAGGAAGATGAAGCTAATCTTCACAGCCCCACAATACCACTCATATATATTTTTCAGGCACATTTGAATTCCCCTTACATGATCCTTGCTTGGCTTAACCATGTGACCAAAATGTAGTAAATCAAAGCAAGAATGATGCTGTGCCCCTGTTAATCAGTGACCACAGCAAGCCTCAATGAGAGCCTCTAAACCAAGGGAAGGAGGGCTGGGAAAGTTTACTCTACTTGAGGAAAGGAGGAAAGAATTCAGGCAAGATGGTGGCCCATCCTTTTAAAGGAAGCTAGCACTCTCTCCTGAGATTTTGCTAGGCTGCGTGAGATGCAGGGGCCCCAAGATGTTGCAAGAAAATAAAACCCCTCCTATTCAACCATGCTGGCAGCATCAGATGTTGCAGATGTTGTGAGCAGTATGTTATCATTGTAAGCTAGAACTGAGAAGCATGAAAATGAGTGATTGTTCAGGGGTGTTGTAAAGCGACCAGCAGACTAAGATGCATGGCAATGGATTTATGGGTGTTGATCCCAGTTTAGGACCTAGTGATTTCCAGTTTGTAACCCTTTGCTTGACACTTGGCTAAGAATTAGTATTTTGTCGAGTGCACTGAATTATGTTTGCCTCTTCTGCTCAAACTGAGTAAAGTATTACAATGGAATATGGATTTCCCTGATGACATATTTTTAGTTGTACAAGTACGAGCCTGGAGCTAAGCCGACCGTGATCCAGAGAAACGTTAACACATACCTTATGATAAGGCTGTTTGAGGAACTGACCTAATCCATACCTCCTGGACTACTTTACATGCTACCATACAGACATATGCATATTATGGATGTATTTAAAAGTGTATCACAATAAAATGTTAATCATTCATGAAATGAAGCTTCAGACATGATAATGAAGCAACAGGAAAAAGAAATAGAAGGAGAAAAAGCTCTAGGATGTTTATTCTAATTTGTGTAATCATTGTGGATGTTTCCCAGGATCCAGCCTATTGCTTGTGTGGCAAGGAAAGGAACAGGACTGTGTAGTTTATTGCCTTGTGACATGGTCTTCCCTCATATTTCCAAGAGGAGCCCTGCTTTTTCAGAGTTTGCATGTGCACTTTAGACTCCTAACACAGAGACTTAGAGGAGCCGTTCCTCCCCAACATTCTGGTCACATTGCCTTCTTCATTAGTCCAGCATTCTTTCATCTTGTACTTCTTGGATTTTTTTGTAAAGAATGTCATGAAGTGACTTGCTAAAAATGCATTAAGGGCCCTTTTAAGGAGATGTTGTGTTATCCCATATTAGGGAATGTACTCCAAGATCCTATTCAGAAAATACATATTTTTCAGGTAATAATTTGCAATGGAATTAATTGCCTGTGCCAATCTACAGTAGAGTGGTTTGTGCATTTGATTTATCACCTAACATTACAGTATCAATGTGTCTTGCACTGAAAGCAGGCAAACTTCAATATCAATGTGACATATAAGAAATATAACACAGCTGTACCACTTCAAATGATCACACAGGAAAAAAACTGCCTACCCCAACAACCTTAAGCATAATTACTAATAAAAAAATTTAATTAAAACTCCATCTTCACACCTTTTCATTCTCCCCCAAATACTGTCACACAGTCCCAGTATCACAGAGTTCCAGTTCAAATGGTTTTTTAAAAGGCAAGCCATATTGGTTACGCCACTGTAGTGAAGTTTAGGTCCTCTAGTGAAGTTTTGTCCTGTAATCTCACAAGGGTGGGAGATCTGATGAAACATAAGCTATACTCAGTTTGATTCTTTTCTGTTATGTCAAGCCACTCCAAATTTCAGAGAGAGCAGGAGAGGAACCATATCCCAAATATGAAACTCTTCACGTTAGCTCTTCACACAGCTATCACATTTTTTTAAAAAAAACTGTTACCATGAAGTCTATCTGGGACCACAGGTGTTTACTTAATTATTTGTTTTATTCAGATAGCATGACCTGCTTTTCAGTTGAAATTACATGCCAAAATAGACTACTATCATGGCCCGCCCAGATAAGGAAGGGACATGTCTGATAGTTAACTCCTTATTGGCAAAAGAAACACAGCAGCTTTCATGATGTTCCAGATAAACATGCTTACACACTTGTAGCCTCTAGGCACCTGTCCACAGGTCTGGGCCCTATGGAGCAGTTGCAGCAACAGTGGGGTCCCTCCCCTCCTCTGGCTTATATCCCCTCCTTTGGGTTGCATGCCTGCAACCTAAGATGTCTCCTGCACAGAAATGATTACTGCTCTTCCCTCTTCAAGCCCCTTCTGGCTCTAGAAGACAGTGGGCAGAGAAAGGTCGGGAATCTACTGACCTATCATCCCTCATCTGACCTGTCCCTTCTTCTTCCACCACCATATCTTGCACACCTTCTTCTGCCTTGGGGTGTCCTGGTATTCCCTCCTTCCCTGGATCCTGCCTTGCAGGTGGCGTCACCGCCCCCCCCTAAATCACTGGTCTCCTCTCCTGGGTCACTGCCCTAGTGCTCTGCCTCCACCACATGCTCTTCAGAGCCCTGCCCGTCCCTGACAACCAATAAAGCCTAAAACAATCAATTTAAAACAACATGGTATCATTGTTCAACTCTGTCTGCAAGCAAAGAAGTTGACCCAGCTGGGGAATTTCCATCTCCCCTATCAGTTCTGCTAGACTTTGGTTTCTGTGTATGTGTGTGTTAGAGTGAGAAAGAACAAACCATAAGTACCTCCTCCATGGAAACAGTACAAGTGATAGTGGAGTGAAGTGGGGGACTTTTGATCGGCATGCACTAACATGCTGGTTATTGATATGAATCCATAGTTTATTTTTAACAATGGTTTAATTTGATGTACAGACCAGGCCACTGTAACTTCTTTATAAAAAGTAGGTTTAAAAAAGAAGAAGAAAGAAATAGAAAATTTGATATGCTGTATTTAAAGAAGGCAACATAGAAAGTATGTTTGGCTACCTAAATATTAAGCCATCCCTTAAGAGACCTATTTTATGAAACAGGTACCTTATAAAAATATACATTAGAAAGATTTTCTTCAGATGGTAAGTACAAAATGACCACTCTTCCCAATGCATTTCCCTTGTGATCTATAACCATTTCAGCTACCTCTGACTCATTTTGTTGATTCCATCACCCAAACCAACATCAGCCGGTCACTTAAAATAAGTTTATAAAAGTGTTCAAGGTTCACTCATTGCTGAATCAGGCTATGTTTACAGAACAGGAAACTTTAAAAAATAAATTTGCCTCCATAATTCTACGGAACAAGAACCTAATCAAAAGCAGCCTTACAGCTGGGTGTGCTGCCTGCTTGCCAAGTTCATATTGGCAACAGCTCCTAATAAAATATAAATGCAGTGGTTATCTTTTGTTAGCATGGGAAAGAGACATATCTGAAAGAGGAGCAGCCAATCACAAAAGTCTTTTAAAATGAATCTGAAATACAGACAGAGCTGGCCCAAGTTACTTTTCTGCTTGAGAATCAAATCCCTTCAGAACAAACATCTGACTAAACATCAGGAAGAATGGATGATTTAGTTGAGATTTCTGCATTGCAGGGGGCTAGACTAGATGACCATTGCAAGTCCCTTCCAACTCTACAGTTCTATGGTTTTGTGATAAGATGGTGCCCCCATCTTGGGAGAAGAGTGATATTACATCCACATGTTTCTCTAATATCTGTGGCATAGGTTGAGTACATGTAATTTTCTACGTGAAGTCCATTTTCTGCCATTTCTCAGACGATGCTGATTGCATGCATTGAAATGACTTTTATGGGGAAAGTGCTTCACCAGCCATGGCAGAGCGCTGCAACAGTGTTGTCAAGTTGATAAATGACTGAAAAAAGGCTTCTTGCAGAGAATCAAATCCCTTCAGAACAGTCCCTTCATTGCCTCATCTCTCTCTTTCTCTTCCTACAGTTGTCTATGAGCATCTGAAAACATCTGGTTCAGCTCTTATTACAAATTCAACTGCACTGAGCACAAAAAGAACTAAGCAGTTCTTAGCTGCTTGGGTTGCTCACGTTCTTGCACTGTGGACTGGATTTTCCCTTTTAATACAAAGGGAAAATAGGCTCCACAGAACATTATGAAGTAGGTTATATAAAGTTCATAAGATGAAGAAAGCAGCTGTTGCTTTCAGGCTTCTAAGAGCAACTGTTTCAAAAAAATATAGATACATAGAGAGGCTAGAGAGATGTTATAGGAGCTAAAATGCCATGAGACCTAAACCACATGCTTAGTCAGTCCATCAGGTTAGCTTTGGGGGATCCTGGCTTCATGAATAATGGAAATCCTCTGTCCTCACCCCCACCCCGACACACACACTCAGTGTGACTATATAGCTTCATTTACAGTTGTGCACTGCAAAATTCTTCCCTTCTTTAATGCCTTCTCAGGTTGAGCTCCACCAGCAAGTATCATAGATGCAAGATACACCTCACACTTAGTGACCATATTCACACCAGAGCTACAATTCTCAGTTGTTGCTCACATCCGCCTGTCTCAGGAGACATTGGAGAAGTGTGCCTTTAGGGGTGAAGTCAAACTGTTGGAAGGTTACAATGCCTTCTGTGGTTATAGAGATTGATACAGGAGATGTTTCGTTGCAGCTGGGGTAGATGAAGGCATCCGGTTTTGCTGATGCAGATGCACCATGGCATTTGTGCTCCTCCCAGTGGCCATTCTTCCTCTGGTCACTGTTATGGATGATCACTGCAAGGGATTCCCACATGGCAAGGTTGATGTTGCCAGTCTTCATGTCATGTTTGCAGACATCTTTGCAGCATGGAGTTGGTCTGCCAACAGGCCTGGTTCCTTTGGCAAGACAGGTACAGCTAAGGCCCACCTCTCCAAAAGGGTATGGGACAATATGATGTTAACAACCAATACCTATGAAGGTCTACCAGGTTTGCATGTTGAGGCTGTCTCCTTCTCCTCTGCAAGGCCTGCCAAGGTGCTTTGGTGCATCCCTTTGAGATTGCTAGTGTGCCTTCCTGGAAGGCACCTTGGCGATTGTCAAAGGGACATGCCAGGGCGGAGGCGCGACCCGTTGACAATTGCCAAAGCGATCCCAGAAAGTGCTCTGGTGCTTGTCAGCAGGGTTGGGCTGACTCACACCAGGGTGCCAGTCTTAATTGGGACATTCTGAGATTGGTTTCTGTTATCCGGGATGTCCCACTGAAAACAGGACAGTTGGAGGAGTATGGATTTGGGAAGTAGTGATGAATTAACTAGTCACCTTTCAACAAAACTGGTCCATGTGGTGGCAGGAACTAGACTTCTTGGGTAAATATGCACTTCTGGCTTCAGCTGCTCTTGCTCCAAACAGAGAGTATAAATACCAGTGCTGGCTAACATGGTGCCCTGTGCATCATCACTGGCCATAGCCATGCTGGCTGGGGCTGATGGGAACTGTAGTCTCAAACATGTGCCAGCTTTACAGTTCTCTGACACTTGGACATCTACCCATTCTGCAGATGCTCTTAGCTTTGGGCACTTGACCTTATGATCTTATTTACAATTAAATAAATGGAAAAAAAAGCTGCATGCCTTTGACTTTTCCTTGGAAGTAAGTAAGTTTTGGCTTTCTTTTGAGTAAGCATAAGATTGAGTTCTTAGAACAAAATGCAGAACAAGCTCTAAACTTAGTATGTATAAATTGACATAGGCTATTGAGGCCAAAATAAATTTTGTAATCTCTTCAATGCTCTAAGCCAACTTAAAACATTTGATTGAGGCTCAAACTGTGTTGTGCCCTGACAGCTAAACAAACATGCAGTTCTATATCGCTAAAAGGCTTATTGGCAGAAACAGAACAATGCGTAGGCTGATGTGTCAGGAGAGCTTTCTAACAGAAAGCATGCTTTAAATACCCTGTTAGCAAAGTAGTTGAACTCTGTGACATGTCAAAAACATGAAGAAGTTCAAGGGGGAAAGATGTGAGAACAAGCCTTTGGGATACCACTTTAGCTTATGTAGAATTATTTGGGGCAAGGGGGTTGAAAAATAAATCACTTGTGGAAGAATAAAGTTAGAAATATGACTTGAAATGCATACATTGTTTAAAGGGGATGAAAAGAAGACAACTAAAGTCTTGTGTTTCTTTTCTTTTTCAGTAGAAGCAAGCTATTTTTATCATTATACAATGCCTAGTTTCTGTAGATTCAGATGTGGTAGATTCCCTACTATTACGGATAATAATAATAACAACAACAATAATAATAAATCATAGCATGTTTAGAGGAAGATCTTATCTCAGATATTCACTGGGTCTACCAGCAGAGGACCCATCTTTTATAGTTAATCATTAATAACCAGGAAATTTTTGACGTGAACATTCAGCCATAATTTAATGCAGCCTCTAACTTGGCAAGATTCCCAAATCAGCAGATGTTTCTCCTTTATATAGCACTAACAGGGTGTGACTGGCAATGCCCGGGAATTTTCAGACCCCCCCCCCAAAAAAATTGTGATTTTAGAATACATAGTGTAATTTGTGAGTTTGTGCCCATCATGCCAAAAATCGAGTGAAGCCACACCAAAGTCACACTTGGGCTCACCATCTTGATTCAAAATGGCACCTGGCATCCAAATATCAATGAAACACCACCAACCCCAGTGGCAGCTCTTATGGCATCAAATTTCAGCAGCGCCCTGAGTGACACCCTCCACCTCTCGTGCTCCATTCTAAATCATATTTGCAGCATCCCCAGCATTGTCCCCAAGGCTCTGTGCCCAGTGTGACTGAACTAAATCCACCTCTGCCTCACCTCAGAAAACTTTGTGATGAGTTTGGAAATGATATATTGGGAGGTGACCAAGCCTGTGCCAAAAAAACCAAGTGAAGTCACACCAAAGTTATTGTTTGGTTGCCATATTGAATCAAAATTATGCCCGGAATCCAAATATTGATTAAGACTGCCATCTCCACCTTAGGAACCGTCGTGCCATATTTGGTGATGATATCTCAAGAGATGACTGAACCTGTTTTTCAAAACCAAAGCATAGGGTAACATTGTACAGTGCAGGCCTAAAATAGGAAAATAGACAGTCACTGTGAGTAGAATCGTAACAAATTCCAGCTCAGACAGAAAATAATAACAGAAATTCTCTGGGAATGAAACTGGATTATGCTTTCTTCTGATAGAAGCTTATGAGTTATGATGACAGGACCCATAAATATCTTGCTTGACGTATCACATTGTCAACAAAAATGCCTTTTGAGGCACACGGAGTAAGTTTATATTCTCCTTTGTCTTCAGCCCACATTTCCTCCACAGTGTAATGCACAGGTGAGAAAGAAAGAAGACAATCTTTGTTCTCATAAGAGTTCACAACTTAGTGGCCAGATAGTTTGGACAGATGTGATGCAGGGGAGGAGGTAACAAATCAACATTAAATAGAAAAGAAGCATGATCTGCTACCATATTTCCAGTCTATGTCCTATAAATTGGACTATAGAAATTGTCCATAATGTAGACAATGAATCTGACACTATCAGATGAATTGCTGCCAAGACCAAAATACTTGTTGTCTTTGTTCCAAATGATTTGCAACTGCAGCATGTTCTCTGATTTATTTCCGAGATTTATGTGGCAGCAGCCATCATCTATTTAAGATGAAAGAAACAGGAAGGAGGGTCATGGTGGAAGTATTTGTAAGACAGATCCTGAACTCAAACTTTACTCAAACAGAATATGAAAGAGAAATGGGAGAGGAAAGATGAGTTGCTTGTTGTCTTCAACACTCAGAGTAGAGAAACTATTTGCTTAGAATCATAGAGCTGCAGGAATCCTTTACCCAAAGTAGGGCTTGAACCCATGACCTGGGATTAAGAGTCTCATGCACTACCAACTGAACATTGATTGCCTTCTGCTTTCACAAAAAGACACATGACTCCCAGTTGCTACTGATTTTGTTTGGATTTTTTTTTTAGCTTTTAGTTTGTCTTTGCTTAAAACTGAGGTGAAAACGACATGGAAAATTCAATGACATTGTGGCACAATAAGCATCTTATTAAGGTCTTGTGGCAGGAGGGTGTTCTAGAGAAAGCACACTGATCCCCAGTCTCCTTTTCATTACCCAAATGTTATTGGGTAATATGATACATATAATATGTCATTTCTATGAAAATGTGGATCCCACTCTGTTTTTGCTTCCTCTTTTCTGTGGCTGTGTAAGTGGTCATCCTACGACATGGGGAGGGCATGGCTTTACATTGGTGCAAAATGCACCCTCAGACTGTTTCAGGCAGTCCCCCAATACAGTGGTACCTCGGGTTAAGTACTTAATTTGTTCCGGAGGTCCGTACTTAACCTGAAACTGTTCTTAACCTGAAGCACCACTTTAGCTAATAGGGGCTCCTGCTGCCGCTGCACCACCGGAGCCCAAGTTCTGTTCTTATCCTGAAGCAAAGTTCTTAACCTGAAGCACTATTTCTGGCTTAGTGGAGTGTGTAACCTGAAGCGTATGTAACCTGAAGCGTATGTAACCCGAGGTACCACTGTATCTGGACAGGATAACTGCAGGATATCTGTCTGAAGGTTTTTTACATAGCCCTCAGCCGTCAGAACATGGCTATTGCCTGAATTTACGTGGCATAGTGAGTGTGTCTTGGAGGCAAAGTACGTGAAGGAATGTATTCCATTGGCAGTAATTCTATCTCTGCTCCCTGTGAGTAAGAGTCAGTCTGTGTTGGTGACATAAATTTCCACACAGAACATTTTTGTTAGTTTTGGAAGTAAATGAAAGGCTGCTTATTTCATTCCATTCTTCCACCTTGAAGGTTAATCCAGATTTTAAAGAGATGTGTGAGGTTAAAAAATAGAAGCAAAGAGTTTGCACTTAAAAAAACAATTGTCCTCCCCATTCCTGTGGGTTTTCTTGCTTTTTTTGTGTACACCCAGCTATGAAGCATTAGTCAAAATGTGATGTTTTGTAAATGGCTAATCTTGTCTTTTCATGTCAGTCCCTTAATTTATCAGCATATTTTCTGTTTTCCTCTGACAGAGAAGAATACCAGAGGGTATTCGGTGGGGCACCATTGTATGGGAGTGGGTTATTGCTGTTATTACTGTTGTTCTTTAAGGGCTATATGGACTGCTAGAAGTGCTAAAGAATCAAACAAAAGAAACTTCACTGTGGGCCAAGGCAGGACATCAAGACCCAAGCTAGACACAGTGCCATTTTTGCAACTAGCAATTGTTTGAATGGCTTTGATTACAGGTGTGAAGCTTTAAACAAAATGTTCTAAATGAATTGAAGGCATTTTGGGGGCTTTAAGAAAAATGAAAAAGATGGCTGCACATGGGAACAGGTTCCCAACACATTTTGAGAGAGAGATTTTTATTGAAGAGAATGCCCTTTGGTGCTTTCTTAAAAAAGCAGTAAAGACTACTGCACTTCTAACTCAGCTAACTTCCATCTCACCTAGCATATATGCACCATGGGCAATGGCAGCTCAAGACTGAGTCTGGTTCATCTTGCCACATCCCTTATGGAATTCCATTATGAGAGAGGCCAAAAAGCCCTGCAGGCCGGGCATTTATCCTTGCCCCAGGCACAGTACCAAGCACCGCTACTGGTCAGTTGGCACTGCACCCAGTGAAACGCCCCCTAAATTTCTGCTGCCATTGGTCAATTCAGCAGCTAGAGGATGATCCAGCCTACAGTAGGCCAGTTCACAGGGGAAGCATGAGGCCTACTTGCCAAGCTGCCCACCCGATGAGGGCAAACAGATTTTTCAGGGGAGGGGAATCATTATTCAGCACAGCTGAGACCTATTCTCTCAGCCATTCATATTTACCCCAGGAGTCTCCAACCTGGTGCCTATGGGTGGCATATCACCTGCAAAGGTTTTTATTGGTGTCCTTGGACAGGTGCCCTAGACTCTGAACTTTATTTTTAAAATTAAGTCTATAGCTCTCCTAGAAAGAAAGCTATGGCCCAAAATTGCTTCTAGGCAATTTCTGTGAAATGAGAATGGTGTGGCAACTTTTCATATTTTTTCTAGTGCTGAGGAATGTTCCCTGTTGCTATTAGATAGCAACAGCATCAGTGTGTGTGTGTGTGTGTGTGTGTCAGGATCAGCAGAAAATAGCTGATTTTTCATGGTAAGCATAAGGTTGTTGTTCTAATTATGTCATTCCCAAAGACAGCCATATTGTGTTATGTCATGCCCCCTCCATGGCACCCATTTTGTGACTGGCACCCCCAGCACTCTAAAAATTCAAAATGTGCCCACTATTCCCAAACAGTTTGTTGACAATTGATTTACCTAATGCACTTTCAGAAATGTTAGTCCAGAGAAACACAGAAAAATAGGAAGCTGCCATAAACCAGGTCAGACCATTGTCCATCTACTCCGTATTGTGTACACCGACTAGCAGCAGCTCTCCAGGCTTTATGGCAGTGGATGTTCCCAGGGGACTGAACCTGGTGGGACTTCCTGCATGCAAAGCAGATGTTCTACCATGAAGCATGAACCCTTTTCATTCAGAATTAAGCATGTGTATCTTGTTCATTGGAAAGAAGGCATTTGAAGGTGCACAACTGGAACTAAATCTTGTCTTCATCTCAAATTATGGCATTTTCTTCTTTTTAATATTTTGACAAAGCGATCTTATACAGAAATATGGGGCTTACTCTACATAGGATGGCAGCTAGTAGCAGATGGTGAGGTATGGCATAGCGGTGCTTACCCGACCTCCCAGCATGTGGATTGCAGCTGCTTGCAGGGAGAGAAAGTGAGAGGGTCAAGGTGGCAGGGAGTTCAGCCCTGTGTGGGTGCACCGGATGAGGCAATGTGGTGCTCCTGCTGGTGCGTTTGCACAGCGCTGACCTCCTTCCCCCTTGCCCATTCCACTCTCCCTCCCAGTAAGTAACAGCAACCCACCTGCTAAGAAGTCAGGTAAGCAATGCCCCATCACTCCAATGAGTTCTAGGTCTAAGCATCAATTTTGATGAAGAGCTTTATGTATCTGCAAGTTTGATTCGAGTAGGATATTGTCTCACTTGCTCTGTACATTTGAATTATTTTATAATGACTAAAAATAAATAAATCATTTTATGCACTTTTATCATCCCCCTCCCCAAGTTGAGCTGCTAACTGCAAATATATATTCCCAAATTAATTCAGCAGACTTGGCTTCCGAAGTTGGTTGTAATTCATAACTACCTCATGCCGGGGGGAAATGTTTAAAAATATTTGGAACTATTGAAAAATTAGATATGTGAATCTGGTCTTCACGTAAAACAATGACAGTTCATATTCACCAGGTGGTGTGCTTCAGATGAGAAATCTTTTTCTTCTAAAAAGGTTATTGAATATAGATAAGAAAGAATGAAATGGTGCCATGAAAGCTTAAAAGGTAAGAAACACACACACCCTTTTGCATCCATTTACATAGCCTTGGTATCATATCCTGTGAACTGTGTTATGATGAAGCTTCAAATACTGCTTTGAACATTTCTGTGGTTTCTTGAATAAATATCCATAATCCAGTATTGTATGCTCTTAAATTTTAGGCATGTACTTTCTCGAAAAGCAATAAAACCTAATATAGCTCAACAGGGGAAAGATAAAAAATGTAACAACAGAAGAATGGCAGTCACTCTGTTGCAAATGTAAAAGAAAAAAGAGCAAATGACTCCTCAAAGTATCAGACTATAAACTGTCCCAAAATGGTAGGGCAAGCATGGCCAAACTTGACCCTCCAGCTGTTTGGAGACTACAGTTCCCATCATCCCTGACCACTGGAATGAGGGAGAGATTGGATTCAGTTCACTTCTAAAGATGAACCTACTTCATTTGCACTTGCAAACCAAAATACATCCTCCTTTGAAATTTGCACTTCTCTGAATTTTGCAACGCAATTCTCCAACCAGTTCTTCACCTTGCACACCCCCAAACTAGTTTCAGGTGGTGTTGGAACAACCTCCAGAAAGAGCACATTGAGGGAAGAAAGAGGAGATTGTTCCACGAGGCAAGTAGAAATGCTTGCACTGGTGGAACATTTGTAACAATGAAACATTGAATTCTTCCCACAATTGTGTTGTTGTTGTTTTTGGGGGGTTACTAAAAACTAGAAAAGCTGCAGGGTTTAAGCAGCAGTGACTCATGAAGACAGAAAGAGAATAAAATAAATACTCAAAACAGCAGGATAAAATCACTTTGAATAAAACCAACTATATACCACACAGTAAGACAGACTAAAATGCTTCAATAAATGTTTAAAGCTCATGATCTGTTGCCTGAAACTTAACTGTGGGTGCAAAGGAATCTTCCTAGGGGGTGTGGTATGCCATAAGTGGGGCAGCACTGCATATAAGTCAGCTATTCTTTCTTCCATTCATATTTGTTAAAAGTATAATATTGAGAAAATCAGTTTTTTCTTAACTTTTCTCTTAGATTCTTATGAATTCACTCATGACCATATGTGACATGTAAGATGTTAGTTTAATTGGACTTTCAATTGGTCACTCAGTGTTGCATTCAGCATAGAACTAAGTAGCACTTTGTGTGAGCAGAATGACTTGCCCTTATGCAACAGGACTCCCCCTCCCCAATCCTCCCCCAATTTTAAATCTGGGAATCATGTCTATTTGTGAAAGCAGAAGGCAATAAATGTCTACCTTCCAACTCTATGATTCTGCCTTATGGAGCATCATTCCCAGGGGTACTGCATGAGCAAAAGGATGGCTGTGCACATGGCCCATTAATGAGATGTAATTCCCTAATTCACCTCTTGTGAATGAGGTGGTGAATTGGGGTGGGTGGAAGCAATTAGTTGTAGTCCTAAAATTGGCCTTTTTTCCACTCACCAGCTTGGAGTGCACTTTCCTTCTCACAATTCATCTGGAGAAAAGGACGAATCCTAGTTTTACACCATGCAATGTTAAAGTATAGCAGCACAATCCTAAAAAGGAACTAAAGAGTAACCTCAGACCTGGAAGTCCCTCTTGATATTTAATAAAAAAATTGTATTGTTTTTAATTTAAACATGTAAAAATTTGGTGTGTGTGTGTGTGTGTGTGTGTGTGTGTGTGTGTGTAAAAGATCACATAGATCAATACAATGAAATGTAAATATTCTTACTTAAAATACAAACTAGCAGTAGTCAAAACAGATTACATTAATACAAACATACAAAGGAAACAGCCTAAACAGCCTAATCCTAAACATACCCCCCTCACTGCCACAATTGCTTCAGCTTCATAAAATAAGTTAATTTTGTTCAAGATCCTCAAGCAGTAATTGCAGGTGGTGGTATTCAGATATGGGCCATAAGTGCTTTCCCATTTTTTTAAAAAAACAATCATTTGCTGAAACAACATTTATCTAACTTTTTTTGACTAAAAAGTGCTGGCAAGTCACCAAAGTACAGACAAATGCCTTCACATACAAGCAATTACTATTGTTCCAAATATAATCCATTTTTTCCTTCCCTCCCAAACATCAACAAAAGCAATATGAGATGTTTCAGAATAGGATGATGCTTGAGGCAAAAAAATAAAAGTGGGCTGTGTTGGCAGTCCACAGAAGAAAAACGTGAGACCACCTAGTTAGAGGGATTGTTGCGTTTTAATCCTACTAGCGGAACAAATGCAAACGGGGATCAATTGGCAGCTCTGGAGAAGAGAAGCAAATGGACAAATGCTACAGTCTGGTTATATAGAACTTCCCTGGTGAAAAATACATGTTGCAAGAAAAAGCCAACGTGGTGCAGTGTCAGACTAGGACCCGCATACGCCAGGAGTAAGCAGCATGCACACATGGGATTTCTCCCATTCACTTCTAGGGAAGAGGTTGCGCCATGTGCACACGCAATGTGTGCATCAGAGGTTTTCTTCCTGCAGTAAGTCAGTGGAAGGAGGGTTTCTTTTTAATCAAAGGTTAATGGAAGCTGACATTTGCAAGGTTGTATTACTTTACCTGCATTTTTCCTTGCTCTACCTAAGGTCTTGGGGAAGTTAGAATTTATTCTTTTTGCACATTAATTATCTTGACAACACATCAAATACATTTAGCTAAGAAATAGTGAGCTGCCTGTGGCCGCACAGGTTTCAGAGCTATTGTAGTCTGGATCAGCATTGCAAGGTCAACGTTTGCTGCAACCCTCTCCCAGGGAGTAAGCCTCAATGAACTCAGTGAGGATTACTTATTGGTAGATACACATAGAATTGCACCGATTCTGTCCACTGCAGCACTTGCTTCAATCCAGCTCAGTCTTGTAATAATCACATTTTCCCCTTGGCTAAGCAAATGGTATTCCTAAACATAGATTTGCCTTATGTTAGTTTACACCAGAATAGACTATCTAACCACCTACTGGTGGGACCAGGGAAGAGGAGAAGTTGATCTCATAGGATTTCGGGGAGTGGTTCTAAATATTGCTAAACTGCAAGTCCTGTCATCCCTGATGATTGGCCATGCTAGCTGGAGCAGTATCTGCAGGGCACCACCTTGGCATCCCTGCATAGTAACTTTGCAGATATTACATTGATGGGAGGAAATGACACTACAGACATCTAAAGCATGACTGAACCTAAGCAATTCCTCACTAGGAATACCTGTAATGGCAGAATGCTGACATGCTTAGTGGTCATGAATTATCTTAAGCTATGTGGCACAACCCCCTCCCTCCTTTCCAACGCATGGAGTGTCTACTTCCTGACTCTAAAGTGAAGCCAGTAATGACAAAAGTCCATCTAAAGCTAAAACACGACTGCCTCTTGGCTTCCAAATGGCAGATGGTAAAAAATATACCCTAATTTCTTTTGCAGGGTGCATTATCCCAAGTTTCCACTCCATTATGTTGAAAACAGACCACACTGTATTTACTGGTGGCTTTGCTAAAATAACCCTTGTGCACATTCTTCTTAACAATTCACTTTAACTGCAGCAGGGAAAGGGAGGCTGATTACGAAGCCACAGAAGCTCAGCCTACAAGAATGTTGACAGCACAGTGCTGTATATAGAAATCCATTGCATGGATGTAATGAAGTTGCAAAGCTGAGCGAGGGTTTGCAAACTGCCCTTTGCAATGTTATTTTTCCCATGTCTCTTTCTGTACCATATTATTTCCAATCTCCACATCAGATGATGGGCTGATTCTGGTTTACATTGTGGGCTCTTCTTGACATAATGTTTGGCTAGTTGAAGTGGCTTTTTATTACCATACATCTAGAAAACTTATATAGACATTGATAATTCGTGTAAAGTTTCTGGGCTTAATGTTCAGAGTCATAAGCATAACAATCTTTGAGATCTTTGATTCGTTTTGGTTTCTTATTTGTCCAAAATTTCTGATTATCTGCTCAACCTTTGGACTATTTAGGATTTTTATTCTCAATCTAAGACACTCTGGAATTAAACTCTTAAACTGCTTGGCTCCTCTCATTGGGCCAGTTCAGCTGATGCTTCAGCCCTGTCCCCTGGCTTCACCCTGGCTCTGTCTCTGGCCATCCGTGCAGGAGAAAGCTATCCAAAATGCATCCCATATGAATAAAATCCTACAGACATTAACCAAAATTGCATGATTGGTTCCCAGATAAATATCCAAGAATCAGCCGTGCAATTTTGGCCAATGCTTTACGTGGGCCCCACCGACACATGCAGGGGTCCAGAACATAACAAAAGGGATTTTCTCTATACCCCCAAGCTTTTGACAATGCTGGTCACATAGCTACATTTTAGACATTATAGTAGAGTTATGGAAGCCACTCCTGAATGATGACACTGCTGTAATGTTTAAAGACCTGCAGCTGTGTCAGTGGGTCCTTCTTAGCTTCACATCATTGCCCTCGATCCTGGTCAGGTGGTGATTTTTGTTAAGCCCATGTGATTGGCCCTGAGCACATGGTTGTGGAACTTTAAATTACAGCAAGACTGTGCGATGACCCATATGAAGACAGCCTAAGACCATTTAAAAGGTACATCAATTCACGACAAAGCAGAGGCATATATATTATGCAAGTAAAGGGCTCTTCAGCCTTTAATACAATTTCCCTTGCCTGAGTAAACATATCTGAGCTGTTTTAATAGGGTGTTTCAGGAAAACAGATCATATCAATCAACTCTAAGAAGATTCTGCAGTCATTGTCACGAAGGCTTTCTCATTCCATCAAGTGAAAAAGGCTGGGTAAACTATAGAGCTTCTCAGTTCTTGATTTCTCAGCTGAGACCATTAAATTAAGAATTTAATTTTTACAGGATTTGAAAGATGTGAGTTATCCTTTCTTAGGAAACCAGATGGGAGACTAATGCAGTGTATTTCACAAGCCACTGAGCAATAACTGTATGGGATCTGCTTTCATATACTTTTGACACAGTTATATTTGAACCAGTAACCCTCAGTCTGCATAGCCGTTATGATTCCCTTGAGCCATCTAGCCTGCTAAGTGGTTTACCCTCGGATGCAATCTGATGTTGCAATGAATTGCAAAATATGGGTGTTCCAAAGCCAGGATGAATGGTTTACAACCATTTTATTTCATATGGTTTCAAGCAGATCTCCATGTGCTGGTCTTTGTGGCTTCGCCTGTCCTCCTCCTTTGCTTTCTTTTGCAATTTGCTTACGATCATTCCTCAGGCTTATCATTAAAAGCAGACAGCATTGAAAGAGTTTCAACCAATTTCATAACACATTTTACATTATTAAGACTCAAAACCACAATCTGACCCATTTCTGTTGAAAAGCGAAACTAACTTGATTCCATGTGGGTAACGCTGTAGGAGTCTGATGTGTAGGCTGGGGGCTGGGGGAAGAGGAAGGAGGGATAACTTGATCATGTTTTCTCCCTTTCAGCCCCTTATGAGGAATGCTTTGGATTATTTACATTAGGGAGACACACAACTCCACAAAAATGCAGTTTATATTTGATAGATGGCTGCTTTGTGTTACCAAGGAACACAATCTGCTTCCAGAGATCTGTTTGGTCTTTGAAGATACAGAGATTGTCTCCTGCTATGGCCACTCCTATCTGAGTAAAAGCCAGTAATGCTCCTTCCTCCTTCCCAGTTTAGAAAACCATAAAATACAATTCCTTTGCCTATAGAGTTTAGCTGTGACAAAGCTTTTCAGATCTGCTGTCAGAATACTGGGACTTGATAGGCACAAGCTGGCTTATAAGCCTGCTGAAATTCTGTATTAATTAGATGACAAAGATGGGAAGAGGCAGAGAGAGAGAGAGAGAGATGAAAAACAGCCCCACTCAGTGTTATCAAGCAAATTAAAATAAATCATGGGCGGAATACATCAGGCATGTCTCATTGCAAACAGGAAAGCTCAACTTTTAGCTGGAATTTAAACAACAGTCTGTGCCTTGCAGAAACACATGCAGTAATGTCAGACTCAGCAATGTCCCCGCTGATGTTTACAGCTATGCTCTGGTCTGTGGAAATGTAGAAAATCAGACGGTGGGTCCGCTTGGCTCCCCTGGCTCTGAGACAGCGAGCAAAAGAAAAAGACAGACTACACAAGCGCCACCTCACTTTCAGAGGTGTAATAGCAACAAAAAGGATGCTCAGCTTTTGCAGCATGCATTTTCTTAGTATGCATTGTGTATTCCAACAAAGTTGTTGTTGTTAAGGAAGATATTTGCAAGTAATGTATTGATTGATGGTGTTTTGTTTTTTTCCTCGCTGGAAAGTTTGTTGGTGTTTGATGAAGAGACAGAAGTAAGCTACAAGGCAACAACACTATATCATTAAAGGAAATACCCCTAAATTTGCCACTTATTGCTGAAGTAAGAGAGAGCTCTTTTTGCATCCAACTTCGATGCTGTCTGCATTGCTTTTATTGCTGCTTCCACTCCATTTGCGGCTCTTTGCAGGAGGTGCAGCAATTCACAGTGTGATGACATCAGATTGCATGTGCTGTCTTTCTAGATAGAGGCAGGGCTGTTGCTGAAAGTGCCATAACATTTCGTACTGGTCCAAGAGTCCTCCTTCCATTGTTTTGCTATTGTTGTTAATGCTCCCAAGGTGCGGTGCTGTGAGAGTCACTTTTCCATGGCTTTGTTCCATGGGGATGTTGTAATGTTGAAAAGCCCGCAGCCACATGGCCAGGCCTGATGATCATCATATGGATGCTTCCCACCAAAATGGATCCCAAAGAGAAGGAAGGTGCTGATGCCATGGGAAAGACGCCACGTGGTTTAACATACCCGCAGGGCTGCAGGCCTTTGAATATTCAAAACAGAGCAGAGGAATGAAGTCCAGGAAGAGTAATTCCCATAGTGCTGTTTTAGGGTAGAAAAGCCAAGAGAACCTGAAGCAGTTCCAGCCTAGTAGAGTCAGTATTTTATAACCTGGGGATGCATCCTTATTTAAACAGCCCTGAAGCTTTGAAAAGGTTGCAGCCCCAATTTTTACTGCTTTCTTCATTTGTTTAAAACATGTAAATAAATGTTCATCACAATACCTTCAAGAGCAACTTAGTATAGTAACCAAATCTATAACAGATAATCTATAGTCATATAGTTTAGATTATCCGTGGAAATTCTACTTTTGGCACCAAAATGTGTTGACCCCAAAATCAACATGTTTACTATTGCCCCTTCAGTCTGAAATGTTTTTGCCGTACGTAAAGCAGCAACCATCAGTTGATTCAGACATATCTTTTTGATCAGGCTTTCCTGGTCCATAAATTGGACCCCGTTTTTACTTGCTGGAATGCCTTGTATTCCTGATTTTTTATGTTTCTATATAACTGCTTTGCTGATTTTGTCATATTTTTGTTTTAATTATGTTGTTTATTGTTTTTATGTTGTACACCACTTAAGTGGTTAATGAATACTTGAAATAGAATAGAATTAAAATTAAAAAGTGATAGATGACGACTGAGAGAAACAATATTTAAAGTGTGTGGAGATAACAAAGAAAGGTTTTGCCTGATGTGTAAAGGCTTTGGCACCAGGTTATCCTTCTCAGCAGGGTTGGATTTAGGTTTGATGAGGCCCTACGCTAATGAAAAGGGACACGGGTGGTGCTGTGGGTTAAACCACAGAGCCTAGGACTTGCCGATCAGAAGGTCAGTGGTTCGAATCCCCGCGACAGGGTGAGCTCCCATTGCTCTGTCCCTGCTCCTGCCAACCTAGCAGTTCAAAAGCATGTCAAAGTGAAAGTAGATAAATAGGTACCGCTCCTGCGGGAAGGTAAACAGTGTTTCCGTGCGCTGCTCTGATTCACCAGAAGCAGCTTAGTCTTGCTGGCCACATGACCTGGAAGCTGTACGCCAGCTCCCTCGGCCAATAAAGCGAGATGAGCGCCACAAACCCAGAGTCAGCCATGACTGGTCCTAATTGTCAGGGGTCCCTTTACCTTTAAGCTAATGAAAGTAATGGGGCCCTTTATATGTCCAGCTGTCCTTTGTCAACAACAAATTGTCACTGTTTTTGTGCTGAATATATGCTGTAAGGTAATTTATGGACCTAATAGGTATCTAAAGCCATTTGCACATAACAAATAGGAGCTTACACAACACAAAACACTGTTGCTGTATGTAGGTTTTATTTTGTTTTTTTATCTTATATTTTGGAAATGTACATCCAGTTTTTTTGTCCTTTAATTTTTTTGGGGGGCCCCCAAGAGAGTGAGGCCCTAAGCTGTAGTTTGTTTAGCTTATACATAAATCCGGCACTGCTTCTCAGGGAGGACAACGTTTCAGTTGGGGGGCTGGTACTGAAAATGTATCCTCTCTAGTTGACATAGGTCTCACCTCTGAAAGAGGAGTGGCTCATGGCTGAACAAAACATGCTGTTTGCAGTATTCACTTGACAACTGCTTTTGGAAAAAAAACCTACATGTCTAAAGTTAGAGGAACCAAATCATCCACATAGAAAAGCATGTGAATCTTATGGCAGCAGTGGGGTCAGGGGATCTTGGGTCTGTGAACTGAATGTGGCCTTCCTGGCCTCTGTATTTGAACCTAAGAACTCTCTGTAGACTGTTGTTTTCCTGCCCAGAAAGGAATATGGCCCATGGGTGGGGTACATTTTTCAAGCCCCTGTCTTACAAGTTCCAGCTGAAGGGGAGAAACAGTTCTGGGCCAGAAAGCCATGAGGGAGATTAGGCTAGGCGAAAGGCTCTTTCAGCATTCATCCGGATTTGCTCACACAAAACTTATGTGGTGGTAAACTATGTCTGGTCTTGACTGAGCATCCATGCTGCTTTGTTTATGGGGTGCTTATACTACAGTGAGCATTCATCCTGATTTTTGTGTGTGGTGTTTATAAGTCTTCCCATTAATGATTTGTTCATTCCATGTATTTCAGTGCATTTCCTCATCACTTCCCTAATACAAAAAGGAATTTTTAAAGGGGGTGGGATTTGTTGCACTAGGGCAACAGAGCACTTTAATCAACTTTAATTGTGCAAACCTAAATATTCAGTACGTGTCAGAATCCCTTCCTCAAAATAGTGGTATTCTAGAGGTACTCTTACTTTTTCTAAGCTAATGAAAGCCTTTACATAAAATGTGGGGGAACTATGGCCCTTAAGATGTTGTTGAACTCCCATCACCCCTGGCCATTAGTTAGGCTTGCTGTGGCTGATGGGAGTTGTAGTTCAGCAATATCTGATGCGCAAAAGTTTCATCAAACCTGCTTTACATAGTTTTCAGCCATGATGGGTGGCTATCCTCAGATTCTTTTGGTTCAGCATAGATATATTTCTGGAACCAGTGTGATAGAAGGTATTCCACATTGCATCTTGTTTTGTTTTTTGTTCTTGGAAGCTCATTTTAAATTTCTGGATACTGTGTTATTGGCATTATAGTCAAAACCACCCCAGGAAAAATACATTGTCACATACTGCCTTTTTATGATTTATAGGGTGACTCTGTTTGTGCTGGCTGCTGCATATATATGATTTCAGGCAGAGATAGCTGTAATATAGGTGAGATCCTGGATTGAAGATAATTTTATTTTATTGCTTTTTTCCTTTTTTTCTCCCTTATCAATTGTTTTATTGTAGTTGGATTTTTTATTTTTTTATAAAAACAACATGATTCTGGCTTTTATTTGATGTGGTTTATACATATCATTTTTAGTATTTGCATGTGCAAATGCGATTTGCTGCATACCTTTGAGCCAGTTTGAAGTTTTGCAAAGGCTTTTGGCCATGAGCAGTAACAGTTTGAGCTGACATATCTGATTTTTCCTTCATGAATCACAGGTGCTGCTAGGAACCTTTGTACTGCCAGTGGGGCCTTTTCCCCTTGTGGGGGATGGATTGCTGTTCTGATTGCAGTGGGGAAGGGAAGAGATAAGCCCCCACCTTGGGCCATCTGCAGATGACCATATAGAGTTATGGTGCATTTGGAGGGCCCCTTAAATAGTTGACTACATAAACTTTGCTTTGTGCACCTTTGAGAATTCATCTGCCCTTATTTTTTCTCAGTGTGTGGGCAGGAGGATATGGGAAGAGTTTCCATTTGTCATTCTGTGAATGATACAGAGGAAAGATTCCAGCTGTCACATGCCCTCCAACATCTCACAGAGGAAAACTGGAATGCACATATTTGGGAGCTATGTTCTTGCAGGTGCCAGGTAACTCATATGAGAGCATGGCCCTCCAAAACGGGCAACCTTTGGTGCCGCACACCCACAGGAACTAAAACAGGGCATCCTGGGATGCATTCAGAAACTGGGGTGGCTTCTATAATTCCGGGATGTTCTGCTCAAGTTGGGACAGTTGATGGGTGTGCTGTCATTCACTTGGAACAAAAGAGTCATACCAGCAGACAGGAGGAGAGGGATTGATATGAGTTCCAGAGAAAGAATGGGATGGGGGGAGGAATATAGCTGCATCCGCTTTCACAGCTCCTGGACATTTCAAGGAACATATCCTCCACCATGTCATACCCCTCTTTGTATAAAAAAGGTCATTCCCTAAGGCCTTCCCAAACTGTTTTTATGGATTGCTGAAGCTACTGCTCCATTGACTGTATGTGGCAGTCACTTACTCTGTAATAGATTTTCTTCCACTGATGTTGTTCTTTGGGTTAAAGATATACAGCACTAGAAAATTGCCCTACAATAGGATATTGATAGTTCATTGAATACCCTTTGTGGTTTTAAATGACTATTGTTTGCCTTTTGGTTTGACTCATTTTAAATAGAAGTCATTTTGCAATCGCAATCACAGGATGAAATCTGGAATATAAATCAAGAAACCTCAGCAGCAGTTGCAGAGTGGAAAATGATGGGTCCTGTGTGACATGGTGCCTTATGGTTCCTGTGCATGCATTTAAATACATTTACTAAAGATGTCCCCTTGGAAATTTACTGCCTAGATACCTGGGGAAATGACTGAAGCCTGAAGAATGACCACTAGGAACTCCCACTGAAGTGATTTAAATCCAGAGAAAGATCACTCTAGCAATAAAGGGTTGTGGTTGTGACCTGCCAATGCCCTGGACTCATAAGTGAAATAACCTAAAGTGGGGAGCACCCTCTAAAAACAATTGAAATGCCCCTTCGGCTGCTCTCTGTACAATCCATACCAAAAATACTGTATCCGAAAAGATCTACAACTGGAAATGACGCTCTGGTGACAACTGGAAACTGGAGGATGTGCAGGAAAGTGGTGGCTGCTGCTCATCAGCTGTTAGGTAGGGATACTGAGCAGCATAAACAAGGCCGTGCTGTGCCTTTGTTCTCTCTGGAGCTTCCTCTGGCCTCACTGACATATATTTGGGCTCCAGGGAGGGTTTCCTCATGAGCCACAAGCACTGTCCTGTTCTCTCCTGCCATTTCCAGGTCTGAATTGTTTTGTATTTCCCAGTGCTGCACATACACACAATCAACTTGTGCATCTGTGTGTAAGTGGGGGGATGCCTGTACTGTATGCTAAGCTTGGTAACAAAAAAACTAGTATATGAAATGCTTATAGGACACATGAATGGACAATAACTTTCTCTCTTGCTTGCTCTTAAACAAGAACAGAACAGCAAAAGGAAACTCCCGCTTCACCCTGGATAGAACTTAAAACTGTATAATGACACTTTCCACACATAGCCCTTCCCCCTTATTTTTATGCGAGAATTAAATAAGTTTCATAATAGAGAAAATCCCATTGCTACAAAATAAACCTGATTCTGTATATAACTCCCAGCAACGGTAGTGGGGCAAGCCAGTTCCAGCATTCCTATGAGGTGAATCCATTCCTCAGTTCAATACTAAACTAATGCACAAATCATGGGGAAACAAATCAGAGATAACTATGCCCTGGCATTGATTTTTATCTTTCAAAGTACGTCATTCATTGTTCCCTTTGGGTTGTTTCTGATGGCAGACCTTCCTTCATTTGAAAGGCTAGACCTTGTGAAGTAGTTTGAAAGCGATCAGACAGACAGAGCCTCTGGGGGTGTATGCTGTTGTTTCAGGAGCTGCACACCTCCCACACAGCTCTGCTTAAGAAGTCTCTGTAGTATCAGGTGAGGAAAAGCCTGTCCAAGGCTTTTTGAACATGTCATCCATACTGTGAGAACAAAAAAGGCAGACCTTATAGAAAACACCTGTGGAAACGGAAAGCAATTTAAAACCAGATGAGGAGATAAAACTCCAAAGGTGGATGTTTTACTAGGCTTCTTAATTCTCACTCGAGTCTCTGTTGTGAGTTTTATGAGAAATAGTTGCTGCGTTTTCTTTTCTTTTTGGTAATGAATTTTTCTTTTGATTGGGAGGGTCCTAGAGGACCATAAGGCTGTATTGGTGCAGCAGAGGAATTCTGTATGCACACATTGTTCATCATTTACAATTCACAGAAAATGTATAGAGCACCTCACAAATGTTTCCTTTTCACTCTTGCAGACACTTCAAGGGGAAACTGCATGTATCGCCAACCAAACATCTGTAAGCAACAACCTCTCCTTGCTTCCAGTTGAGCATGCCCTTCTGGTCTTAAGAATCTAGAAATGTTAGCATAACTTAAAGATGGGGGAAATCAACATTAATTTCCCCCATTTTTTTCCTGTGTGTTTCATTTCTTTTCCTTAAAACCTTACATCTTGAATATCTTCTTTCAAGTGCACTCACAACAAAAACACAACTTTTTATATACCTGGCAATCAATAAGTGTTCAAAGTACTGGCAAACAAGTAACTTTGGACTGAAAGAAGGTATGGGCCTGAATGTGGTTTAAAGTTATTAGGAAGCCTGAAAATATACAGTACAGAAGATAATGAAAGTATCTCAGTGTCATGAACTGGCAGGACAATGGAGAGAAGAAGAGGGTGCCAGTGAGGCGTGTAGCCATGACTGGTACACACTGGGGCAATCTGAGGGTGGAGAAGCAGAGATTGGGGGTGTAGGAAGCACTCATGGGGTGACAGAGGATGGCAAACAGATGGAGGTCAGTTAGGGCTGCCATATGTCCAAAAATAGCACCTGGGTAGAATTTTCAGAAATTAGTTTAAATGTCTGGGAAAATCTGGGGTGTATGGCAGCCCATATCAGAAGTGTTGATTTTTTTTTGACAAATTTCCTAAAAAGCTCAACAACTTATGCGTCTGGATTTTCACTTTGTGAAATATGACAACCCTAGTCAGCGCACAGGAACCAGAGGAGCAGGCCACATCACCAGAGCAGCCCCCATCTCTATGAACATGGCGGGCTCTGAGGTATAGGGAGCAGCGGGAGGGGTGCTCTAGGAGGCTGTGGCAGGCAAGGGCACACATCCCAGCTCCCTAGCTGGCCAGGTGGGGTTGCTAGCTGTGGGAGGAGCTGTGTGTTTCCTCAGCTGGAGTAGGTTTGGAAGAGGTGAGGGTCATCTGCCTCATCAAGCCCAAATGCTTCAATCAGCAGGCAAAGTACGAAAGGGCAGCCGAGCTGAGGTGCTGTGTCTGTTCAACTTCCCATGTTGATGGACCACGGCTTGGTGTCCTAGGAGCTCCATGGAAATGTCCTTTTGGGGATTGGACTCTGGACTGGCTTCAGAGGTGGGAATCAGGCCTGACTGTTAGATTTGGCCTGCTGTATTGAACCTGGACCATGTTCCCTGATCTGTTGGACATCTGGAGTACTTATTAGCATTTGCCAGCAGGACTGGACGCCAGGTATGCTGGGGTTCTGAACACACAGAAATGGGATACACAAAAACCAGACTTGTGTAATATTGTTTCAAAGCCTCAAAGTCATTTGCTCTGTGCTTTTATTATTCTGATACTATAGTGTACAATGTTTGAAGCCTTGATGGAACTGACATCAGGGAGATCTGATTTCAAGTTAATACTCGCCCATAAGGCAACTGGGTAATGTTTGGCCAATCACTGTCTCTCAGCCTTCTATCTTCATAGGATTGCTGTGAGGGTAAGGGGGGGGGGGAACACTTTGGGTAAAGTAGGATAAAATTCTAATAAATAAATAATAAAAATGAATAAGCTTTACTGAGACATTTCGGTAAAGTCATAGGTGTACAGATGTTAGAAATGCAAACATGAAAAGATTAACGCTACCAAACCCCTTTTTTTAAAATTTGTTTTTCTTAAAGATTTTCTTAGGTCATAGTCTTTTCTGCCAAACAAAGGTTCCATGTTAGGATACAAGAACACACACCTTTTTTCTGCTCAAGGGCCCATTCTCTTGAGCAAACTACCTAGGGGTCACATGCCAGTGGTGGCTAGGGCCAACCCACACTTTTTCACATTCACCCATGCATGCACATCCATTCATGCTCATACTTTCTTGCAACCAGTGTGGATGGTACAAGATCAAGGTAATGTGACCTGACTGACTAGCTCTAGTCAAAATGCCAGCAGCTGCACTTCAAACCAATTGAAATGACTTCCTGTCACTATCTTTTGTTAGCTCTCCACAATTTATCTTTTTTACTTTTCAAAGTAGGGAAGTCTGTGGCTAGGCTTCTTCACAGAAACTTGGGTGGTGTGAACTGTTCCACCCTTCCCAGTTCTGTTGAAGCTATGCCCCTCCCATCAGAAGTGCATTAGCCCAAAGAGCAATAAATGTGACTTAGTCTGACCAAATGTAAGGGGAAATCTGAGTTATAACAGCTTAACCACAAAATATGCAAGAGAGTATAGATTCCAAGCCCAATGTTAGCTTTGAAATTAAAATGTGATTACTATTGCTGAGTCGTCTGGAAAAGGGCTAATATGAAATTACTCACACATTTGTGATTTTATTTTTGCATATATTTAAAAGGAGGCTTTAAAAACCATTTTTTCAACTCTCTTGAACTTTTCACTCATTTTCATCCATGCTTTGAAAAGTGTGGTGATGTTCTTGCACTTAGCAAAGTCAATGCATCTACCTTCAGTAGATAAATCCAGCTGGCTGTGTTGACCCAAGTAATGTTATTTACTGAAGCACAACAATGTCATCAACAGTTTGTGACATAACATAAGGTAAAGGTAAAGGTACCCCTGCCCGTACGGGCCAGTTGTGTCCAACTCTAGGGTTGTGCGCCCATCTCACTTAAGAGGCTGGGGGCCAGCGCTGTCCAGAGACACTTCCGGGTCACGTGGCCAGCGTGACAAAGCTGCATCTGGCGAGCCAGCACAGCACATGGAAATGCCGTTTACCTTCCCGCCAGTAAGCGGTCCCTATTTATCTACTTGCACCCGGGGGTGCTTTCGAACTGCTAGGTTGGCAGGCGCTGGGACCGAACGATGGGAGTGCACCCCGCCGCGGGGATTCGAACCACAGACCTTTCGATCGTCAAGTCTTGGCACTGAGGTTTTACATCAGCGCCACCTGCGTCCCTGTGACATAGCATACTGTTGTCCTATTTACCGCACATTATCTATGTGTTCACCTGTCTTGTGTGACCTTGTTTGAGGAAGTAATATAAGATGGAGAAATTTTATTTTATTTTTAAAATAAGTACTGTGGGGTATGGGTAAGGCACTGAACAGCACAGGAAAGTTGAAGTTTGGTTTGCGGATGAAGTTTTTTATATAAATCAGTAAATTATACCAGACTTTTGAAAATTCATCTCATCTCTAACTTGCACTTTGGTCTTTTAGCTAGCATACTAGTAACAAGCAATTCAAAGATAGCTGCAATGTGTTGCCTCCAGATATTGTTGGACTACAACTCCCATCATTCTTGATCATTGGCTAAGGCTGATGGTGGCTGATTCCAACATCATCTGGCTGGCATCCCATTGCCTACCCCTCCCCTCCTCAAAGGGAATTCCCTAAGGGAATTGCCAACATGTCTCTTCTAAAGAAAAGAGAAAAGAAAAAAGAAACTTTGACTGTAGATTCCAAATGTTGACATATAAATATTTTAAATACATAAAAATAAATAAGACCTATTTCTTGGAAAAATCATAGCTGTTTCCTAATTCTGCTAGATCTCTGAGGCTTTTGATACAATCGATCATAACATCCTTCTGGACCATCTAGAGGAGCTGGGGGCACTGTCATACAGTGGTTCCGCTCCTTCCTCCTGGACTGTGTTCAGAAAGTGGTGGTGGAGGATGAGTGTTCAGACCCCTGGGCCCTCGCTTGTGGAGTGCCTCAGGGTTCCATCCTCTCCCCCATGCTTTTTAACATCTACATGAAGCTGCTGGGAGAGATCATCAGGGGGTTTAGGCTGGGTGTCCATAAATATGCGGATGATACCCAGCTCTACCTTTCTTTTAAATCGGAACCAGTGGAGGCAGTGAAGGTCCTGTGTGAGTGCCTGGAGGTGGTTGGAGGATGGATGGTGGCTAGACAGAGGGTGAAACAACAGTTGCGCTAACAATTCTGAAAACCCATCCACACAAAAGTCTATGACTGCATTAGTTGGTGAGGTTCTTGAACATGTTATGTCACTTCGATGAGCAAAGATATTCGCAAAAATAATTTGGATGGACAGGTCCAAATACATTAGCTGTAAATGTCCCTGCAGTACCACTGAGGCTTGCTCATAGCTCCACCTGTTGGAGAAGCAACTACTCTGTCTTAAGAGCAGGAGCGTGCAACTTGCAACATAAGGATGTGATCCTCTGATTTGATTTTGTGGGGTGCTTAGCCTAGTTTCATGTAGGTGGCAAGGAGAGGAAAATAGGGGGAAGGGTGGCAGAAAAAGTGGGAGAATGGGGTGCTTCACACACTCTGGCCTACCCACTTTTGGTTCTGGGCTCTCTGGCTTGTGGATCACTGGCTAGCTGCAAGCAGTTGGGGATAAAATCACCGAGCTCTGTGGGCCCAGTGTTATGAGATTATTTCCAGTTGATGTAGTCTGATGATGTGGGCAGAATAATTGCAGTCATTTGATCACCTGGACTTGTTGGTTTAAGATAGTTTGAGTGGGGCGGCCATGTGGGGTTCTGAGTGTAATGAATGCATTGTTGCATGATAATATGGTGCCCACTTCCCTTAAAGAGGCTGTGGTGCATCTGCTCTTAAAAGCTCCAGTGCGATTTGTTTTGGCATACTGTTCACCTACCACACATACACATGGGCAGACACAAACACATGCATCTTTCCTACCTGATCTCAATTTTAAAAACCCCACAGAAACTTATATTTAGATTGCAATTTAATGTTAATTTAATTGCTTAAAAGCACACTGGTTTTTAGTTTCCCTTTTTAAGATTTGGATAGCATTTCAAAAAGTTCTGCTGTTCCTTTCCCAAAGTCATTTGGTATTTCATATGCCTGCCTCTGTGAAGTATTTCTATCTAGGGTGAATAGGGCAAACCAGCGAAATTGATTCAGAGGTCAAAGGTTAATCTAGGGTTAACATTCTTTCATAATTGCATTCCACTTTCAACCACCCCAAACAAAACCCCGAGCACACCCCAATTTAGCATATATATGTTTAATAAAAATGGACAGCCTGAGAGCCTTTTAGACCTGAAATGTATGTTCGCATCAGGTTCGCTATTCCCCCCCTCCCTAAATGACAAAAACCAGATGACTCTCTGCATTGTAAGTTCATACTAGCCCTATTTGGTCCTTCATCCCCCCCCTCCCCTTGTGATAACTTTCACACGAGAGAGAGAAAGTAGGGGCAGGTTAGCAAGCACCACCAATTCCAGCCCATCACATACCTCACCTTTGCAACCCTCCACAAATTGTAGAGTGCCTTTCTGAAGTGAAGACCCTTCGCCACTCATGAAGAGACAAGAGAGCAAAATTTGGCAATCATGTCTTTCACCAGAGAATCCCGAGAACTGTAGCTGGGTGAAGATTTTGAAAGTTCACTTCAAGATTACTCAAAGAGCTACAGTTCCCAGAATTCCCTGGGGAAGGGAAATCACTATTAAACTAATTTAAATCTATGTTGCGGATATGCTCTGAAAGATGCTGGAAACAGCATTAAAAGGAAAGCAACTGTCTGCTAAGGAAATGATCAGTAGCTGGGGATGTACTAAAAAGTTCAAAGTCTAACATCTTTGGCCTCTTCAGTACATTGCCTGCTCACAGATTATTGTGTTGACAATAAAGAAAAGCAGCAGGTAAATGGAGGCTCCTTTCTGTTTGGTAACTTTGTCTCATTTGAGAGCCCTTCATTTCTGAATTAGCAGGGGGCATTACGTACCTGAAGCTCTTATGCAGCCTTTCCCAACCTGATGCACTTCCGTTATTTGTTAGACTACAACTCCCATCAACCCTGACAATTGGCCATGCTGACTAGGGTTGATGGGTCTTGTAAGTCCAACAGCATCTGGTGAACACCAGGTTGGGGAAGGCTGCTCTAATATCGAGAAGGTTGCTTATAAAATGCATGGGTGGGCTGCATCCAGTCTGCTAAGGCCTTCCTTTTCCCTCTTGCCTTCAGTGTCCAAGCATTCATAGTGGATCCCGTCAACATTACAGGTGAAGCATTGCCTGTCTCTAATCTATGGTGCTAATTAATTCATTTAATGAGTACTGATTTATAATAAAAGCAATAATGACTGCTCAATCCATTACTGCCATTATTATATATTAATGCACATTAAATTAATGAATAAAATCATACACATTCTATTACTTTTTAATAAGTAAATATATATTTGTTGTATAACAAAGGGTTCATTATGCTTTTCTATATAACCGTGGCTGATTGACTTGAAACAAACAGAATATAATATATCTCTGCTCAAATTGTTTTGATAAAAGATGGTTAAGCTTTAAAATTTCCTCCAGTATTTTCCCTCTGAAACATCCAAAATCCCCTCTAGGGATTATAGTTTTTATTATTTCCCCATACATCATTTTTATAATCATTCCTATTGCTGATTGTATATGCCTGTATATGCCTCGGCACATTTTGCAGCTTTCACTACACCGTAGGCAAAATTCTTTTTTTATTGCTGCTATTTTTTTTCCTGCTTTATGTGCCAGAAATATCCACCTGGAAAAGATAATGAATACTGAATATGATCATACTACTTGCACAGATTAAAATTGCATTAGGCAAAGAGAAATGTCTCAGCTAAGCAGGTTTCAGCTAATTTAGACAAAATGTGGATTTCTTGCCCCCTGAGCCTATGTTAGATTTCCAAAGTGTTCATTTTAACAAAAGGAAGTTCCTAGTGCTCATTGTTGTGGAAGAAAAGCCTAAAATATGCAGGGAACATGTCAAAAGTTATGAAATGACAAGAGCCCTTATAATCAAGCATGACTAGAGCTGCTCTCTATGCTTTGGAGGGGGGACGTATGCAGTGGGGAGCCTGCTGTACTTGTGTGGCCTCCATGCATGGTTTAGCACTCTTACCCTGTTGGGCTCTAAATCACATGGGGAATGTTCATGAGCAGGCCATTTAAAAATAAATTTTAACTGAGTGCCTGTAGTTCACCCACATTGTAGCCCCAAAGCGCTTCAGAGGTCCCCGTTTCAGTTCAGGGCACCTCAGACACATCCCACTTTGCCTTGGCCAAGCCCCGAATCCCTCACTTTCATCAAATTTGGGATCCACCTGAATCTACTGCACATCCCTAGTAATAACAAAAAAAGGGATATAGTTTACTAAACACTGCTGATGTACTTAGAATACAGCTACTACGAGTGTTTGAAACAAGGCTCGTGAGTTCATTTCAAATGCTTTTTTGCATAATATACATAATATACAAAATGTATGTTTACATTTATCACAATGTATTTCGTATTTGCAATATCTTGAAATGCCTTATTTTTTCACTTTCATAGTTAGTTTTAGTCTATTTTTTAATATATCACATTTCCCATAAGCACATCTGTAATCAAGGTGCAGCCTAAATACAGTAGTAGAGTAAGTAACCATGATACCTAATAAAAGTTACAGTATCACTGCAATGCAACACTAAAAAAATCAACAATTAAAAGTTCACTGGAAATATATAAAAATAAAGCTCAGGTAACAATATCTAATAACTTCATATCCAAAAGTGGCCCCAAAGCTGACAATATTGGCACCTTGAAACCCACCCACCAATCTGTAATACCTCAGTTCCAAAGGCCATTTACATTAGAATTCTCTGACATCCCTATTTACAGGTTGGGGGGGGGGGTTAAACAGACCACTAACATGTTCATTAGGCAAGTGTAGATGTAGAATTAAGAACCCCAGTTTCAGAGTCAAGCCCTGGAATTTTCCAATCAAACACTGAAAATCAATAGAAGCATAGCATTGGAACAGTTCTAAACAGTATGTACATACAACTTGAGCTCTACACTTTCTTACTTTAAGGTATGGTTAGCATCACTTCCCAATGTGCCACTCTTCCATTTTCCCTACTCCAGTCACTCCCAGCACTGCAAAATTAAGAGGAAACATCCCTGTTCTAATTCTAAGAGTTAACCAAAATACTGATGCACAAAAAGCTTTTCAGTTCAAAAGTGATTTCAGAATTTCCAGCTTGTCTGCCAGGAAGACAGCATTGTATTGCAATTTGCAAATCCTGGACAAGTCCCCTAAACTGAGAAAAAGGTCAAGCTTCCATAAAGGACATGCCTTTTCCATTACTCAAGTGAGGTTTCAGTGACAGATATAATTCCCAACTTTGTATCTTTATTCCCAGAAATGGATTCTCCACATATCTATATTTCCGGCGGAGCAGGCTGTTGTTTCAGCTACTCTACCTTTACCCCTCAGTTATCTTCTCTGCCTTAAGTGTTAGTGCTGCTGACAGTGACATTAATTTTCTGGATTGCAGAAAGTCAGTCTTTGCTTATTTATTGCACTCTGACTCTTTTCAAGGATCTCACCAAACATCTTGATTTCTTCTATACTTCTGCTATGCTTGATCCTTTTTTAAAACTTCAGTTTAGCTCACTTAACTACTCACATTGTCAGGCCTAGTTCCTTTGGGATCCATAACTGTTTCTCTATTTGGCTTTCCAAACACAGGAAAGCTCAGATTATTTTCTGGTCATCAAATGGACCAAATTTCACCTCATTCAGCCATCCTTAATTTCTCATTCTTATTTTAAAGGTCTACCTTAGGTTAGATGTCTAAATATTACTTATAAAGCAGCTTGGGATAGAGACAGGAGCAGCTATTGTGGCAGTGGCAGTGCAGAGTCGGCCTCTGGGCAGCTCCACTACTACCATTTACCAGAACTGCCGTGAAACCAATCAGGTGCACTTGTGCTACCCAAACCTTGCCATTGCCCTTCCTCAGCCCCACACTTTCCTGGTAAGCATCCACTGCTAGAATACCAGCTCTGCAGCTGTGCCATGCCATTTTGGCTGCTCCTGGATAGAATTCTGAATGTTCAAGTGTCTGGGAAGAAATGGTCTATGTAGCAACATTAAAAACTCTTCAGTCTCTTCTGTTCCATAAGATTGTTTTCTGAGATATGAGCTTTGGTAGATCAAATGAAATATCAGAGGCAAATTGGTTTATGAGCTGGGAAAGCACTGCAATTAGTGCAGGTTTTTATGTCTTTAGTGGAGTTGTAATACGATACAAAGATACTGGAAACAAGTTCTGGAGGTAAATGATCAAGGACCAGGGGGCCACACTTATTTTGGATCATAAAATTGTTTTGCTTAATAGCTTGGATAATTCTCTACACATTTCTGTAAGACTTTTTGCTCTGAATCTGTCTGTAGTGGCCAAAAATAAAAAAAAAGGTTCTATCCTGGAAAGCTCCAAAAATGTAATCAAAGCCCTAGAAACTAGAGAAATTGATGGCTGATACTGTTCAAAAGAGAAATGCTTCAATATTATTAGGAGTTAAGTGAGCATCTTTACTGTAATGTCCTTGTTGATTTCATTCTATAGGACTAAAATTTGTTTCTGTAGAAACCGTGTTTTATTTATTTATATTATTTGACACCTATTTTCCCTGCATTCAAACAGATATATGTGTGCACATGTATACAAAAGCAAACAGACATGTACTGTATTATTCGCTCCATAAGGCGCACCAGACCAAAAGGCGCACCTAGTTTTTAGAGGGGGAAATCAAGGGGGGGAATCTTGTCCGCTTCTCCCAGAGCTTCTGGGGCTGCCAGGGGAATCCATCCCGCTCGCTGTCTTGGCTTCTTCTTTAGCCGCACACAACCTCTCCAGCCAGGAGAGGCTGTGCGTGGCTAAAGAAGCCATAGCTGTGCGCAGTCTCTCCCAGCTGGAGGGGCTGCACGCAGCTATGGCAATACCCCCACCTCCCGCAAAAGCCCACAGGAACTGCGCACCCTTTAAGGAGTGCACGGCTCTTGCGGGCTTTTCTACGAGGAGGGAGAAGGGACTCCTGGGGAAAAGCCCGAAAGAGCCGTGCGGAGCTTGTGTGCAGCTCTTGGGGGCTTTTCTTGCCTGCCTCCCCCCTGCATTCACTCCATAAGACATGCACACATTTCTCCTTACTTTTTAGGAGGGAAAAAGTGTGTCTTATGGAGCGAAAAATACGGTATTTTTGACAAAGATGAAGATAAGCTGGCAATGGGAAATGTTGATGGCTTACTAAAGGGGGCCTTGCAGCACAATCCTGTACACATCTGTTTTGAAATGAGGTGTACTCTTTCAATAAGGCTTACTCTCAAAGTGTGGATATTACTGCAGCCTTAAAGACGGAGAGCCCTTAATGTCCTAGTTCAGCTTTATCAGGCAGACTTTTATTATGGAGGGGGAAACAGTAAGGCACAGATGTTTGCAATACATTTTTAAAGAATTAATATATGGAATTAGACAAAGTATATAGCTTAATATCTTTTCACAAAAGCACTGTTTCTTGGGATTGAGTTCTAGAGTGACAGGCAAATGAAGTGAACTGTGAAGTTCTAAATGGCAGCAAAAAGCAGTTGGCTGCTAACTTTGGAGATTCAACTCATCATTCGGAAAAACTTCGACAGTAAGAGCAGTTCAGCAGTGGAACAGATTCCCATGAGAGGTGGTAGAGCAATGGTTGGATGGCCACCTGCCACAGATGCTTTAGCTAAGATGTCTGCATTACAGGGGCCAGGACTAGATGACAGTTGGGTGTCCTCCAACTCTATGATTCTTTCAGTATTTGCTCCAAACAGGCTTATGAGAGAACTTCAGGTGATGAATGCAATTTTGTGTAGTTTTATTAGGCGCTTAGAAGTAGAACACCAAAGAGTTGAAAGCATGTTATATCAGCTTTGTCAAAGTATTGTTATTATTTTAAAGCATCATGCCTGGTCTGCATCATTCTCCATCCTCCTCGTGTTCTTGTAACACAGACAAGTAAAAATATTTCCAGGAAATCTTAGCTGAGAAGGCTTTTGCGAAACAGTCTGTCTCTTCTAGTTGATGCTCTACAAGTAAAAAGTAAGTGATATCAACAAGGACAGATGATGGAAATAATCCAGAAGAATGTTAGACACACCTAAGTCCCACTGAAACGAAGTGTTAAGTCCCTTTGACATATTGATTTCAGTTTGACTTGACTTCCTCACTTTTAAATAGGAACCAGTGAAGGCAGTGAAGGTCCTGTGTGAGTGTCTGCAGGCGGTTGGAAGATGGATAGCAGCTAACAGATTGAGGCTAAATCCTGACAAGACAGAAGTACTGTTTTGTGGGGACAGGAGGCGGGTGGGTGTGGGGGACTCCCTGGTCTTGAACTAGGTAAACATGCCTCTGAAAACCCAGGTGTGGAGCCTGGGAGTCATTTTGGACTCACAGCTGTCCATGGAGGCACAGGTCAGTTCTGTGTCCAGGGCAGCTATCTACCAGCTCCATCTGATACGCAGGCTGAGACCCTACCTGCCCGTGGACTGTCTCGCCAGAGTGGTGCATGCTCTAGTTATCTCCTGCTTGGACTTCAGCAATGCACTCTACGTGGGAGTTAGACTGCTGCAAGAGCAGAGCTGCAAGAAGGAGATGTCATAGTCTTAAAAATGACACACAAATATGTATAACACATTTATTAAAATAAATACCAGATACTAGTAAAAATTCTTTTCATATGTGTGTGCGCAGGGAAGGAGGCAACAGAATTCTAACATGTGAACAGAGCCCATGAATGTACAAATGATATGTGCGTGGGATCTTTGCACTTGATTGAGAACCCATCCAAAGTCAGGGTCCCTGATTATGCAAGCATTTGTACACTTGTGGGCTCTGCTCAGACCTGGAGGGCAAAGGCAGATTGAGAAGATGCAATCGCCCTCCATATGTGGAGTTGTATGAACAATAAGGATTGAATGCGACCAAATCACTATTACTTGACCAAGACTATAGATTTGACCAGATTGTTTGCATATAGTAAGTCACCACGAGTTGGTTTGAGTCTGGCTTTTTGGCAAAAGTGGAAGTGGAACACGTCAATTGATATGGGATTATGCTTTATCTTTATTTGCATTTAGTTCTTAATTTGAGTAAGGAATTGGAACACACCTGGCTTTGTTTTCGTCATGTTCTGTTATCTCTTAGTCAGTCTCTCTTTTTTTCTTTTGTGTCATAATGTAAGACTATTTCTCCTCTCCCGACACATCAGCTATAATGGACCATTGTCTGCAATTGACAAACTCCAGCCTATGAAAACTTATGCTGCAATAAATTAGTTGATGTTTTAAGAGCTTTATACTGTTTTAAGAGCTTTATCTTTTATTGTTCTGTGACATCATGGCTGTTCAGCCAATGCCTAACACTTGAAGACTACAGCTGATTTTAGGCTACATCTGAAAGCAAAACATTTGCAAGTGTTTTGTGGTTGTGGTTGTTTTTAAAAAAAACACAAATAGGCTCCACAGGAAAATGAGGTTTTCTCAGATATTTGCCATGGATGCAACAATATTTGCAATTCACCATGGAGCAAATCCCTGCAAACTTACCCCCATTACATAAATATAAAGGTAAAGGTAAAGGGACCCCTGACCATTAGGTCCAGTCGTGACCGACTCTGGGGTTGCGGCGCTCATCTCGCTTTATTGGCCAAGGGAGCTGGCGTACAGCTTCCGGGTCATGTGGCCAGCATGACTAAGCCGCTTCTGGCGAACCAGAGCAGCGCACGGAAACGCCGTTTACCTTCCCGCCTATTTATCTACTTACACTTTGACGTGCTTTCGAACTGCTAGGTTGGCAGGAGCAGGGACCGAGCAACAGGAGCTCACCCCGTCGCGGGGATTCGACCTTCTGATCGGCAAGTCCTAGGCTCTGTGGTTTAACCCAAGGCACCACCTGCGTCCCTGCTACATAAATATATCCAATGTCAAATCTGCCAATTTGCCACCTGTTCATACGTATTTCTGATTTGCAACTGAAAACTTTCCATATTTATGGAAGTTAATAGTTTACATAATTTTATCAAAAGGAGTATTACTGATCTTGTACATGGGCTCATTGATTTTTGTCAGTATTATTATTAGTTCATCTTCCCAGCATCATGGCTTCTATTCCTGCACCAATTATGTTTATTCTGCAAACAGCTATTTGACAGAATTTGATAGTTACTAACTTTAGTTCTTCTTTTCTTCTCCAAGAAGGAGTGCTGATGCCCAAAAGAACTACCGTATTTTTCGCACCATAGGACGCACTTTTTCCCCTCCAAAAATGAAGGGGAAATGTGTGTGCGTCCTATGGTGCGAATGCAGGCTTTCGCTGAAGCCTGGAGAGTGAGAGGGGTCGGTGCGCACCAACCCCTCATGCTCTCCAGGCTTCGCACACCTCTCCGCAAGCAGCAGGAGCCCAGCGCTGGGCTCCCGCTGCTTGCGGAGAGCTGCCTGTTTGAGGGCTGGGGTCGGGGGAAGCTCTAGCTTCCCCCGCCCCAGCCCCGCACCTGGGGGGGAAATAATTTTTTCCCCTTTATTTCTCCCCAAAAAAACTGGGTGCGCCCTATGGTCCGGTGCGCCCTATGGTGCGAAAAATACGGTATTTGGAATGGATTTCTCCTCCTTGCAGGAATGGAACAATCTTACGTTTTATATTATTTTACATGACCACCTTCTGCCAATTCCTTTTCCAGCTGCACTACAATAGATGGAAGGAGATCCTATTTTCCTTCTCTCAACTAAAACAAGCCTCTTACATCCCAGTGTGGAGTTGCTCAGATTTCTACAAGTTAGTTTTCAGACACACATCCACCTACTTAAGTTTTCAAATGGTACCTTTGATTCCAATATAATTAAGTTTGATAAGATTAATTAGATTTTGTTTAGCATCATGAGATGGAACTTTCCACCTTCATACCAGCAGCTTGTCACTAAGGATAGAGAAATCTGATTCCATTTGCATTAAAAGGCAAACTTTCCACTTTGCACTTTATAAAACAATACATGAACTGAAACACACATGTCTGAATTTTGAAATGCAGTTCTTCAGCCAAGTCATGTGTACAGAAAAGTATACAGTAGGGTAAAGTGTGCATTTAAAAAAACGAGAAATTAGTGAAAATATCATAGGAAAAATGCATTGTATTAGAAGAACCCTTGGGGAAAGTATGTTGGGCAAAATTGCCTGGAAAATTGTGTATATTAGGATAAATTCCCACAAAAATGCTGATGAATTTTCAGGTGGAGGACTAAATTTAAGATTGGGAAAGTAAGAAACTTGTCACCAACTAGAGGTGCTCCCTCTCTGCCAGTGGATCAGCATGTCCACCAATTCCATGGGCCCAAGGAAGCAACAGGATTGCTCTCATGATGTAGCAAAGTTAGTTAAAAACATAGTCATTAAGGGAAATCTTTCTTACCTTTGCTTTGTTCAAAGGATGAACATGTCGCTCAAACCAATTCAGTTGCTTTAGGTGGGGCATGATCTAGCCAAAACTAAGCACTTTGAAGTTCTGTTGATGAAACATGTACTTAAAGCTCTGCCACTGAAATTAATAAGACTTCAAAGTGTATTTGCATGTCGTATATACCTGAAACAAAGAGTTGGAAAATTTCAGAAGAAATGGGGGAATGAATATCTTATGAAAACAAAAGGACACCACCCAGGGGTAGATTTTTGATTTTGTTTTGTTTGTGTAGGAGCAAGCCGGAGTAATAAATCAAGTAAAATTGAGTATTAAGTTATTCATGTTGGCTCAGTTTAAACCACTGGAAATGTGATCATACATTTGAACAGTGATAGCGAATAGGCTTGTACATGTTCTTTCCTTCTGCATGTTAGGACTTTGAATATTTGGCTAATGCTTTATCATAGCTGAAGTTGAAAGAGACTAGGTATGTGTGTGAAAGCATAGAGGGGTTTACAATATGTTTCTACAGGCACATGAAGAGGAAATCCAACACTTTTAGTAGGAAATGTTATCTTAGGTAGGTTCAAACCATATAGTCTTGCCCACAGCTAAATCTTGCAACGTTTCCACTAAGCCATTCAAATATCTTTTTATAAATAATTACACCACTCTTTTAATACTAATCTGCTGCAATATTCGTTTCTTGAAGTGTTGAAAAACAACATCTTTCCCATATGAAAACATAGGCTTAAGACTTTCAACCAAGGAGATATTCTCACACAAAAAGCCCCTCTGAGCATCCTTTGTTCTATTTGTGTGGAAGTTTGGATTTTATGAATGCAGGATGGCAAGTCAGGCTTTTAGATATACAGTGCAGTCACAACACACACACACACTTGCACAAATTCAATTATACGTGCTTGGCTCAACTGGTGGCAGTGGCCTTCCCAGTGATGGTTGCAGCAGAGGTCCTCTGCACAGGGCTTCCCTCACTTCCAGCAGGCAGTTTTTGGCTATGCATGATTTTGTGTTTGTGTGTTGCCTCTGGAAAGTACCATATTTTTCCATGTATAACACAAGATGACACCTATTTTTTGAGACTCCAAATTAAGAAATGGTGGGAGATTGCCCAGAGTTTTAAGCTTTTCTTGAGGGGGATTGCTGATAGCTGTTGAGCTTTTTTTTGGGGGGGCGGGGATTGCAGAAAATCACTCCCTGCCTGACCAACACTGCCTATCACAACAAATTGTCTGCCAGCAGCAGTTGCCACAGCCACCAATCACCCGCCCAATTGCCGCAGCAGCAACCAATCAACAGCAGGCCTTGCCGCATCCACCAGTCACCTGCCCAATCGCCACTGACAATCTCCTGCTCGCAGGTGCAACCAATCACATGTTCCCCCTCTGAACTATCCATGTATAAGACGACCCCCAATTTCTATCATTTTGTTATAATAGAAAAACATTGTCTAATACACAGAAAACTGCGGCAAAACTCACATGAGTTGTGACTGTACTGTGACAGCCCTGCCTTGCTTAGGTGGAACAAGATAATACCTGCAACATGTCTCAGGGCCGACTCAGGATTTTGATATGGTTGCCAAACATTATTATTTCTAGTTGTACACCTAGGAACACAGCCTTATACCTGTTCAGATTATTTGCCATCAAGGCCAGTACTGTCTAATTCAACCCACAGCATGTCTCTAGGATCTCAAGCAGAGGTCATTCCCATCAGCTTCTTTTATCCATTTCCATCACCTATCATACCCTTTTAACTGAAGTTGCCAGGGACTGAGTCAGGGACATTTTGCATGCAAACCATGTGTTTTAACCATTGGAGAATGGCCCTTCTTCATTCTGGCATGATATATATCTCACCTGAAATAATGGTCAGAGTGGAGTGCAATAATCCTTTGGATTTCACACTTCTCCAATTTTTGTGATGCAGTTCTCAGCTCAAATAATGGACATGCTTAAAAACAAATATTGTAGAAGGTTGCTCTTTGAGCTCAAATACAAGTTTAAATATATAGATTTCTTTTTAAAAATCACCAATTGATGCAGAAATGTGACATAAAAACATATGAAGCTGACACAAACTGGAAAAAGAATCACCCATCCACCCTTTCCTTCTAAAATCAGAAAAGGAAGGTGATGTCTTATCCTTTGGTTTGATCTCAAAACCAGGAATTCAGATCTATATTGCCTCCATCCACAGAGATACCATTGTATTATTGTGGTTAACAGTCACTGACAGACAGATCTATTTCCTATGAATTTCTTGGATCCACTTTCTAAGTTACCTAGGCTTGTGGGCATCATCACGTCATACACAAGTAAACCCTATAACTGAATACGTGGTGAATCTGCCGGTTCTTGTTCTCCATGAAATTTTAGTGTGCTTTGCAAATTCAGACTCATAGGTTCTGCCCCATGCAGAGGCTGGCCAATAAATGCTCTCATCATACTCCCCAGGTGCCTTTCCCCAAATAAGATAACTTGATTATGTGTGTGTGATGTAATTTGGCAAGCCCCAGAGAAAATATATATCCTTTTAGGCAATCTAAATTGACTTTGCAACTTAGAAGCATTTATGTTCCTCCCTCCTCACTAATATAGAAAGTGACAATGGAAATTTGAAGAAACAATCCTTCTCACTATTACAAATGTGCACATGGTGCAAATTATGGTTTATATACCTAAGCCATTAAACATACTTTCTTGGTATACTTTACCCAGTACAGCTGGGTGTGCCACAAATGGTTTACAAACATGTTATGCACCAATGAGTATATAACTAAACTATGTAGATATTATAAACATTTCCATTTTCATCTAGCAGGTTTTTTCCTTAATTGAGCTAAATTGATTAAGACTTATCAGTCTAATAAACAGATTGCCCTGCCAACTTCTGGCTTTCCTTCCCAGCCCTTTGTTTACAGCACTTCACTGCATATTACAGTCAGATCAGATTTATTTATATGGCGATAGACACATTGTAACCGGAGTAACAGGCCCCAAATAAAAGAGTATTACATGTACCAAGTAGCATAATACAAACAAGACATACAAAACCTTCTATCCCTCCAAAACCCACTCTGAGATCAGAACTCCTATCTTGATATCCAAACTTAAAAAAAGGATACCCTCTTGACCTCTCCCTTCATACAGAATTCCAACATAATGCTGATCTGGCTACCAGGTAAATGCTTTTCAAAAGGGCAAAGATCTAATCCTTCCTAATGCCATTTTATTATATGCAATAAACAAAGGGATATCCTACCAGATCTCGTCACAAGAGGCATGCTCTTTCTTCCAATGGGGTCTGGCAAATCAACCCTCCATTAATGCTCCTGGCAGGAGATTAGGGTGCACCAGTATAAATGCTCTTCACAATTCAGGGAAGGTAAGAGAGTTTAGATACTTGTTGATCTGAAAAGATTTCCTGTCATCCAAACACAAATATATTGGGGAACAAGTTCTGAAAGAAGGGGCCTTCAACTAACCCCTGAAAATCCATGTCCTTAACTTGTTGTGTGCCCAGTGCAATCCCCAGCCCAGTATAGCTGAAGAAGCATCTCCACCCCCATCGTTCTGCCTGGACACTGAAGTCCAGCGCCAAGGGCCTTCTGGCAGTTCCCTCACTGCAAGAAGCAAAGCTACAGGGAACCAGGCAGAGGGCCTTCTCAGTAGTGGCACCCGCCCTATGGAACACCCTTCCATCAGATGTCAAGGAAATAAACAACTATCTGACATTTAGAAGACATCTTAAGGCAGCCCTGTTTAGGGAAGTTTTTAATGACTGATGTTTTGATGTATTTTTAATCTCTTGTTGGAAGCCGCCCAGAGTGGCTGGGGAAACCCAGCCAGATGTGCAGAGTATAAGTAATAAATTTATTATTATTAATTATTATTATTATTATTATTATTATTATTATTATTATTATTATTATTATTATAATCATCACCATCACCACCGCCACCACCATCATTATATTACACCTCTACATTACGCACTCACCCAGAGCACACCTTCCAGGTGCATCGCCCAACCCCACCTAGTCCTCAGGTTTTCATTCCACATTCATTCCCCCTCTTTAACAGCCGCCAATTTCAAATGATTGTTATAGTGTATTGGTTCCAAAAAACTGCAGAAGGTCAGCCGTGCAACTGATATCATCTATCTTGTTTTCTGATACATCCTGTAAAAACCTTTAAGGGGCTGACCTAAACATCATAGCTTGTTTCATGGAGGGTTGAAGTGTGAGGGGGACTTTGAATATTAGGCAATTTTTTTATCCCCTAAATTCAAGGAGAGGAAATTTGTGTGAATGGAGCTCCATTCACAGAAGGCCCTTCCATTCACTCAGTTTTGAGTGATTCGTGTCGCCATGAAAAGTGCCTTCATACATCCCTAAAGAGAGCAAAATATATCTCCCTGAAAAGATGCTAGTGCCCTCTTCATTTTTCTAAAGTCTAAACATGATGTGATCCTGGCTCTCACTGATTTATGAGGTGTTCAGACTGAGAAGATTTCCTTTGTGGATCCCTGCATGTTTACTGAAATGAAATAGCACAGACTCATTTAGTGAAATCTAGAAATTATGTCCACTAAAATGAAATGCTTGCCAAACTGTTTAATGAAATATTATGAGGAGTTTTAAATAAGTAAGAAAAAAGGTATATTCCACACACTCAGACTATCTGATTTTAAGTCACTTCCAGTATTGGATAAATGAAGTCTATTTTGAGAGGGAAATTTTGGGAGTGGTTTAACAATCAGTCCCTCTTCAAAGGGAACTTTGGGAAGTCTTAACTCTATGAGAAAATTAGAGGTCTCAGAACTCTTAACAAACTACAGCTCCCAGAATTCTCTGTGAGAAGCGATGGCTGATTGAAGAGTTATCACAATGCTTTAAAAATATGATGTGTGCAGCCCATGTTTAACAACAGCCATCAAACCCTGCACTAGCGTGCTTGTTGATAAAATATAAGCTCAGTCATCCCACTGATACTTGTCAAAATGGACTTGAATAAAACTATTTAAAATATTCATAGTTCATTATGCTTTTGTTTTTAGAATAGCTTCTGAAGTGATATCCTGCAATCATATGGTTGGTGTTCTTACATTCGCATAAACTAAACCGTGACTAGCTTTGTTAACTACTATATAAAGGCCAACATTATTGGGGATGTTTTCTTGGAGTAATTGTTACAAAATAGGCAAAGCAGCAATTAAAAACCGATGGCTGTTCCAAGACCTAAGGGCCAAAAATCATGTAACAATAAATGGGTCACCATACCAAGTAAATCTAAACTGCTCCATGAGAAGCCTAGACTGTTAGGCCCCATTCTCTAGCAGTTTAGGCTGAAGTTCTTCCATTTTCTTAAAAACTCCCAGGAACTTCAACAGAGATAAACTAAATCAATCCAAGCACTCCAAGTTTAACTGTCTGCTAAAACAAGCTCTTTTAGTCAAGTACATTTGCTAAGCAGATACAGGCATGTCCTTTCTCATGTTCATGTTGCTTTTTTTAAAAAAAGACTCTCCTATTACCTATATGAGAAAATGGAGAAGGGGATTCAATAAATTCAGCAGGCACAAAGGGGTTTAGAAAGAAATCAAGTACTGCCTGCCATCTAGTGTTCTGACAGAGGATGTGAATACAGATTCTTAGTGGGGAAGTTGAGGGGGTGGAAGTGCATGGCCTTCTTGAAAACAGCATATTCCCTTGAAGAATTTAGGAATTATGAACATATGGACCATCCTTATACTGAGAACAGCAGTGTGTGTGTGTGTGTGTGTGTGTGTGTGTGTGTGTGTGTGTGTGTGTGTGTAGACACACACACAAACATTATACATATAAAAATCTTACATAATAATAATAATAATAATAATAATAATAATAATAATAATAATTTATTATTTATACCCCGCCCATCTGGCTGAGTTTCCCCAGCCACTCTGGGCGGCTCCCAATCAGTATTAAAAACAATACAGCATTACATATTAAAAACATCCCTAAACAGGGCTGCCTTAAGATATGCAAAAGTATGTGTGCTATGCCCGAGCAAAGTATCCATGCAACAAATGAACCCTTCTTTTAATGATACCACATTTGTTTCCATTTTATGCAAAATGATGTTAATAAAATATACGTTTAGAAGAACCTCAGGTGGGAGCGTTTTGACAGTGGATGCAAGACCAACCTTGGCTTCTATATTGCATGTGCAACTACTATTTGTAATCTTTCAGCCTGTGTACAGCAATATATTTTGTGTGTTTTAGCCTCTCCCACTGTGTAGCTGGGATCATAATGGTTTCAATGGGGCAACCTACAAAACAGTAATTGTGTGCAATAGTTTATAGTACTGAGTATTCAAAACTGAGAGGGCAATGGTGACACCAAGTGGCCAGTAAGACTGTGTACTTAATCAAAAACAGTTATGTTCTTCTGCTCAGTGTAAAAATGATTTAAAATATTATCAGTGTTATACCATAGATAAAAATAAATAGGATAACAGTGCATTTAAATTGTGCAGCTTAACATTTCTAGATAAGAGGACTAGGGAACATGTGTGCCTTAGTGTAAAAAAACTTTCCCCCCCAGCTTTAAAAGGCAGTATATATTTCCCCCCTGATTTCTTGGCACGTGCTACTCTATTAAAAGCCTAACTAATCTGTTTGTTAATATTATGCCTATGTACATTTTAAAGGCTCCTACAGGAAATCAATATGGTGATATTTAAGAATTGTCGTGTTTCTTTTTATGTACAGGAATGAACGGAAGGTAGGCTATGATTGACTGGAAGATTTTGAGACAGAGTGATTTGTAATCAATTACCGTACCAAGTATTACTCTCTCCCAATTTTTGCATCATAGCAGCAATAGAAAGGCCTTTCCCCCACTATCTAAAATTAGGCTGCTGAGATTATGAAAGCTGTAAGATGGGGGTCCAGGAGAGGATTGTTGTGTGACAGACAGGACTGTGAGTTTGGTTCCGGTACTGAAAACCAATTTCTGGTTTGAGCATGTGCACAGGGCCATCCTGTTCCTTAATTCTGTGTTAAAGAATTCCCTGCCCCTTGAGCCACTACTTTGCACCTGGCTTTGACTGGGTTTCTATTAAAAGGGGGAAGCATAGTTTCTGCAAGCCTGAAGTCAACCATCTATCTAGTTTCTCTAAATCGCCGCTCCAGCAAAATTCAGTTACAACCTACTCCAACTGGCAGTGACTGTCTTGAGGCTCCTCCAGTTGTTTGACAGCAGAACAGACTCTCTCTGAAGTTCCTTGGAGGTTTTTAAGTAGAGGTTGGATGGCCATTTGTCATGAATGCTTTAGATGAGATTCCTGCATTGCAGGGGGTGAGATAAGATGGCCCTTGGGTACCTTCCAACTCTGATTCAATAATACTGCTGGCCGCTTGGACACTTTAGCTAACTTTTTAAAAACAACAACAACAACCCCCCACTTGTGTAACATTCTTCTGTTAAGATCTTTACACAGGGCAGACTCCTGGTCCAACCCTTCCTCTGATCTTCTCTAGCAATATACTGTTTACACATCAAGGATGAATAACTTAATATTCAGGTCTCTGCTATCCACCTTGACTGCAGCTCTCTAGCCTTTGCCTCACACCTCCTTCATCAACTGATTTTCCCAATGCCTTTTCTCAACTGGTAGTTATTTTTCTTGACAGCTAAGTGCCCATTCTTCACTAACCAGAACCTCCAGTTTATCAGTCTGCCGTTTCCCAGAGCAATCAAAATGAATTTACCTGATCCAAGACCTGTCTAAAGACTCATTAAAAACAATAGTCTCTCTCTCCCTTTTCAGAACCTGTCACCAACAAGCTACTGCTAAACAGTCCTGCACAACACCTCAATTTTGACAGTTTCATATTGACACCCAGTGCTTTTGCTCTAAAAAAAATGTTTAGGGGTACGGTACTCTCTTTTTCCTACCCATATTGAAATACTGCCCCTCAGTGAGGCCAAACTTAGATTCACAAAATGTTTAGGGGTATGCATATCCCTGCGTCCTCCCAGAAAAAAAGCACCGCTGACACCAGTCCCACATTGGGCAAAAATATTCCTGAATTGCAGGGGGATGGACTAGATGGCCCTTTCCAACTCTACAATTATGTGAAGAGCAACAGAGGTCACATAATTTCCACCCTCCAAAGCACAAAACATAAATAGACAGGCATAGGACCCATCTGCACTATATGTTTAAATCAGTATTATACCACTTTAAACAGTTGTGGCTTCCCCCAAAGAATCCTGCAAACTGTAATTTGTTAAAGGTGCTGAGAATTGTTAGGCGACCCCTATTCCTCTCACAAAGCTATTATTTTCAGCGTGGTTTAATTGTCAGTGGCCTGACCTCTGCTTGATTTTCTTTTCCTCTCCAGTATTTTACTTTGTTCATCGTTATATATTTTTCTGATATTTTGACTAATTTCTATCATGGATTTTATGCATTTCTTTTTTCCTGTATGATTCCAACCACCTAGAAACCTTCATTTAAAGTGGAACAAAGACATAAACAAAAATAACCTGAGATCTATAAACAAGGGTTTTTGGGATGGTACAAAATTTGACCTAAGTACTGCTGATTCCTGGAAAATCAGAAGGCTGTAAATAAAGCGATCTGCTTTGAAAGAGCTTATCAAGCTGTTAGAGGAATAAAATAATGAACCATACAGAGAAACATTTATTTCCACAGCAAGCAAAATATCATAGATAGCCAGTGGCAATTTCTGGAGCTGAGGATGAAATCCCAAATATGTGTAGGAAAGTCATAAGAACTGGTGTGTGTGTCACAAAGTTGTTTTTTTCAAGAGGCCTTCAGGTCAATGTAGTCAAAAGAACAGATTCAGTGAGGTGGAAAGGTCACCAGGGCATCCATAAGGCATACAAAATAGGAATAATTATAATAATCTTATTATTGAAACCAGACCATGTAAAATATAAATGGTGTATTGACTCAGAAAAGCTGGTGTACTTACATCAACATATTAAGTACTGCACACTTGGTCTTAATAAAATTTTCACCTATTTCACTACAGGAGATTATAATAATCCTCAGTGTAGTTTTTCAATCATGTGCTCAGTTTTTATGGTCCAGTTTACAAAAAGATAAAACAAGAAAAAATTGCAACCATACTAACATCTCCCCTAGATATTACCATTGAAATAAATGAATAGCATAATTAAGCTGGAAAACATGGCTCTCTAAAGCAAAATTTCTGTGGAAAAACAACCTGACCCACCTACCTATTTGATCTGCTGACAATCTCTGACAGTCAGATGCATCTCAGTTAGCCAAATCATATTTTACTCTCCTGGGATTGCTTTTGGCAAGCTTTTTCCACGTGGGAGGAAATGTGTTAGGGGAAAAACACATCAGTGAAACTTCAAAGCAGCAGCTTAAGGTGATCTTTTCATTTTCTTAAATGACGAACTGGCTCTACAGTGCGGCTGAAGAGCATGCTGTGCTCTTCATGCCTAAGGTGCCTTTTAGCCTATGAACAAGGTAAATTAATGGAAATCACACTGGAAGCAAGTAAAACGTTCTGGCAGAAATGCTTGTATACTTCGTCTCAAGCATCTTTTGTACTCCTCTTCAAGTTTGGTTCCCTCCAGTTGGTTTGGTCAAATAAGAACCAATATCTAGATGCATAATGACTGTGTGGAGGTTGGGTACTACCTCGCACCTCAGTGTGAACAGGGATTCTGCAGCTCTGGCAGTTCTTAAAGCTGATCACACACACAACTTTTCTACCTTTCCTCTAGGAATAAAGCTACAAAAAAGAAAAAAGAAAAAAAGCAAATCCTTCATGACCACTATTGGGGTTCTCCCATTAATAGCCTGGGTGACATGCAGGTAAGTTCAAACATTATCAAGACAGAAACTGGCAGCCCGTATAGGTCAGAATAAAGACTTAATACTGCTTCAGAACAATATGTTGTTTTAACAACTCTCAGCTCGTCTCTGTTTAGTACATCTGGAATTTGGGGAGTAGGAGAGGGGAAAATCACGTGAGAGTTACTAGCTTGCCTGACATCTTTCTGGCTTGATTATGAATATAGAAACAGGTCTTATAATGAATCAAAATGGTCTATTCAGCTTGGTATTATCTACAGCAGCTGTCAGTGCTTTGCCATGGCTTCAGAAAGAGGAGCCTTCCCCAGTCCCGGTTGACAATACCTTCCTCATGGGAAGCAGAATTTTCCATGAAGGTGGAAACTTGATTTGACAATTGGCCAACTGAAATAATGTGCCTCCTAAATAATAAATACTTCCAACATTTTACACCTAGAATTTATTTAGCAACTGGAGACACTGCACCATTTTGCTTACCCTCATTTATTCAATAATACTTCAAATAGGGAAGAAAACATCTATTGTACTCACACTATAAAGTCTTTTGCCAAGCTGCCAGTTTCAGAACCCTATTCAACCACGAAATTCACTAATAGCTTTGGGGGAGTTACTGCCCATTAATCAAGCCTACTTCACTGGGTTGTAGGAGAATGAAAGGAGAATATATTGTAACCAACCATAGATTTTAGGGGGAAAGAAAGTCAAAAGTTAGTAAGTTTTAGTAATGCTTACCTACTGAATGTGAAATTTTATTAAAAAATAGACTCGTAGATGCTGCAAGTCTCAACACTGAACATTCAGCGTATAACTGTGCAAGGTATTTTCCATTTTCCTTTGTCCAAAAACTGCACTGCACTGACAATACAGTGTTGAGACTTGCAGCATCTACGAGTTCTGTGTTTCCATTCCACCTCCCTCCTCTTTTCTGCCATTGCCTCATGATCACAAGTATTTGTGACCTACAGCTGTAAGGGCTTGAAGCCCAAAGCACCCAAAAAATCTCTACATATGGCATCACTCTCTTGGCCGATTGACTGAGCTGCTTGTAATCTAATGTGACTGATATGCTCAGATGTGATGTGACACATCTCTGTGCAGGCTGTGGTGCTGTAAACCATTTTATAAGTCAGTTTAATTAGAACGATCAGCTGCTTAATAGGCTGACTACCCCATCACTGGGACACTATAATGCGGCAGCAATCCTATGCTACTATCAGCAGCAAAGCTAAATCACAAGGATAGCTCTAAAAGCAAAAACTGATACACCACCAGCTTCTACAAAATCCTTGGCAGCTCCTTTCACCAACTACTGTGATGTTTGCCAATCATGACTCTTCAACAGCCATGCTTGGAAAGCATCAGAGCCGCCACCTAGAAACTTTGGGTAATTAAGCAGTATATAAGTAGCTCAAACAAATAAATACATGGGGGGCAACTGCTGGAGCATTAGGCAGATGTCACAGAGCCTAGTCCTTCAACACTGCAAATTCAGACACACTGCTAGGAAGGGTACCTTGGAGAAGAAAAGTTGTCCCAAGCAGTTTTCGTTTTTATTTAGATGCGCTAAACATTTCTCTTTATAAATAACTTCCTCAAAACTCATTCAGAACCATGTACTATGGGGTGCTGTCCTCTTTGTTGCTGTTGTTCCTATACTGAAAAGGCCCTAGGTGGTGCTGTAGCCCAGTGGGAAAGTTTAGGCTTAGAATTTAAGAGAGATTGGGTAAGATCCTTGGCTATATCCTTTCCAGGGAAAGGGCTGGAGCGCAGCTCTCCAGGATTTCAGGAAATACTGAGACTGAGATTAGGGCTTTTTGCACACAAAGCAGGTGCTGTACTGTTAAGCTCTTCCCCGTGGACTGGAAGAAGCAGGACTCCAGACCACCGAGCGAGGGAGAGCTAGGATATGCAGGCAGTTATAGACCTTGGAATGGTTTTACAAGTGCTTTCCATGCTTGATGAAAAGTCCATGGCTTGATGAATAAGGGAGGAAGAGGTTGCATGTGACTGACTTTTCTACACTGGGTAGAATATTTTATTGCATTTCCCCTTTAGGTCTCCAGGAAGCCCATCAATAGGTGTATATTGAAGCTTTGATCGGCCTGGAACTGTGTGGATAAAGGTTGTTTATATCATCTGGAGCAGGCATCCCAAACCTTTGGCCCTCCAGACGTTTTGGACTACAATTCCCATCATCCCTGACCACTGGTTCTGTTAGCTAGGGATCATGGGAGTTGTAGGCCAAAACATCTGGAGGGCCACAGGTTGGGGATGCCTGATCTGGAGGGTCTACAGTATCTGAAGAGAGGGTGGGAGATTTCTCTGAACCAACAGGATTGTTTGTACACTTGCAGCCAAATTCACCCTTTGTGACTGGTTCCTGTGCCAGATCACCTTTTCATGCAGAAAGAGAGAGAAAGAGAAGACTTTTTGAGTCAAGGTTAAGGGGAAGCACTCAAAATGGCAGGGGAATGAAATCTCATGGCCCCAGTGCCCTGAAGTCCTCATTTCTAAACCTGAAAATATGGGTGCTTTTCCTAAGGGAGGGGGAATATGGCTCCACTGATTGCTATGGAGAGTCCTCTGCATGCAGATGTTGCACCCGGATGAGGAAGGATGATAGTCTATGTTTTCACCATCTGTCAACATGATTAGAAATAGTTTCTTGCTACCAATCCTTTGGGGCAGAATTTTAATCTGATTGCATATACAGACACAGGAGAGAATAGAGGCAAGATATACCAGACCATAGATTTAAACCTCTAAGCAAATGATCCTGAATGGACTTCTCCTTGCTCTCCTTCCCGTGCACATGAATCTGTTTTCTCTCTGGTGTTTTAATCTTGCAAATTCATCCCCCCCCCCTCCAATTGGTTTGCTCAGCAGTGATGATTACGCAGGGGAGAAATGGCAAAGGGGGTCAGGCAGCAAATGAATGAGGAGTGAAATCTCAAAAGATGCTAAATGAATATTTATGCAGCACAATCTTCACTCTCACATCACAGCACATAATGGGATCAGCAGAATTCCTGCTGGGTGAGCTGACTCTGTGAAAACCTAGTTTAATCTGTACATTAGGCGGACACCCCACAAGCCAAGAGAGAGCCTTCAACACCATGTGAAATATTTATTAAAGATTCTAATTTCGAAATGTGTCTGTATTCCGATAGGTAATAGGAAAGGGGAAGAATCTTGCATAATAATTCAGAGCTAAAGAAACTGAAGAAAAATGAATAGCTGGAATGATTTTCTGGCTTTGTGTGCGTTTATGAATCTCAAGTATTTCTTTAAGCAAAATAACTTTTATTAGCCGTTAAAACATGTTGGCCTATGCCTTTAAGCTGGGGTAGCATTCACAGGAGCAGGTTCAGACATGGAACATGGTGCAGCTGCTGTGTGTGTGTGTTTGTGAGTGAGTGAGTGAGTGAGTGAGATGGGAAGTAAGGAAGGAGGAAAAATCATATTGTAAACTCCTGATGCCTTAGGTGATGTGTCCAACAAAGATAAGAACTTACATCTAATGTTTATTTTATTAAATTTATATCCTGCCTCCCTAGAGGAAAGAGCCCAAGGCGACATCTTTGTTGATAGCACCACTTTCTAGTTGTCGCTGAATAACACAGGCAAGTTTCAAGCTCTGCATATACATGTATATTTGGATCAGATTTTCCTATGGTTTATTCAGATGTGAAGTTCAAAGACTGGCCCTCCTCTTGATTAAATCCTTTATGAGATTATTCACAATTCAAAGGCAATAGCATAATAATGTAACTGAATTTTACCTGTGCTTATGCTTATTTAATGGGTTTGTTTTTAAAAGATATATTATTGTTCCTTGCATATTGTTCTTGTGATATAAGGATGGGATATAAATATTGTTGGAAAAACAAGCACCCACCCAGTTCATCCATAAGGGATAGTTGCAGGTAGCTTTGTTGTGGAGTTAGAGTATTTGTTTTCAGAGGAGGAAGAATAAATATACTACTGTTTCCCTTTGTCTGTTCAAAGACTGAATGACAATGGATACTTAGTTTCATCTCAGCAATGAATCCCAAGTTTAGACTCAAGTCTTAATCCTTTGGTAAAACTCCGAAGAGGATTCTCCATATGTTACCTTGTTTCATTTTCTGCTGGATGTCCTTTTCTTTGCAAGTGGATTGTTATTTTCATAGCATGGCATGGTTAGGGGAGAAAGTTGTATCACTGGTCATTAGTGATGTCACAAGCACTATCCATTAGGTGCCATGAAAATCACATAACCGGACAATCCTGATAATGGCATTCTTACATATGTTATGATTTATAGTTACTATTGCATCCAGTATCAGGGAAAGTTGCTCATGAGTGGGACCATGTCACTGTGCTCATGTCCTGCTTGTGAAGAAGAAGAGTTTGGATTTGATATTCCGCTTTATCACTACCCGAAGGAATCTCAAAGCGGCTAACAATCTCCTTTTCCCTTCCTCCCCCACAACACACACTGTGTGAGGTGAGTGAGGCTGAGAGACTTCAGAGAAGTGTGACTAGCCCAAAGGTCACCCAGCAGCTGCATGTGGAGGAGCAGAGACGCGAACCTGGTTCACCAGATTACGAGTCCACTGCTCTTAACCACTACACCACACTGGCTCTGAGCTTCACAGAGGCATCTGGTTGGTCACTGTGAGAAGGAGATGCTGGACTAGGTTCCTTCTTGCATTCTTATATACCGTATTTTTCGCTCCATAGGGCGCACTGGACCATAGGGCGCACCTAGTTTTTAGGGGGGGAAATAAAGAAGAAAAAAATCGGAGCGCTGCAAAGACTTGCGGATAGCTGCCTGAAGCCTGGAGAGCGAGAGGGGTCGGTGCACCTCTCGCTCTCCAGGCTTCAGCGAAAGCCTGCATTCACTCCATAGGACACACACACATTTCCCCTTCATTTTTGGAGGGGAAAAGGTGCGTCCTACAGAACGAAAAATATGGTACCTGTGAAAAGAATCAGATGTTGTTATCCTGATAACAGTAAAGTAAAAGCAGATTTGAATGAATGTTTTCAATACCTTGTTGGTTAGGGAGAACCGAGATTTGCTCTCTAATACAATTGCCCTAATAAATATAATTCTCCATAGAGACTACACCCTACTAGTATTCCAGATGCATACTATATGATGTCATTGTATGCAAAGATGAAGGTGGTCATCATTTCAAATTGACGCCCTTGAGTAGAGAGGTGAGTCAGTAATGGGAATGGCCAGTAGCTAAGGGTACAAGCCTATTTGTGAGGTGGTGGCGGTGACCATACACTGACCTTGTGTTTATTTCCCACAGCTCTAAAAAGGGGATTAGACAAATAGACAAATGAGGCTACCAATGGCTACTAGATACAGGTAATTCTTCCAACTGTTTTTTTAAATATATGCAATGTTTTTATATGTGTTTTTATTGTATTATGAAATTGCAGTGGGGAGCCTGCTCTTCTCATTTATGCTACCTGCGCATTTTAGGAACCTGGTTTTCCAGAATTCTTAGACACGTGGGGAGCTTGCACAAATAGTTCCCTACTGCAGAGAGTCACACTCTAACTTATGGAGGGCAATGGAGGGAACACGAAACAGGATGCTTGTCCCCATATGATATTGTGTGGTAATAGGAACACCTTCTAAAGCCTCCTGACTAGGGCAGACAGTTGTACAGCAAGCTACATCTGCCCAGATTCCCCCTACTACAAAAGTGCTAAGAGACGCAGAAGTCCTGCACACTTTTGCATTGGGCCCTCTAACACACCAGTCAGTAGCACTGGAATCCTTTTGTCAACATTTCTTTATAATTATACAAACTCACTTTCTCTGTCCTGACCCTTCTCGTGGGCACACATGTGAACCCAGGCTGTGTACATGCTCCCATCCACTCTGCACCCAATGTGCTCCCACCACTAGTCTGGGAGATGGTGTATGTACATAGAGCATTAGCCACAATCCAGATTGATCCTGTATCTATCCTGCTGTTCCTAAAGAAATGGTGTGTTTTGATGCGTTTTCCCCAAACCAGTTTCAATTTGCATTGGGACAAAAGACCTAGATGCTATCATTTCCCTAATTCTGTCATTTGATAAACAATAACAATAGGCTTTTAGATGACCGGTGTTTATCCCGTCATTTATCTTTGCCACAATATTATAAATACACAGAACTTAAAATAAAAAATTTTATGACTTAAAAAAAAATTTACATGTTTTATGCAGCCCTGATACCAGAAAAGAAATGCTTCTGTTTTACTTCAAATGCTTCAGTTGCATTTTCGTAAGTGTGGAATTGGGAAGTTGTTGTTTTCTTTTGTTTGTTTGTTTTCCAGCATGTTTTTTTAAACTATCTCATTGGCTAGCACTGAATGGTTTGAGCTGTATAAATTAAGGAGACATGTCTTTGTGTGCATATGTGTGTGTGTGTGTTGCCAACTCACTATTCCAAATCCTAAAGTGTGGGAGTGTGGATAATAGTGACAATCGAAATGCAAAACCATAAAACCATACCTTTGCAGATCGTCATAAATATTAATGCTGATGTTTAGTGATCTTGCTAATTTTATTCTTTTCTGTGCCTGCACTTCCCTTTGAAAAAAGCAACAGCCAGAAACATCTTTCTGACAATTTTCCTCCGCTAAAAGCTAGCAACAAAGGTCTCTAATACTTCAGATTATACTCAAGGGCTAAGATGCTTTTACTAAACACAAGGAACTGTTTGCTTTTATTCTGCTGACGTTCATTTTCCTATCTTTCATTGTGAAACCGGCTGAGCCTGTGGGCATGTGTGGATGGAAGATGCTAAAAATAGAAAGTGTAGCCTAACAACTGGCTTCTGATTGGCTAGCGACAAAATCTGCCTGGCCTATGGGAGCCGCTGAGAACGAAAGCAATTCAGCCTGTGTTTGTGTGAAGCGCTTTATCCACGTCAAAGAGCTCCCGGCTGTAGAAATTATTTTGGTTGCAGTTTAGCAAGGTAATAATCAGCTCAGCCCGCCCGAGAAGGTTGAGGACAAAACAAAGGCGTATTAGCATCTACAAAGCACAAATGTTTGGCAATACAGAGCTGCGAATCCTTCGAAGTTCCAGGAAGGAGAGGCAAAAAAAAAAACCCCTAATGGATTTTACAAAATGCATGCACAAACAAAAGACTCAAGAGACTTTGTTGCTTCCATCCCCCTTTTTTGACCCCTCATAGCTTTTTCAAAATCACTGAATATTTCTTTGCAGCTTTCTAAACTCATTTATCCAAGGTGTTTTTTTTAAACACACACACACACACACACACACACACACACACACGAGAGCAGCTTGGTGCCATGCTGTGACTTGTGTTCTGTAGCCAACAAAATTGCCATTAGTAACTATGGCAATATAAAAATCCTGCAGGACATTCAGTTTGCTTTTCAGATGGGATAAGCATCAACTACACAGCTGAAATGGTTCCACTAGAGGCCACTGTTGGCCCAAAAACCCTCTAATGCTGTTACTCCTGAAGCTCAAGTGAAGAAACTCTACAGTTGCTATTGTTCCAATGGCTTGTGCATGTTCTTAGATACACACTATCTCAAAAAACAAAACTCAACGCTAAGGTGTATCACTGCTTAGGTTCAAAAAAATTCCCACAGAATTCTTGCCAGCAGATTTATCAGATGTGGAACCAAGAGCAAGGAAGACGACTATGAGCTGGAATTTCCCCTCTCTTATATATGCAAACGAAGATCCTATCAACAAGGGAGAGCCACAATCTTAGCCAACCACCCCAGCCATCAGACCGGTCACACTGCCAGATAATCTAAAGCTGAACTGCTTTCTGCAGGTCTGCATAGTCAAAACAATGAAGGTCTGGGATGCAGTAGTGGCAAAATATTACAGAGAGGGGACAATTAGCTGAAGAATTGAGAGGCACAAGCCTTTGGAACATATGATGACTGGAAGCTGCCCTACACCACCTCAGACCATTGATCCATCTAGCTCAGTACTGTTTACACTGGCTGGCAGCAGCTCCTCCGGAGTTTCAGGTGGGAGTCTCTCTTAGCTCCACCTGGAGGTGCTGGGGATCAAAAGCCTGGGGTGGTCACATGACATGCATTCCATGAGCTTCTTGTTGTTGCAGTTCCTCTTCACAATTCTTTCTAGGTTTTGGCAGGGGAAGAGACAAGAGAAATGTGTCCCTGTTAATTCTCATTGACCACTCAGCAGCATTCAACACCATCAACCATGGTATCCTTCTGGAGCGGCTGTCCGAGTTAGGGGTGGGTGGCAGAATGCACAGAAAGGTATACATTTTCTACAAAAGAGATATAGAACTTTTGATTCCTGAGTAAGCTAAAGCTATCCAATATTAGAAGCACAGAGGAAGGCAGCACAGCAGTATTTTTTAAACGTGTGTTTTTATGGGAATTTCTTTCTTACACATTGTTTTGATCCTCCTCTGTCCTCTTTGGGCTCCAGGGAGGGTCTCCTTGCAAGCCACAAGGACTCTCCAGTTCTTTCCCACCATTTCCTGGTATAAGTCTATTCATTTAATTATTTCCCAACACCACATATATATGCAGACATGCACATGTAGAACACATATACACGTGGGTACCTGTATATTAGAGAAACACCAGATTGAATTTCTTTTTAAAGGGACAGTTTACTTATTCCAACATTTGCATTTTGGACACAGTGGTAGAGCCCCAGGAATCTTTAAAGGATATAGCCACACTGCGACCAAACACTGGCACCCATCTACTGTATTAATTTGTGAGCATTCATTTATGGTAATAGTAAAAATGCTTAATACTAAATGGATGTGGATTATAAACATTTAACAGCTAAACATAAAGGTGTCTCATTAAGCTATAATCTGCTTTTTAATAATCAGCAAGCCAAAGCACAATAAATGTGTTTTGTCACTGTGCATGCAATAGCACGATGCTAAAGTAAGAAAAAGGGACGCGGGTGGCACTGTGGGTAAATCCTCAGTGCCTAGGACTTGCTGATCGTAAGGTCGGTGGTTCGAATCCCCGCGGCGGGGTGACCTCCTGTCGTTTGGTCCCAGCTCCTGCCCACCTAGCAGTTCAAAAGCACCCCTAAGTGCAAGTAGATAAATAGGCACCACTTTATAGCGGGAAGGTAAATGGCGTTTCTGTGTACGGCGCTGGTGCTGGCTCGCCAGCTACAGCTTTGTCACGCTGGCCACGTGACCCGGAAGTCTCTTCGGACAGCGCCGGCTCCCAGCCTCTTGAGCGAGATGAGCGTGCAACCCTAGAGTCGGACACGACTGGCCCATACGGGCAGGGGTACCTTTACCTTTACCTAAAGTAAGAAAATAAGGCCGAATGCCCTTCTAGCCCAGCATGCTGTTCTCACAGTGGCTGTCCAAATGCCTGCAGCTGCAATCAGAACCTGAATGTAACTCTCCCCACCTCTGATACTCAGCAGCTGGGATTCAGAAGCATACTCCTTCCTGCAGTGGAGGTAGAGCATATCCATCATGGCTAGTAGTCAGTGATAGACTTAACCTCCAGGCATTTGTCTAATCCTCTTTTGCAGCCATCCATTGCTACATTTAATAGGAGCAAATTCCATAGTTTAACTGTGCACTATGCGAAGAAGTACTTAACTTTTGTCCACCCTGAATCTTCCAACATTCAGCTTCGTTTGAGTTATTAAAGATTCAAATGGTATAGTATGTAAATACCTAGGATGGGATCAGACATACTGGATTAACCTTTCTACCTTTGTTCAGCTGAAAACACTAAGCGGTTAATACATCATGGATGTGCACAATTAAATTGGGTCTTTGATAGTGAATAACTGAGCTCATGTGCAAAATGAGAAGACTGACATTTAGACATAACGTTGGATGGAGAAATCATTCCGTCTCAGTTGAGTAAAATATTTAAGTAGAAGCTTATACTTTGCTCAACTGAGGTCTCGTAGTCCGTTATGGAACACTTATTATTTCCTTGTGACATATAGCTGAAGAGCTTACAGTGGATGAAGCCCAATGAATTTTATTACTGCATTCTGTATATCTGTAAGAGATTCTGGGAATGAGGCTTTACTCAGTAATATTTACTGGGTGACCTCAAAGTTGGAGAGCAATCTGAAGCCCTAGCTGGGAGCAGTGGGGGAGAATGGAGTGCCAGATTACTGCTGCATCCACAATGCTGTGACTTCAGCTGACAAGGTGGGGAGCTGGCTATTTCAAACTACTACTTTTTTCTGTGCTAGGCTGGGTCCAGGCTTGTGTGATGGACTGTTCCAAACTGGGCCCTTCTCTAGGAAATGGGTTCAGCTTTGGATCCAACAGATCCACCACCAACCTGATATGATCACTTTGGCAACAACAACAAAAAAACCACCTTGAAATCTCCATCATAATTGATCATAAGCTAAACACGGATCTGCTGCAAGCACTTTTAGCACTTGAGAGGGATCTCTACCCCAAGATTACACCTCGGGCCTTCGTTTCTTTTCTGATAGCCACTGCCAGAATGGAAACAGCAGTCAGGGGCGGGTCTTACTTTGCAATCTTGGTTCATCCATATATGGGAAATAGCATTCAAACACTTGACTCAGCAAAGCAGGGTAATAGATGGGCAGAGCAAGAAATACAAATTTCTAAGTACATAAAGGTAAAGGGACCCCTGACCATTAGGTCCAGTCATGACCGACTCTGGGGTTGCAGCGCTCATCTCGCTTTATTGGCCGAGGGAGCCGGCGTACAGCTTCCGGGTCATGTGGCCAGCATATCTAAGCCGCTTCTGGCAAACCAGAGCAGACACGGAAACACCGTTTACCTTCCTGCAGGAGCAGTACCTATTTATCTACTTGCACTTTGACGTGCTTTCAAACTGCTAGGTTGGCAGGAGCAGGGACCGAGCAATGGGAGCTCACCCCGTCACGGGGATTCGAACCGCCGGCCTTCTGATCAGCAAGTCCTAGGCTCTGTGGTTTAACCCACAGCGCCACCCACGTCCCTTCTAAGTACATAGTATTTGTTTATTGAGTATATAAACAAATCAACCTCATTGCTTGCAGCGGTTCTCAACCTGTGGGTCCCCCAGGTGTTGTTGGACTACAACTCCCATCATCCCTGAGCTCTGGCCTTGCTAGCTAGGGGTGATGGGAGTTGTAGTCCAACAACATCTGGGGACCCACAGGTTGAGAAAGGCTGGCTTACAGCCTCCCATGACACATGTTTTGCTATGGAAAGTCTTAATTCAGCAATGAATTACCATTGTCTGTCCCTTATTTATGACAAATGTGATTGACAAATTGACAAACTATACTCCAAGTTTTGTTTAGTTTGTGTTTATGGTTCTTCTGTAAAAGAAAGTGTAATACATTTTTAATTCAAAAAATGGAGTTGGGAGGATGTTATTCAGCTTGTCTTGCAAAACAAAACCACACTCCAGACTTACTCATATGAGCATCCACTAGCCATAACAGGGGTTAGAACAACAAGTCTGATGCTAAAATACACATCTATTTAAATCCCCTGGTGATTCAGAAAAATCAGCACATTTGAAAACCAGACCAGCTAACTATGAACTCAGTAATATGATTCCAAGCTCTACAAATAATAAATAATAATAATAAATAATAATACAATTCTGCCACAAAGGAAAAGACTGAAAAATGTACAAATTTAAAAGTGTAATGTATTTGTGTCCTGAGACTTCATGGTGCTCTTTGTAAGATTTATTAATACCTCCTGCGTGATCTTTTTTTTAAAAAAAAAATGTTTTTCACTGTTTTTTGCTTTCTGCATCCACATAAGCCCTTGCTGTAAGTTTTAGATTGTCCACCCATTGCATCGGTGGTTGTCCCCTCGGTCTATTAAAATTGTAGCGTCTCCATACTAACACTGCTTTAACCCATCAGCCTAAGTCATCTCTTGTCACATGTCATACATATGTCCATTTTAACTTTGTGAAGCTAAAGCTGAGTCTGTGATATATAGATATGCTTGAAAAATGTATTCCATGTAAATGGAATTCTAACAACTCCTTAACAGCACACCTTAATGCAGCAATAAGATTATTTTCATTGCCCACTACAGAGATACAGCCAAACCCTACTGGCTGGAGTTCTTGGGCAGGAAAAGGAATGAATTTGCTACCAGATCTGATCCAGGTGCATAGAATTAATAAAACGGATAACTATTTTTATTCTAATATATTGCATTTCAATACACCAACCATTTAATACATACTCAAGTATATTAAAGATAGACAAAGTCCTCATTTACTTTACATGCAAACGTAGTACAATGTAAAGATACTAGTTTAAATAAGCAGAGTTAAAGACTTTGTTCTCCGAAAAGTTTGTGGTAGTCTGAAACCTCCCTACCTGACTGATTGAAGAGCCAAACTTAAGCATGCCAGATATGGGAAAAGTTAGAAATAACAGTGTTGTGTGCATTGTACTAAGAATCTATTCAGAGAATCAGAGAATTGTGGAGTTTGAAGGGACCCTGAGGCTCATCTAGTCCAACCATTAACATGGTTGGATATATTTTCAGAAATCAAATAATTGATGCCAATTCTATTTTTTCTTTCCACCTTCATAAATCATAAACTGAACGATATATTTGTATTTTTAACCATGCAGCTTTTTAAAGTTTTGGTCTCCATTAAACTGTCATCTTTGTCAGAACTCCACGAGCATGTCACAAATAATTAAAAGCCTCTCCAAAAGACAATTTGAGATTCATTATCGATCAAGATTCTGCCTCCTCAAAAGAAGGCTATCATTTTCATGGCAGTCAGAAGACATGTCCCTTTGAGGAGGACGACACTTGGCCTTACTCCAGCTATTGATATTTCTAAGTGATTAAATCTGACCTCAGTGTTGCCTGCCACACCAAGAGCTCCTATTATATGTTCCATCTTTAGGTAATGGGCTTTGGCAACTGCCTGTCTTTAATCCACATAGCTTCCTGCTTTTGGCTGAAGTAATGCACAGCCTATAAGCATCCAATAGTGGGATCAATTTGTTAAATGAAGTTTTTGGAAGTCTCTGACTCCTCTAGAGAACCTGTTACAGGACAGGTCACACACCTTTGCGATGGACACAGAGCCACTGCAGATGTTCTAGAGAAACCACAAGAAAGGAAGGATATGTCGTTTGCCTTAATCCTCCTAATTTCTTAGTGGGTGGCCACGTCTTACGGTGGGAGGTGCACCTCTACCAAAATGAAGGAAAAGACTTTGCCTCTTCCAGTTTCACATAACACCCAAAATGCATGAGGAGACAAAGAACAAGCTTGTTTGCCTCAAATAAAGCAATAAAGTAATTAAGATTCTTTTTAAAAAAATGCTTTTCATGACATCAACTATTTAAAACATCAAAGCATGAATGTGTAGATTCAGATCAGAAAATGATTAAAGAGAAGGGGTTTAAGAAACCTAAATCAAATTTAAACCTAAAACCATTTCAACAAAACCAAATAAATTCAGATGCAATTACAGATATTCCACTGCCTCCTCTAATAGCATTCTCAGCAGTAATCAGCATCTGAAATAGCCTCCAAAATAGAAGTTGGCAATTTCCCTAAAACTGTGGAAAGAATATATCTATAAGCTTCCCTGTAAGTAAGCCTCCCTGGACATGAAATTTCCATAACTGGAGCACCACTCCTAAGAAGGCTTGAGATCTTACCATCTCTTGCTATGCCTCTGATGCTTCCTTTCTGCCCACTTATCTGGAACATGGAAAGTAATTAATTCTCTGAGCAGCGTTCAGTGTGTCCTTACTTATCCATAGAGTGGTTAGAAATCAGTGCTCCAGGGACTAAGTGAGACATTTCCTAATCCAACATGAAGCCATTCATAGCTGTGTTGAAGATCAAACAACACACCTCAGACAGAAATTCCTTTTCCTCCTATTGTTGAATAATGAGTATATTATAGAGACTCCATCTTAATTTCTTTGCTCCTATATTTCAGATATTACTACTAAGTAAGATTTGCTTTGAGTGTCCTGATATTCTGGCTGCTGAATGTTCCCCAATACTGCATTCTACACTATTTATGCGCGCACGCGCACACACACACACACACACACACACACATATATATAATCTGCCTGATTATTAATCTGTTCTCTGCTTCGCTTCCATGGTTTGGTAACATGGTTGCCTCTTATTAGCATATGACTTCAGACTCAAATTCTTCCTCATCTCCTTAGACCATGACTTATCATACAATCCCTACCTGTGTGAATTTCGCAGCTGAATTCTCAAGTGTTAACTGACTCCTAAACCACCCCTTCTACTCTTCTTTTTTAAAAATCCCATATATAATAAAAAACAGAACTTAGAGATCATTAACCATGGCATGAACATATTGTAGATCAAATGTATACAAGCAGAATAGGAGGGTGTTATGGAGACTTGCTTAATTTGCCTAAATATCATTCTTCCCTTTAAAAGAAACATCATGCACTGTGGAAGTCAAAGTTCAAGGTATAATTTCTTACTTGGCAATATACTATTCTACAATTTACAAGACTTCCTGAGCATTTACTTCTACATTACAACTCATTTTTTCAGCCATGCAATTTATGAGAAAACCAATAGCATTTAAGAAATATAAAAGGGGACAGAAAATGTCAGAAATTCTTACGGGTATGCCACAGTATTTTTATTGCACTTGCCTCACTTTCAAAGTGGCCAAGCGTTATTTGTGAGTGTCCTACCCATTCTACAAATCAGCTCTCTGGCACTTTGCATCCCCCCGGGTGCTTGTGTTTTCTAAATACGCCATGGCATCCTTAACTGGGATTTCCTGTAAACACAGGAAGGTGAGAAAGCTGCATACAGAGTACCTGGCAGCTCTTTTACAATTGAATCTTCGTGTTTTGTTTTGATCTTTAAAGAAATAAGTGATTACACCAATCTCAAGGAATTCACTAGCCAGCTTCTGGTGCTTCAAATGAAACTCTGAAGAAGACACTGGGCATTTCCAGACTGAATCCCAACCCTAAAAGTGTGACAATCACATACCAACAATTTCAGGTAGCACAATTATAACTGACTGGGAGGTTTTGCACAACAAACCAGCTTCTTCCAAAGATTGAACTTTTTGCAATAAGCAAGGTGATGGGAAGATGCCCTGGAAAGTGTGGGATAACACATGCTTTGATGCACCATTGTGTCACTTTCCATAAACAAATAAGAACACATACTCATGAAGTAGCCACTGCTGTCTAATTTCCCTGCAAACAAATCAGGATGAATGCTCAATAAATAGGTCACATGGAAGCACCAATTTTGAGGTAGCTATGGTTTTGTGAGAGCTGGGCCATAAAGAAGGCTGATCGCCGAAGAATTGATGCTTTTGAATTATGGTGCTGGAGGAGACTCTTGAGAGTCCCATGGACTGCAAGAAGATCAAACCTCTCCATTATGAAGGAAATCAGCCCTGAGTGCTCACTGGAAGGACAGATCGTGAAGCTGAGGCTCCAATACTTTGGCCACCTCATGAGAAGAGAAGACTCCCTGGAAAAGACCCTGATGTTGGGAAAGATTGAGGACACAAGGAGAAGGGGACGACAGAGGACGAGGCGGTTGGCTAGTGTTCTCGAAGCTACCAGCATGAGTTTGACCAAACTGCGGGAGGCAGTGGAAGACAGGAGTGCCTGGCGTGCTCCACGGGGTCACGAAGAGTCGGACATGACTAAATGACTGAACAACAACAATGGTTTTGTTTGTTTGTTTGTTTGTTGTATATCAGGAAATGCAAGCAACCAGGGAAAATGTTTATTGGAAAGAAGCACTCGCATACTAGCCAGGGCCACCTAGCAACAAGAAAGTAAGCTCAACCAAATGTGCACCAGAATCCTAAGGAATTCAAAAGCTTCTTGAGAATGAAGGAGCAAATAAATAAATAAATAAAATAGAGGCCTCTTTCACAGGGGAAGAGATCTTTTACAAAATTGAGGAACAGGTTTTGGCACAGCACTAATATAAACTAAGGGCATGTAAAACCCAGAGGCAACCTGATAATTAAATTAATTGCTCAGTTGTCATGTAGCCAACACACAAGATATTAAAAAGTCAAGTGTCTGATTCCACTTCATATGCACATGCCCATACAATGTATTGTCTTAAAGTGTGTGCATCATTTGGAGCTCTTTAGCCAAGTGTTATTTTATAATGTGGTTAAGGTACTTGCAAGGTTTTTCTCAAAGACTACTCCAAATCTTATCATTAAGCCACTATAAAACATCAAAAAACAAAACAAAAACCTCAAGCTAAATTACTCTGTATACAATGCTTATTATGTCTCACTTCAAAGCAGATCGCACATGAAGATCATATATATCAGGAAAGGAGAGGGTAGGGATAGGGTGGTTTATACTGAAAGGAGGAAAAGGAGGGAAAGGAGAACAGAACATAGGTGTTGGGGAGACAGTAAGCTGTTATATTCTTGCCTGTTTAACTCTATATCTAAAGTTGTCTAATATAGAGTATTCACTTGAAGCTGTAGAGAATGAAATCTTGTTCCTTCAGTTTTGCAGTTAATGCATCTCCTCCTTTCACCATTGCATAGGACAGCATTGCTCAGCCTGGTGTTCTCCAGATGTTGTGGGCCACAACTCCCATCAGCACCAGCCAGCATAGCCAGTGGATAGGAATGATGGGAGCTGTAGCCCAAAATTAGGAGACGTTGGCGTATGAGATCCATAGTGTACAGCATCTTAGTGTGAAATGGGCTGCAGTATAGTGTGTCTCATCACTACTGGGAAAACCATAGCTTTAACCCAGTAGTGATGTATGGAATTGAGAGCTGGACCATAAAGAAGGCTGATCGCCGAAGAATTGATGCTTTTGAATTATGGTGCTGGAGAAGACTCTTGAGAGTCCCATGGACTGCAAGAAGATCAAACCTATCCATTCTGAAGGAAATCAGCCCTGAGTGCTCACTGGAAGGACAGATCGTGAAGCTGAGGCTCTAATACTTTGGCCACCTCGTGAAAAGAGAAGACTCCCTGGAAAAGACCCTGATGTTGGGAAAGATGGAGGGCACAAGGAGAAGGGGATGACAGAGGACGAGATGGTTGGACAGTGTTCTCGAAGCTACCAACTGAGTTTGACCAAACTGCGGGAGTTAGTGGAAGACAGGAGTGCCTGGCGTGCTCTGGTCCATAGGGTCACGAAGAGTCGGACACAACTAAACAACAACAAAGTGTGTGTCAGTGATGAAATATTGCCTGCTCTTAGCACAACATAGGTGACATTTAAGCAGTGATTGTCTTAGCCAACATACAGCTTTATGGCAACCATTTTCTAATCTTAATTACAGAGTCCCTGAATGTAGCATAATTTGTGCCAAAACTAGTTGACACATGTAATTTGAAAGAAGTCTGGCATATTGCTCTCAAACTTACTTTGTGCAGTGATTATTTTTTAAGGGCAACCTATTAAGTGACACATTTCCCCTGTTTTGAAAAACAGAAATGGACTTTTAATGCCTATCTAGCCTGTCAAACGAATGTGTGTTTTCTGTATAACAACCAAATAAGAAGCATTATCAGCAAACATTGTTTGAGTAAGCTCAAAAACCAAGGCAATGTGATATTTGAGTTAGCTTCACATGCAAAAAACAACAACCCCAGGTTGAGTTCCTGGCATTTCTCAGTACAGAGAGTTTCTGAAACCCAGGACAATTGCTACCAGTCAAGGAAGCAGTAAAATGAGCCAAATCTGCAAGTAAGTAAGTTGCTATGGACCTTTGCTTGTGAACATACTTGTGAATAGACATTGCAAAAGAATCGGCCCATAATAAAGGGAATTGCTAGATTAATTCTTTGTAAGTCACCAGAAGGCCACAGGTTTCTTATCCTTGCTATACAATACAATCAACAAGAAAGAAAGAAAGAAAGAAAGAAAGAAAGAAAGAAAGAAAGAAAGAAAGAAAGAAAGAAAGAAAGAAAGAAAGAAAGAAAGAAAGAAAGAAAGAAAAGCCAACTCAGGACACGTTGTGTTAAGCCAGGACACTCTTAATGTGCCCTTTTCATATCCCCTACATCTGTGCATCATGCCTGGTTAATCACCATATTGTGCTTATTTCTTAGGCAGTTCTTATACATGCAGGCCCTACTGACATTTTTCAGTTATTACTAGGAGTTATTTTGGAGCCTGCTGTGAGCTGGGATGCAGTGGCTGCTGCTGCTGCTGCTTTGGTGAAGACATAGTTACGAGGTGGATTTCAGCCTAAAGGTATACATATGTTCCTGCTGCAAATAACTGTTTGGGGAAGAGAGTTTTGCTACTGATACTTAGTCACATTGCCATTAGCAATAACTTTTTGCTGCCTTCCAAAGAGTTTCTGTCACTGCAGGCTGAGAGGATAAATGTCCACTCTTCAAGTTTCCGTGTCTAGAGCACATCACTTGTTGTTGGTCTTTTCAGATTTCCCTGATGGGCAGAGGCTGCCTTTTTGGTTTCAGCAGACAAATAGGGTCCATATTTATTGTTGGACTACAGCTCTACAGTAACCATCCCTGCCTCTTGGCCATGCAGGCTGGGGCTGATGGGAGTTTGAGTCCAACAACATTTGGAAGTCCACACATCCAAGATATAGAGAAAAGAAGCATATCAAAGGCAGTTCTCTAATCAGCTTAACTGCAATACAATACAATTGCTAAAAGAAATAATTGCATGAACTCTTCCAGACTGAAAATGCTTAGAAAGCTTTATTTGCACGTGGTCCAAAGTCTTAATTTGTTTTACCATTGTGCAAATATTCATGGGAGCAGAAACTCAGTTTCTTGTTTTTAAAAGCCTTCTGCAAATGACAATGTGCAGAAAGTTTTATAGTATTTATTTGGTTCATGCTCACAGCAACCAGGCAAGATGGAACACAGGAATCCCAGGCTTATAAATGAAAAACTGGGGAAACATTCAGTATCTTATCCAACTGCAACATTAAGCAATACAATACAATTGATGAAATTTAAACAACTGAAACAGAAGCAATGTGATAAAGCATACTATAATATTAAGTCATCATAAAACTGACAGAATCGGACTGCATTAAAATGTAAAAATCTGTAGATTGGATCAGCAATTTGTCCAAGGCCAACTCATTTGGAACCCCTTTCAAAGGCTGTACAAAAATAGTAAAGTATTATGTGTCCTTCATGTTTTTGGGATACTAAGATTCAAAAGAGTAACAATGGTTGAAATTACTATAGTCTCATCTGACCTTCCCATTCCACAGTACAAAATTCATTAACAATATATTCTGAAAGGCAGTAGCTCAGGTGGCTTTCAAATGAGTTGGAGAAATCAACTTGATCATCATGAAAGCTCATGGATGGTTCCATGTAGAGTGGCAGTATACCTTTCAGTAGTAGATCCTAGGAACAAATGATGGGATGGCTCTCACTTGCATTTCCCCTCTGTGAAGTTCCAAAACCATGGATACAAAATGATGGATCGATGGACTTTGATCTAGGTGGGCAAACTTTTGTTCTACTGAGGGCTGCATTTCATTGGGAGTAATTTATCAGGGGCTACAGTAAGCAGGGCAGAATCCTGCGGAGGGCAGGGCCAGAGTCAAAAGTGTATAGCACCACCCTTTTCCTTTTCTTTATCTTGCTGCCACACTCATTCTCTCCCCCCCCCTTCCTCCTCATTCTCTCTACCCCTCATCCCTATCCAACAAGATGCCACTGGAGGGACCAACTGCAAGTCTGAACTGGACTTCTGAAAGCTACAGGTTGCCTCCACCTGGTATAAACGGGGTCTTTCTAAAAGCATTTATTATGATCTGCTGGCTGAATATCAGGGAAGAGTCATAACAGGTTTACAATTTAGAAGAAAATATGTGCTTGAAAACCAACCCATTCATTTCTGCTAACGGATCAGGGATCATATGCTTTCTTTTTTGACTCAGTGACCCCAATTTTATTGCCTTTTTCATATGCATGCTGAATTCAAAATACCGCCAGTACTTACAAAAAAAAAACCAAAAAAAAAAAACCACACCTCTTAACAGGCTTTTCAGTCATGTGAGGACAAAAGTCATATTCACAGTAACCTTAGTGCTCATTAGTGGAAAAAAGGGGAAAGCATGCATAATGTCAGCTAGCACCACGGCTGCAAGAAAATTAGAAGAAAGGCAACATTGTGTCTGAAGCTTATTAAACTGCAAACTTTTTCCTCAGCAATCAAGGCAGTGCATAGATGCAAATGAGACACTTACATAATGCTATTATACTTGAAGTGTGACTAAAAAGCTGGACTGATTAAGTTACTATGCAAGGTTTGGAGCTCTTTTGCTTTCTCCCTTAAAGCAAAACATATTATGCATATTAACTGTTTAAAATGGACCATTCTGAAATTGCTCAGAACCAAATATTTCTACATTGAAGTTGCTCCCATTTTAGGTTTTGTTTATTTTTTCCTAAGCAGTAGCAGAGAGCTGAATGAACATCCTCTCTAAGCATCTTTTCAATTTCACAGGCTGGATTTCAGTCTAATCTCAGCAAGGCACAAGTGTGCCCAAATGGATTTATCAAGCTGCACTGTGCATTACGTTACTCAGATTTCAACAGCCTATTGACAGTAAGACAATTTCTATTTTCAGATGAGTACTCTGCATCAACATGCATCATGTGTAACTAAGGTCATGCTCCCCCACACAATTGCAAATTAAATGTATGAACCTCACAGTTTACAATAGCCCCGTTAACTGTCGTGATAACCGGGGATGGACGTATGTGTCAAATCTTAGCTTCTCATTTTCTAATCTTAAAATAAGTTTGCCACATCTTTGTATCACCTTGTGAATATTATAGGTTACTGACTCATCCTTCACAACAAGGTCCCAAAACCGGTTACAAGGATAATGTGCAATTTTATCTGATATGCACTTTTTGCAAGCAGTTTCCCCAAAGTGTAAAGCATTTTCACAAATTTGTTTTTTCTTCTTCCAAATTTCCCCTTGATATAAACCCCCCTTTTTTGTTAAACTGCATCACAAAATTCAGAAAAGCTTGAATTTCAAAGGATAGATTGATTCAGTTATTTTGGGGAAAGCATGAATTAAGCAGGTTCACACTGAAATGCTCACCAAATTGAACAAAGTGATAATAACACTACTTTTTATAATGTCAACTCTGGTCTATAGAGAGAAGGGTTTAAGATTCCACTCAATGATGAAAATTCAGAATCAGAATTTTGCCTATGTGAAAACTCAGCTTCCTTTTATAAGCTGGGGGCTATGAGTGGGAGGTATTTGAACCCCAGTCTCCCAGGTCCAGCCCTCTAACCACACTTGCTCTCAAATTGAAACCATTCGCAAGTAGGTGATATCTTATAAGAGTTAACATTTTTTTAAACTGTCTTCAATTTTTTAAGCTGAGCTTTAAATTGTGTTTTTAAAAATTATTTCCTTATAGTTTTATTGATTTATACTGCATTTTAATTTTACAGTCTTCCCACCCCTTTTTGCAAGTCACCTAGAGAACTTCTGTTATGGAATGGCTATAAAAATATGGCTGTTGTTGTGTTGCTGGCATTGTTGTTGTTATGAATATAATCTCTGGCTATATTGATGCATTTGTTACTGAGAGGCACCCAGCAGGCATACGGCTGCGATGCTACTGAAATGAATATTTCTGATAAGATGGGTTAATTGTCAGAATAATTTGTGCAAGAGTAGCTGATTAATCCTTCCCCCGTGCCTCGCTGCAGATACTTTCATTTTCCTCATACCTTTAGCATTGCTCTATGAATGGCCCCCATTTTTTACACAATGTTCTGTTCTGATTACCATCTCCATCCCACAAATGAAAGTCTATAACAAGAGGAATTGGCATTACAGTGCTGCTATAATTCATTCCCTTGACAGAGACAGAAACGAGAACTGACAATGACACAAAGTAAAGCCATTCCTATTCCAATGCCTCAGATTGCAACAGAAACCAGAAGATAGCATAATTTTAACCCATTCATATTGTGACAGAGATGAGAAATGGTTCAAAGCAAAGCCATCTTCTTTGACTTTAGAAATGCTTGTACCAGAAATAAAGATCAACACTAAGCTGGTATTTTTACAAGGCCTTGCAACTACACATGTATCCCAGTGGCAGCTGCTGGGCTGGAGCTGCAGAGCTGGTCTCCCGACAGCAATGTTGCTGTGCTTCTCTAGACTGCACTGCGTGGTGATAGGGCAACAAATGAGTCTTTGGCTGAACCAGGTCTCTCATGTCTTTGTTTAGATCAGTGGTGGATTTAGGGGAGCACAACCAGTTTGGTCACAATGGGTGTGAATCCTAGGGGAGGATGCATCTATTATATAGAATGGAAGGCGTCGGGTTGGGGGGCATTAAATTTTGGGGTCTCGCAGAGCACCACTTAAATTTGAGACCCATCACTGTTGAGCTTCCTACATTGCAGGGGCTGGACTAGGGTCCCTTTCAACTCTGATTCTACGTCCACTCTAGTCTAGGTGGACAAATATGCATTACAAAAAAAAAAGCAACCAGGAAATGCATCATCAAAAAAAGAGGATACAGATTTGCGTTGACATTTGCATGTGCTAGTTTATGCAAATTAGAAATACAGTACATCTCACCATAGTGAAGGAGACTATGGGGAGGTGACGCATCTGCCTGTTCAACCAAGTGTTGATGAGCAACTTTAAATCCCCTGCTCTCCCATTTTATGGTTCTTTATCTTCAAACTGGCCTTGAACCACACTCCCCTTCAAGTAGAAGACTGGCAGACAGCCTAAGAGATACATATACTTCCACCTTTCCACTGTTCAGTCTTCAGTTACTGGTTTTGCATGCAATGGATCAAGCGAAGGAAAAGTTACTGCACACTGGTTGTTTGCATTTCCGGGGGGGTGGGGTGTTTTTACCATCGGCAATGATCTTCAAAAACAATGTGCACTTTATCTCTACGAAACCAAGAGACCACACCGCAGTCAACAGGCTGCCAAAGCATCAAGAGCAGATCCATACTGGGCATTTGACAAAATATCATTCCCCTAGCTGTGTTACCACTGGCCATCTCTTTAAAGAGGTTTAAAGACTCTCTCAAGGCAAATCTATATAAAAAAGTAGTATAAACACCAACAACTGGGAAACACTGGCCTACAAGCACTCCAATTGGAGAAGAGCCTTTACCAAAGGTGTCATGGGCTTTGAAGACACTTGAACTCAGGATGCAAGGGAAAAACATGCTAAGAGGAAGGCACGCTTGGCAAACCCTCACCATGATCAACTCCCATCCAGAAACCTATGTCCCCACTGTGGAAGGATGCATGGATCAAGAATTGGCCTTATGAACTCACTGTTAAAACCATGTTCATGGAAAACAATCTTACTTGGTTCCGAGTGATTGCCAAAGAAGAAAACCACTAACCAGGAGTGCAGTGCAAAGATGGCCAGCTGATCAGTTAGCTGGGCTTTGCACATCAGCTGAAGCTGCCCATTTCCGATGTGCTTAAGTGACAACGATAACGCTAAAATAATTTTGGGTGCTCGATGGGACTGATCATTTCTGTCAATCTGAAGAACTGTGAAGCATCTTCTGGAACAACAAAGTAAAAAATGTCCAGCTGTATACCAATTCCAACAGGAAGCAATGTTTCAGAGGAGCTCAGCTTTGGAAAAAAGCACATGTTGGCACATAAAAGGAGGCACAGGAGAGCCTTCTAGCTACAAGAAAGCAACAACAGATTTTGCTACATATTTTAGCAGCGGCCCCACACCATGCCAGCAAATAAAAAACAACTCAGAATAAAAGGAACAGAAATGATGCTTTATTTTACAGCTGATGCAAACAGCTGTGCCAGCTATGCCTATTTGAGGGAGGCATAGATACATATGCTTTCTATTGGTAATGATACTTCTGTGCTACAGAGCATGGGCCACAGTAATCACCCTTATGATCACTGGCCAGTGAGTGCAAAATTCGGAGTGCAAAATCCTATCCTCCAATTGATTCAGAGATAAAATATAGGAAAATCATGTGGTCTAACGTCTTTTTTATGTTGAGCCAAAAAAGAAGCTCCAAGCAAGCCTTCTATTTTGCCTGCAGCACTCCCAAAACTGAGCAGACGTAGAAAGCGGATTAGAAAATCGAGAGGATGAAAGGGCATTAGCATGATACAGAGAATATATCCTCCAAATGGAAAGAGTTACCACTACCTCCCAATATTTCAAGTTTTTGGGTTGCTGGAATTTATTTATTTTTGCAAGATCTGCATAGGTCCATAAGAATATAAAAATAGATATATTAACTGTTTGTGGCTTGTTTAGGGGGAGGACCTTGTTCTCTCTTGCTTCTGTTCATTTTTCTTTGACAAGAAACTTCTGGCGATACTTGAATATACATCGGAACCCATCCAGGAAAGCAGCTTACTTACCATATTGATAGCCTTAGGCTCTTGCTGATTTCTTACTAACCAATGCATAAAATTATTTTTAAAGCAGAGCACAGCTTTAAACAAATATTAGATGTAAAATCTAGGTCACCCTTTCTACTGAAGGGCATATTAAGAGATTTCTTAGATTTTTAAGTTAAATACAGTTTCTACCACATGACTTTGTGGTTTGAGCTAGTTAAATATGTCACAGTTACAGTGATGTAAAAATCAGGAATGTTTGGTCAACATGAGATTCGAGTTATCTTAAACATTTAGGATTAAAAAGGTTTTTACCATTCCCATCCTTGGAGTCTTATTGCTGCAGCCCAGCTTTTCCCCAGGACATTTAAAGGAGGTGAAGCTTAATGAACAGTTCCAAGACCAGGATGCAAAGACCTGTTTTAGGCATGTCGAAGGATTTGTGCATGGCCTAGTGGGATTTCTGACTTTCCTCCCTTGGAACTGCAAACTCCTATGCAATATAAAAAAAGCTATTTTTCAGATTTCACTCAGCTCACATCCTCACCATACATTTAAAGCACACAAAAATCACCCCAGAGAATCCTAGCACTGCAGCTTACCTCTCACAGAGCTACAGTTCCCAGCCACCTAACCAAACTACAGTTCCCAGGATCCTTTGGGGGAAGCAATAGAGTCACAGAATAGCAGAGTTGGAAGGGACCCCAAGGGTCATGTAGTTCCTCTCTGCAAGTGCAGGAATCACAACTGAAAGTCCTGTGCATTAAATGTATGGTGTAGTTGTGACCCTGATTACAAAAGACATTTAGCATGTGAAGCTGGCAGCATGATTCTGGTAGATCAGGTCCCCCCACAAAAAAAGTGCTTTTTTGGGCACTGTACCCCAAAACAAGTAGTAGAATCTGTTGTGCAACCTCAGAACTCCACCAGCTTATTCTGCCTGGTGTGCAAACTTAACTCACAGATGCAGGACATAACCAAGGAATCATTTTTAGCATTCTAGTCTGTATCTAGTTTTCGGCGGCTGCTGCGGCTTCTCTGGAAGTTGCATGGAATTAAAAGGAAGCACTTAGCCCCCAAAAATTTCGTTGTCCCTGAGAGGGGGCAATGACAATAAATATTATTATTATTATTATTATTATTATTATTATTATTATTATTATTATTATTATTATAGTGAGCGGCCCTTTGAAGCTCAGCACAGAGCCATTGTAACATTTGCCATGGATGCCATTTTATCAACCCATTTATTTATTTTTAATCTTTTAATTAGAGCCAAAATGCTTTTTCTGAGAAATATATTAAAAATTAAAATATTAATGAATTAGAAAGAGCTATAGCTCTAGAACACTGTAACGCTGTCTGCCACCATTTTTCACAATGTTTAATGGCAGTGACCAGAAAGATTGGTTTTTCTTTTAAATTAACATTATATGAGAGCTGCAACACTATGACAATTCTGTGCTGAGCTGTGATAGGCAAAATGACCTGTTAGATCACTGTTAGACCACATCAAAACCATATCTGTTTAAAAAGATGGATAGGTAGCACTAATTGCATCTGCCCCTGTAAATGTGATGCTACACTTCTGTTCAGCTGCAAAATAAATAAATGAAAACAAAATCCGACTTTCTTCATGATTAGATGACAGCCTCATGTGTGGTTGCCCAGTAAAAAGAGTGAACAAAGCATGACTGTTTTCATTTATCTGCTGCTTCCATGAAACACTCAGACCTCGACCCAGGCTTTGGCAATCCAGAAAACTATGTTATACTCACTTGTACCAGAGGATCCCCCTAAATCACTTCTGCTTCCAGAAAAACTGACACACTGGGTCCAATCCATGCATTTATTTTTGATATGGCAAACAGAACCATAATGGTACTCTAACTTGTGTGTTTTTTTGGTGGTAACTATTTGTGTTTCTGAATATTTTCCACTGTTGTGAGATATGAGATTTGCCACAGCAAATCTTGACAGATGAGTCACCAAACTAGTAAATTTCACCCTCATCAGGCACATTCGGAAGAAATTTTACCTTGTAAAAACAGTGCATGAAATCACATAAATTATCTGGCCCCAAACAGAAAGTGTGAACATTATGCTCACTCCAGATCAGCTCTACCCATCACAGTGATTTTTCAGGCCCTCAATAACAAAATATCCCCAAAGGAGTTCAATATTTACTTGTATGCAGAGCACAAAGAAATGCAATAAGAAAGCCTTCCTTCCACATGCACACTCTGCCTGTCATATTAATGAGAACCTTACTAGCATTTTGCATAGTCCTGGAGCTCTTACATTGTGGTTTTGAAATTCAAGTCTATCCAGGCCCTCCTGTCGTAAAATATGCATTTGCTGAATGATCAAAATTGCTACCAGAGGGTACTCTTTTAATGTGAGAATTAAACCTGAACTTACTGGACTTAACAAAATGGCATATAAAGTCCCCTAAAAACATGATTAGGTTGAACATGATGTGGCGACTGAATTTTCAGGCAAAAATATAAAGACATCGTTAAATGACCCTGTGGCACTATATCTGTGTTTTTAATTAACTCAGTGGAAAGGGGTAATTTGAAAGGCACTTGTTACGATGGCTGTACCATTGGTCCACAGAAAGTTGTTTAAAAGGCAAAGATTTAATGGCCCAATTAAAATTAAAGTAAATGCCTAAGGCCATCACAAGTGTCTGTCCAAGAAATCAGATGCTACACATCTTTCTTAAAGGATATTCAGCTTGAAAATGTAATTTTGCTGCTTTCTTGATTGAATGCCCCTATAGCCTGACAACAGAAACTTAAATATGTTTACTCTGAAGCAGGTTATACTGAGTTCAGTGGCTAAAGTACTAAAATAGATGAATATACAGGAGGCATGATAATATTTCACTGCAAGCAGAGCTTGTGTAGAAGGCTTCTAGAAACCCCTACAGAGGCTCCCAGGTTTGTGTGGCAGGAGGAAGAAACAGGAAAATGGAGAAGCTGCGACAAAACTGTGTGCAGTGTATCATACAAGATTCATGTACCCAGGGGAAGAATTCCACACTGGAAACAAAATCAGGTGATTTGGAACTGCAAAACTAAGAATTTCGATAAGGAAGATTTCAAAAGAACAGATGCTGTGTGTACTCCAAATGCTCATGGAAGTTCACAGTACAGAACTGAAATGGTACTGCTACTTTAAAATTAGGGACGCAGGTGGCGCTGTGGGTTAAACCACAGAACCTAGGACTTGCCAATCAGAAGGTCGGCAGTTCGAATCCCTGCGACGGGGTGAGCTCCCGTTGCTGGGTCCCTGCTCCTGCAAACCTAGCAGTGTAAAAGCATGTAAAAGTGCAAGTAGATAAATAGGTACCACTCTGGCGGGAAGGTAAACGGCATTTCTGTGTGCTGCTCTGGTTCACCAGAAGTGGCTTAGTCATGCTGGCCACATGACCCGGAAGCTGTACGCCGGCTCCAAGATGAGTGCCGCAACCCCAGAGTCGGTCACGACTGGACTGAATGGTCAGGGGTCCCTTTACCTTTACTTTAAAATTGCTTATTATAGTTGTCGGCACATTAAAAGTTTATCTCCAAGGCAGCTTTGTTTGCTGCTTCCTCATCATATTTCAGTGTTAATTTATTTGCATTAACTAGCAGGTTAGATTCAACAGCAAAGTAAGATTTGTGTCTGCCCCTTATATTCCTTTTAGCAAACAGAAGCGCTGCATTGCAGAGACCAGAATCTAAAATAATTGAAACCTGTAATCAGAAAGAATGGTCATAAAACCAATCTAACTAACATTCTGATTTATGGGATGTGATAGGATCTTCTTCAGATATTAGGAAGCCTGAATGCCTCCAGTATGGAAATCCTGCCAATCAGGAACAACAATGATCTCAGACTGATGCTTTCAAAACATACATTACAGAATTTGTTAAACCGCTGACAAACACGCAAACCGCTGCTACACACAAAAAGCTGGAACTTATAGACCACATGAGAAGGTTATATGTATTTGTTGCATTCCTTCTGTGTGATCCTGCTGAAGGAACACTTGTCAGTTTCCTGTGTGAAACAATAGCATTTCTGGACAGGAGCTTTTTATGTGCCAGTCATGCTAATTCAACATACTTGGCACCTCTTAGCCACAGGGGGATTTCCTGTTCATTGCGAAGAATTGGAACCACCATTTGCAGTACTGGAGGCACAGTTTAAAGTAGATGTTGTAGTGCAAACACACCACAATGTTTGACCTTTTTCCTCGTGGTTTAGTACTGCAGTGGAACTTAGGAATGGCGGGGAGGGGGATACCAGCCTCACTGGATTTTCAGAACGAGACCAGGACCTACTGCTTTGGGGCAGGCTCTCGGAGAGCTCTGGGAATAAAGGGAAGCCGCTAGGCATGAATGGGAAGCTGTGTCTCATTTGCCTTGGGCAAATGAAGCAGGTGCCTAGTGCATTCCCCTGCGATATGCTAGACCCTGCCTCACATGTACATCTCAGCATGTGGGAGAGTCAGTGTTGTGCTTGGAGAGTTTGACTGGGATCCCCCAATAGCCATGAAGCCCACCCTGACCCCACAGAGTTTCTGGGAATATAACATGGGGAGGAGGGAACCATGGACGCAACCTTGAATTCTTTGGAGGAAAGGCAGAATTTAATTGCACAATTAAATTTAAAGATGGATGCCCTTAGATTGAAGGAAGGAATGGTAATAACATTCTCCTTGTAGGTTCAAAATTCTTTGGGGCACTAGTAAGCACTGCATACCTTATTCAGTGTGCATTTTCTAAGGTACCTTCTACCTAACCAAACAGAAACCACCAAGTCCTGACCCACAACTGCCCATGCAGTGGTACCTCGGGTTAAGAACTTAATTCGTTCTGGAGGTCCATTCTTAACCTGATACTGTTCTTAACCTGAGGTACCACTTTAGCTATTGGGGCCTCCCACTAACGCTGTGCCATCGCCACACGATTTCTGTTCTTATCCTGAAGCAAAGTTCTTAACCCAAGGTACTATTTCTGGGTTACCAGAGCCTGTAACCTGAAGCGTCTGTAACCTGAAGCGTCTAACCCGAGGTACCACTGTACTCCATCCCCTCCTGCACCAGGTTCCACTGGTGGGAGTGGCCTAGTGGGACTTGCCATGCCCCACCCCTGTATTAAAGGCACCAGCCACTTCTGCATTTCTTCTTATGCATTTGTCGTCCATGCTTTGTATGTCTGTGTCACAACTGAGAGCATTAATCACATGGATGAAACAGAGTTACATGTTACATTTCCCGTGTGTGACAGTGTGTTTAATATATTTGCCAATATACTGCAGTAGCTGGCATATGAAAATGCTCCTGTCTTCCCAGCATATTCTCCTCCCAGCACACCAGATAGACGGCTTTACAGGCACGTGATCATAATGCATAGATGGCCCTCGGGGTCCCTTCCAACTCTACAATTCTCTGATAAACATCAAATTAATATTATGCAAATTCCTCTGGAAACTCATATAGCCTTCATCTGGTACACCATGTGAATTTTTGTGTGCGTTTCAAAAGCATGTGATCTGGACATTTGCCATACTTTAAACTGAGAATAAATGACGTTACTCCAACAGAAGCACTGAATCCTGTCCAAAAATAAAGTAAAAAAAGCAATTATTTGTGGTGTCAGGAGGTTTGTGACAAACACTGACTAATATTGTGAATGATATAGACTAGTTTCCTTCTGCTAATGTTTTTGCAATTACATTTTCTAGAGGTAAGAAAATTCTGATTTACATCTTCTCAGTTGATTAAGATATATTCCTGACTTGCACTTATCCCCCTGCCTTTCTCACTTGCCACATGTCTGTTTTATGCATCTGATGCCATTCACCTTGCAGTCATTCCTTGCTTTGAATTCAGGGCTCACCTTTCATTAGATAATTGGAACCACTGTGCCCTGTGCTGTTCTAGAAACGGATGCTTAGCAGCATCCTATCTGGCACCTCTGCTCCTCATTACAACTTCCCAGATGTTGCTAGCTCAAAGGGATCAGGGTTGGCAGACGACTGCAGGGTCTTCACTTGCAGATTTGCTGAGAATATGGGAAAAGGCAACCCTGGTTCTGAGGACATTGGGATAGGTTGGGCATGGCGAGCTTTTATACCTGGGCTCCTTCACCCCAGCCTGGGAACTTTATAAGCAGCTGCAGCTAGGAAGGTGGCTATCTTTGGGTCACTGTCAATGAGATAGTGGGGCTCTGGTGATTCCTACTTTCTTTTGACATTTTGGAGGAGCTGATTTTGCTTTTAGGTTGCGGGGAGGTGAATGCATGTGAGTTTTGAAGGGTTGATTTAAAGATGTTATCCTGATAGATTAGCCACTTTTGGCATAATGTGGTGTCTGGATTAATAAAAAATGAGAAATAATAAAATACTATACGTAATATGCACCTGAATGTTGATCAGAACACTGCTTGAAATAACAGAAACAAGCACTGAACCCTCCCTACTCTGAGAAGCAATCTTGATGAGATTGTGCCTTCGGGCATAATCACAATTATTTTACTGCAATGTTTTACGAGTGCGCACTTAGCTAAACACTGACAAAAAAAATGAGCTAAGTATATGTAACAAGGCAGATTTTAGGAGAAGGTTATTTCATCAACAAACACGTGTACATTGATAAATAACACTGGGTGGGGGAGCCGCAAATGGTTTAGCACATGGAACAAACATCAATGGTGGGGCTGTTCAGTATGGTCCTGCTCCCAATTTGCTCTACATAGTGGCTACAGCGCATGAAGAGGTAATATGTTCCTTTGTTCACATGTATTCTGCATCCTTTCTTCCTTGCCTCTTCCATTCTGCCCTGATGCTACATACCTTCCTTTGATCACACAGAGTGATTTAGCTGCTCGTGTCCTTTGTTATACAGCAACTTCCACTGATAATGGCCAGGAAGTTATAACAAGGTGGAACCTGGCTACTACTAGATTTTCCCCTTTTGCTTTCATCTTCATAATGGTTGAAATACTGTTACAAAAGGCCTGTAAACGAATGGGGATGGAGAGTAGATTATGCTCACATGTGTAAAATGTATCTGTATGAGCATTTGTCTAAACACACAAGAACACAAAATGTGGACAGGGAGAGGCACAAGCCTCATCCCCACTGAATGCAAGTTAATGTTCCCTACAGATCTTTCCCATGTGAAACAGGGGATGTTGGGAGTCTGAGGAGGAACGTAATGTGTGTGAGGAGTTAATATTTCTATTCTGCTCTTTCAACAACAAATGGTGAGCTCAAAGCGGCTCATAAAAATCACAAAAGCATTAAAAAACACACCATTACAATATTGTACTATCAAACACAAACACATATAAATAAAGCAAACAGCAAATTCATCTACATGATTAAGAAAATTCAGTAAAGTCATGGTAATTCAAAACATCAGAAAATATAAAAAATTCATTCCTCAGAATGATTAATACCATTCAAAGTCCTACCAGAAAGAGCTGCTGAGTACCAATAGTTTGCATGCACTCCACTGCCACCACCTGCAACTAGAGCATTAATGTGCTCAGACAAATCCTTTAACATGACATGTGGGTGATTTTCTGGACAGGGGTGTCCAGATGCAGGCCATCTTTAAAATGTTGGAGAAAAGCCGGCCTTGTGTTGCTTTGGAGTCCTTCAGCCAGTGTGATGAAGCGGTTGGGGTGCCAAACACTTAGAGTGTGGTGACCCAAGTTGAAAACTCCACTGAGCCATGAAGCTTTCAGGAGCTCAACCTACTCTTGAGTAGGACCCTGGCAGAGACACATGCCCAAGTGGCATGTTATCTTCCTCCTGGTCATTCGTTCGGGAGCTTCAAAAGCTTCCTTCTGCCCAAACATCACAGCGACCGATGCCAGCAGACACCAACACACTTAGGGATCTGCAGAGTCTGTGCAGTTTGCGTGACAGAACTCAGCACTTTGGCTAATCTGCTTTATTTACATATAAACACACATGGAGCCCTGCAACATGGTTCCCCCTCACTCTAGCATCAGACAGCAAAGGGAAAAAGAACAAAGGACAATAGTCCCACTTCACGGAACACAGTGACACAAACATCCTGTCTCCGTCACTTCCCACTCTGTGGAGTCAAAACATACACTGCCATGTGGTAGACAAAAATCCCATGACTGCAATCACGGAGCAGAAGCTCCCCAGGTGACCTTGGAACAGTTGCTACCGCGTAGCCTATCCTATATCCTGGGGTTGTTGTGAAAATAAAAAGCAGGTAGGGGAAGAGAACCATGTATGCTGCCTTGTGCTTCTTAGAATCAACAAATTGTAGAGTTGGAAGGGACCACAAGGGTCATCTAGTCCAACCCTCTGCAATGCAGGAATCTTTTGCCCAACATGGGGCTTAATTTAGAATCTCACACACTACTGAGTTATCTCCCTGGGTATAAATTAAACGAATGAATGAATGAAAAAGCCTCAGGCTCTCAGAACACCATAATGGCTCTCTGCAGGGCAGGGGTACCCAAGGTGGTGCCCTCCAGATGTTCTGGACTACAGCTTCCATCAGCCCTGCTGACTGAGGCTGATGGGATTTGAGGGTCCACAATATGCAGAGGGCACCATGCCAGCTTCCCCTCCTCTAGGCTATTCAGGGGACCGTGAATGGACCTTTCACATTGACAGAGGCAAGAGATGGATTGGGCCTTTCCCTCCCTGCTCCTGGAAAGTGCATATGTACAAGCTCATTTACTTTCATGAGCAGCTCTTCTGAATTCCGTGTTCAAAACTATATGTCAGCAGCAATGGCGGTTCGGCAGCCCGAGTGAGGCATGTGTGTTTGAACCTAAGGGTGACAGGAGAATAATTTGAAATGACTTAATCTAGCTTCTGTATTATAAAGTAGGAATGTAATATAAAGCACTGAGGTAAAATGGCTAGCCAGCTGAGCCTGGTATTTTAAAGTAATAGAGGGTATGCACCAGAGCGACAAGAGTCGAAGTCAGGTTAATGGTGATGGCAGGAAATAGACTGCAATTGAGGTATGAGTGATTGGCCAATGCGAATAAGTACGTGATTTGGAGGAATAAAGAGGAGTGTCTCTACTGCCAATGTTATCAGGTTGACAGCAACTGGCCCCAAAACTATCTGGGGATGAGACATTTCACTTAGTGGTAAAGAGAGGAGTTCTCTTAGGCACCCCTTTTCTTTACTAATAAATATGTTCCATCCATCCACCCCATCTTAAACTGAAGGACTTCTGACAGAGGTTTTTCTTAAACCACCTTGCCACCACTCTTCAGCTCCAAACACACAGCTGGCTTCTGAGTCAAAATTATTTTTAATATCAGCTCAGAATACCTATTAAAGGTGTGCAAATTTTGCAGGTTCTGTTGACTAGAAACAGGTTTCCACACTGCATCTTATTTGTTTACATCTCTTCCCCCAAAACGAGGAGTTTAAACTCTCCAATTTCAAAAGTAATTCATTTCTACCAAAGGGCAGAAATAAGCCTCTATTTTGCCTTCTCTATTACGTTCCCCTTTTTGACACTTGTCAGAAACCCCAAACCTACCCTTTAGTATCCTCATGGACCAGGCTAATCTATCCCTTGTCCTGGGATCTCAGCAACTACTATTCCTGAATAACTCCAATTTCAAGATTAACATTGGAAATTCTCCTAGTTTTGGTGAAATTTAGGAGGGATGGAAAAAGTATGGCAGTGTGAATGAACAATAAGACAAAGGACTGGTAGAAATTTGCCCATCCCTAGTAGAAAGCAGAATGGAAGCTGCCTTCCCTTATCTTTCTACACCCTGTATTATCTATTGCTACAAAATGCAAGGTAAAATAACTTCACTGTGTTGCAGCTGCCGAAAATTAAAGGCGTCTTTCAAAGTGCTGGAATTTTACTGACGTTTTAGATTTAAAAGTCCCGCCCTGCCTTTTCTTTAACAAATATTTAAATAAAGAATTTCTCAGTTAGGACCCTGCAGACATCTATTGGGAAAGTTCATTCCTTCACAAGGTGCCTATTCATATTCTCCATTCCAACACTGTTCTATGGGGCAGTCATACATTTTGCCAACGACAGAAAATAAATGTAGTTTAGAAATATTGGTGCTATACCATACACAAGGTCAAAGAAGACAAGAGTAATTTGCAACTACTAAATTGCTTGATGTAATACTCTGGCGTGATAATCTTTAAGAGGAAGCTTTGCATAAGTCAAAGGTCTTCGGAGCAATATGCAAATCAAATCCTACCACTTTCCTAAATCCTTTTAATCTAGCACTTAATCTCAATAATGACCCAGTTCTTGGAAACTTAACTGAGCTCAGCCTCTTAATCACATTATTCAGCTCGCCCTTCGCAAAGTTTGAAAGGAGATAGATAACAAACAAAGCTAAAAAAAACCTTGATGAAATATCATCATTAATTTGGCTGTGTAAAAGTATTTTATTTACTGTGAACAGCGTAGGGGGAAGGTGTTCCCTTGAAACCAAAGATAGGGACATAAGATGAGCCCTGCAGGATCAGGCCAAAGCTCCACCACTATTATTCTCATAGTGGCCAAGCAGATGCCCATCGCAGGACCTGAATACAACAGCATTCTCCCCACCTGTGACTCCCAGCAACCTAGCATTCAGAGGCATACTGCCTCCAACAGTGTTGTTGACAGAGTTTAGGTACTTCATTTCATTTACTTATTCATTGAATTTCTATAATGCCCTTCATCCAAGGATCACAGGGCAGTTTATAACACAAAACACACAATTGCATAAAATAGTAACAAACAAACAATCAATCAATCAATCAATCAATCACACAAACACATGAAGCACCCTGAAGAGCTAAAGGATAGCTCACAGAGGTTCAGATATGCAGGAATTCCAAAGAAAGATGCCCAAACTGTCGAAATGGTCAGGTCTATTAAAGAAGGGGACAAACTTACAGCAAAGGTCCAAAGGCTCCCTGCTTGGCCTTGCTCACAGCATACCATGAGACAGACTCCACAGCGAGGTCTTGTCTACATCAAGAAAACATACTCACAACCTTTATAAGCCCGGGCAGGCCATGTCACATGGGAACACAGGTTGCTGTTCATTATCTCCCCCTCTAGCTATGCCTGGGGCCTGTGGATACGTCTAAGCATGTGAAACACATATGAGCTCAGTGCTACACTGCTATCAATCATCTTGACCATCAATATGCTGCAAGGAGGGCTTCCAGACCAGCTTACCTTTTGGGGTCAACACCCCCCAGTTTAAAAAGCCATAGATTGTTTAATTAGTCAAAGGCCTTGGGAGAAGAGGGGTGCTTTTGTCTGGCACCTTATTGTTTAGGAGACCATAGAATTGTAGACTCGGGAAGGAGCCCAAGGGCCACCTGGTCCAGCCCCTGCAATGCAGGCATCTCAACTAAAGCATCCAGGACAGATGGGCATCCAACCTCTGCTTAAAAACCCCTAAGGAAGGAGAGTCTACCACCTTCGGAGGGAGGAGGGCAAGTGAGAGTGTGGCCTGTGGAGAATCCTAGATACCAGGCAGAGAAGCCAGGAGGGCCCCATCCCTGGGCCTAAGGTTCCCCAGTCTCCCCTAAAGCATACAATGCAGTATAGCGGTAACTCAGGTTAAGAACTTAATTTGTTCTGGAGGTCCGTTCTTAACCTGAAACTGTTCTTAACCTGAAGTACCACTTTAGCTAATGGGGCCTCCTGCTGCCACCACACCACCATTGCATGATTTCTCATCCTGAAGTAAAGTTCTTAAGCCGAGGTACTATTTCTGGATTAGTGGAGTCTGTAACCTGAAGCGTCTGTAACCCGAGGTACCACTGTACCTAGAGTAGGAGGGGTGGGGAACCTATGCCTTCCAGACCACTGGCCATGCTGGCTGGGGCTGAGAGAAGTTCCCCTGCTGCAGAGGGCAGTAGCTGTAATTTTCATGCCTGCCAAGTGTCCTGGAAAAAATGGAACATCCTGTTTATTAATGCGAGATTGTGGTGGCCATTTTGGGAGGCACCTGGGGGCGGGTGGGCAAGATTGCAGCACTGCTCACATGACATGCCCAGGAGCGCATTGCAGAAGACGTGCGTCCTGGTTTTTGACCTGAAAAAAATTGGATGGCATAAATTCTGCAGTGCTATAAAAAAGGTGGAAGTAACATGTTTAAAATGCAATTGCAGGAAGGCAGGCCAAAAGGCCTTTCTCTACCAAGCGCTTCCTTCTCATGTGGTTTCATTCTCTGCTTCCTCAGTGTGTCAAGCTAAGAAAAACAGCCAAGGAGGCCATGAGACCTGGAACAAATTCATTTCTCACCTATACAACTGCAAGTGGTGCTTCTTTCACAATTATGGCTGTCTTTCCCCCCTGAGCGCTCTTATTTCTTTGTGAGGTACAAGTAATAAAAAGGAAGGATGCCACACACACACACACACACACACACACACCCGTTCAAGAAATTGGTGTGTCTTAATGATCATTTGAACAACTTGGCAAAATGCATCATCCCTACCCCCAGAGCATGTTCTTTTTTGCCCAACAGCAATTGCAGCCATATGTGAATGGAAACATCTTTTGCGGCAGGGGAAAAACAGGTGGTTGGCAGAGCAGGCGTGAGCCTGCTCCTAATCGATACCACCATGCTGGATACTGTATGGCCCTAATAGAATCTCTGGGAATGAAAAGTGTGTGCTTCAGCTAATAATTCAGCCCGTTACAATTCAGATGTTGGAAAGAGAAAAGAAAAATCTAATCAATACTGGGAAATCTCATCTGTGGTTTCCATCTGCACAAACTCTGAAGACTGCGTTTTCTGCAACATGAAACAATGATGGCACATGGAGGGTCAGGCAGGAAGGCAACTTGCACGCCATCTCTACCCAAGAGAGTGAAACCAGTTCTTCTCTGATGCTGCCATTATGATTCTGATGGACACACACAATTATTCTGCCCAAAAATGTCTGCAATTTGGAAAAAAATAATCTGAGTTTGGGGAAGGATGCAGACTCATATCTAGACAGGCAGAGAGCCCAAACTTTTCATTTTAGAAATTCACTGATGAGTTCACAAAAGAACAAGATACAAATAACAGCGACAGCATTTTCCTGCATTCCTGGGCATTTACTATATATCCCTTGGTAGAAAAGGGGTTAGTTGGAAGCAGATCCACACACCTTTTTTGCAATTTCTCTGGAATTTCATGTGGCTCATAGCTACCTTGCCTGTCTTGCCCCACCTAGCAGCTGCTGTAGCTTTTAATGTGTGCATGTAAGGAAATAGTTAAAACAGTCTATTGTAACACATATGTAAGCCATCCAATGTTTCTCCTCTGATTTATTACAAAATAGATACTTATTATACAAAGAGACTCACTGTCACTTGTCCAACCCCACCCCTCACTCGGTCACAAAACAAATGAATCTTTTTAATTAGAGAATGTTTTGGTTACAAATCAAAGTATTTGCAGGGAAGCAGAGTGTGCATCCTTCCTGTGGAAATAAGGTGCATGCAGGGTAAGTTTGAACAAATAAGGAGCAGTATATAGCATTAAAGTCCTTTCCAGGGAAGGTGATGGCAGGTTAAAGTCCAGTTAAGGAGTATTGAGAATGTGGGATAACCAGCCTCATATAACCAACATGCTTAGTCCAATTAATGCACGAAGGAGTTAATACCAGGCTTAGCTATGTCACATTCTTTAATATGGGATGAAATGAGTAGTCATGCCTATTGTTGTACGCCAGTCTACCTGTTAGGTTTAGCCTGTAAAGAGGTTTGAGCAGCTTGCTCTAAGCTCAGACTGCACAACAAGCCACTCAAGTTCATATACCAGTAATTTCACCACTCTGTAGCTAAGCTAAGTTTTACTGCCTGTGTGACTTTTTCTGAATGCTGTATGAAAAAGCACACGAACCTGACCTTTGGAGAGTTTCTAAGTAAGTAATTTACCAAAACAAAACAATGTTGTTGTTTTTAAAAAGCAGAAGCAGTAGTAACAACACTTAACCTGAACACCCCTCCCTTTCCTGGGCTCCAAGACACATAATCCAGAGCAAGTGAAGTTTTTTTTATTAAAAAAACCCCCCGTTGTGCCAATCTGGGACCCATTATAGAATCAATCAGTAAATGAAAGCTTTTAAAGTTAGTATGAGCATCGCTGTCTCTATTATACAATCAATCAATCAATCAATCAATCAATCAAAGCTATAAAAGAAGTAGGTACCGTAATAGTTGCATCATTAAATATTGTAATGATACAAACTACAATGAATTCTAGCCTTTTTGCAACACCCCACCCAAAACCCAGAAGAAACTTTGTAACTGGGTTTAAAATGGAACGTTTGCCATGATCCATCTTTTTCACTCACCACCTCATCAAGGGTTGAAAGCTAATCTGATTGTGTGCCAAGTGCTCTTTCATAGATGCACATTGAAGCAATTATGTGCCCAGGGCAAATATGGGTCATGTGAATTGGTTTTCCATTTTTCTCAGGGACAAAGCCTGCAACATGAACCTTGTGGTAGCTTTCATCTGCAGAAAGCCATCAGCAGGACACACCCTGGGCTACAGTCAGTATATATTAAGTGTGATCTCTCCTATACTTGCACAATGCTTTTGTGTACTTAATCCTGCAAGTTGGGGTTTCCCCCTTCCCTCTGCTCAGGTTCACTAATTTCAACTCATTTCTAGATTTTAAAAACTCAGTGGGAAGATTCCATTTCCATCACCTCATCATTATATTCAGGGGGGGGGATGTTAGCAAACTTCACAGCAGGGCAGTTCATCTCAGAGGCAACTTAAACTGTTTGCAGTGGTGGGGAGGGGGGATGACATCAGTAAATATTAATAAATGGACAAGTCCCATTTATATGCATATCAGCGAAGACGCTTGACATTGTTTACGGGTATAATACAGAGCTACATGCCTTCTTACTGCTGCCTGCTAGGCCTTAATTATGTGGTCAATTCCAGCAGATAATTTAGAGTCCTACACAACATAAAATTGTAATGTCAATCACAGATATTCAGTTTGGGTGCTTAGCAAAACATGGTCTCTTCTGAGTGCTAAGCGAAAGCATGCACTTTCAAAAGAAGAACATTGTTAAATCCATGTTGAAACTGTTTGTAATGAAAGGTTGGCAAAGTCCCCCATCTCTTATTAGTTCCAAGCTAGTTCAGAGAATCCTTGCAAAAAAGCTTGGGCAGTTTGGAGAGGCCAGGTCCACTCTGAATTCTTCCGCAACAACCTCAGCACTCAGGTCCTGCTTTTGGGTTTCCTATGGACATCTGGTTGGTGACTTAGAAGAGGTTTCTGGGACTAGATGGGCCGCCAGCCTAATCCAACAGGCTCCCTTCTTATGCTCTTAGGTTAAGAATGGCAGTAAAGAAAGTCCAATAATGATGATCTGTGGCCAGAACAAGGTAGTTTGGAGCTGCTAAAGCTAAGGCAAGGTTCAGCTATGTGCCATCACAGGCACAGTGGAAGGGTGTCCATAAATCCATTCCACTTTGCACATGCAGCATTTTAATAGTTCCAACCATACAAACCAGCCCTGTCTTTATTTTTTTCTAGATTAAGATAGGCTCTTATGGCCAATCTGAGAGATTTAAGCCATGATTCAGCAAGGTAATTTGTCTTCTTTCAAAAGAATGAGTCACCCGGCCTTGAAGAATTAAGGGTTTAGCGAAGCCTTGCTTCTGGACTCGATCAAAAGACAAGTGACGTCAATAGCAGTCTTGCCATTTACTTCAATGAACCTGGGTGTGGGTTCTGTGTATTAAGCTGTTTGTACAAAAAAAACCCACCACCCACCTCCAAAACAACAGCAGGCTTTTATTCAGGGGTTGAGGAAGTCTCTGTGGGTAAAGTAAACAAGAACTCTTGCCTCTTGCAAAACAGTTTCTGCAAACCACAGGATGTGGACAGAGTTGTCCTCTTTCTAGCTCCATCGTCGTATTCTCTGTGCATACATTGAAAGCACATCCAATGTGCATTTGAAGCACATGACGTCTCTCAAAGAATAATCGGAACCATATTTTCCCTACACAGAGGTCCAAGTCCCTACATCCAGATTCTTTGAGGGTAGCCATGTGCTTTGAAATGCGAATTGGATGTGCTTAAATGTATGGTGTGGATCTGACCTTAATTTCACTGAAGTGCATGAAAGCTACCTGGTTTGCTTTCACTTGGCTCCCAGGAGGAGCTCAACAGCATGCTCCAGCAAATGTTTACTCAGAAGTAAACCAGAACACATTTAATGGGAATTACCAAGAAGGACATTTAAAATGGACAGACCCAGGAATTCTTTATTAAATATATTTCAGAGATTCCAAAATAGTGATGGGTTAGGTTCCCCAGGCACAATGTGGAATGAGTTTGGCTAATGTGGGTCATTTTGCATACAGTGTTGAGTACTTTCCAGAGTTCAGACTAGAGATGGATGGGCCCATTAAAGTCCAGCCCACCCCCATTTTCTGGAAGATTGGAACTAAATCCATCCTGTTCCATTTCCAGGTGGATATTTACAGGAAAATCCTTAAAAATCTGCCCAGAAACACATTTAGAAATAAACATTTGCAAGGTGCTCTAAGTGGTCAACTTACGTGGTGCTCTAAGAGGTTGTGGGCCATCTCTGTTCCCCTGCCCCAAATGGTTTGCTTTAAAACTGTGTATCCTGAGCCGCTAGCATGATATGGTGCTCCAGTGCACAGTTTCAGTGTGCGTGGCAGAAGTCCCCCAGGAGTGACGGGACACGACAGCATTCCCTCTATGCGTCTTGAAAACACATAGCAGTAAGGAGCCCCCAACACAAACTTTTCAAGCTGAGGTTGGCTAGATACAGATATTTATTCTTTTTGTAATCTGCTCTGAGGTTTTGTTTTGTTTGTTTTTAGAGTCAAGCAGTACCTATTTTTTTATGACATTCAGGGGCCAATGAACCTTAAAAAAGAAAAGAGGAAGGAGGTTTCACCATCAAAGTAGAGGCACCAGCAGCATCTCTCTCTCTCTCTCTCTCTCTCTCTCTCTCTCTCTCTCTCTCTCTCTCCTTATTTAACTGTAATATTCTCAGCTGTTTCATGCAGCAGAAATAGCAAGAGTCTGCAGTCACCTTATCCTTCCATCACCCCACATTTTGAATGAACGTATTTCATGATGGAGTGTCTTTCCAGATGCATGCCAGAGGCAGGGTGGAGAGATAGTGACTCCCCCTGACCAGTGCCTTGCCTGCTCTTATATTCCAGGCCCAGGTGTAGGAAACAGCACAGGACAGGGCCAAGGAAGAAATTGGTATTGGGTTAAAATAGTCCACAAAATTTATTCATCACAGATGTAAGTAAGCTATGGCAAAGGCATTGGGTATGTATCTGGAATCCACCAGTAGGCTGGGTCGACCAACATCAAATCAGGGTGATCCTATCATGACTGCTGTTTGGATGGGTACTATGGCCCATCAGCCCCCATCTCGGCTTCAGGACAGAAACACAACTTCCTGGACCCCTTTAGTGGGGTACCTAATAGTCTAAGGATCCAACCCAATGCCTTATCTGCCAAGAGGTTGTGGTGATTGCTGCGAGGCAGGTGGAAACCTTCCAGCAGGCCCAAATTGTCTGCAGGAAAAATTCCTCACTGGCCCCGAATACAGTGACTGGGTATTCAAGGTGTGCTTATAAAACCAAACATATCAGTGGCCATCCAAAACGAAACGGAGCCTGCACCCCTACTGTCCCATTAACCTCAGCTGAGTTAGCATGACAGTGATGAGTGGTATAGGCCTTTGTGAAACTTGGTGAAATACATGATTTATGAGGGCAGCCCAGTTAAAATGGAATGTCAATCGAATTCATTTGTTAATACAATTTCATGTACATGTAGAAAAATGACAAAAACATAATCAAGTGTCAGAAAGTCAGGGTAAAACAATATGCATCAAGAAATGTAACCAGGTAGAAGAGATCTCCTGTCTTTAACTTCACTGTCATTTAAACAGGGGAGAAAAGGCATGACCTGAATGATAATAATAAAAACTCAGTTTGACATAGATGTGCAGTACAGGCACCCCCCCTCTTACGTGGAGGTTACATTCCAGGCCCCCACGAGCATAAGCAAAAATCGCATAAATGGGGAGCACCCTCTAAACACATTTTAAACACTTTCTCTCCAATCTGGACGAAAAATGCTGTATCCAAAAATGTAGACAACTAGAATGAAAGCTCTGGGGCTGGCAGGAGACTGGAGGATGCATGTAAAAGTGGGCAGCTGCTGCGGCAACGTCAAGGCAGTGCAAACACACCAGCAGAGCCGGTGCAATGCTCGTGCACTCCTCACCACCACCTTGTGCTTCCTCCTTCAGACCCAGTATGCAGCAGCAATGCAGGCAGCTGGAGTTCAGCTGAGAGCCACTGTTTTACCCAGCAGCCCCCCACCCCACCCCACTCTCCAGAGACCCACTGGGTCATTTCAGCACCAGCTGAAAACCTTTTAGCTCCCCCAGGCTTTTTTAATACCTCTATGTCTATGGATCTATTGTGTTGTTGTTTTTTAGTTGTTAATAGTTTTTATTGTTTTCAGCATTGTATTCTAATTGTTGTATTTGTTGTCTGAGCCACTCAGAGAAGTTCTCTGCCATGGGGGCAGCTATGGGGTTAAACTAAATAAATGCCAGCCAAGCTCAGATTTCTTTGTGATGTATGTGCACAATAGAAAGGATGAAGTATTCTGTGTCAGAGGCAGGACCAGTGCCATAGCACCAGTTATTTTCCACATAGTCTGCTAAGAGGAATTGTGGCCAGTGTGGTGGTGTGAGTAGGGTGTCCTAGATCTCCTAGCTTCCCAACATTGTAGGTCGCTGCCACTTACCAAGAAGAGAAGGGGTGAGGTGCAGGAAGCTCAGGGTTGAGCAGTGCATGGCGGTGGAGCTAGTCTGATGCTCCTGCAACCATGTGCTGCATCCATTTTTTAGCTGCTGCTGCCCTTTCTCTACCACTAAACACAAATTTGCACTGAAATATTCAACTGGAAGGTAAGGTAAAGGTAAAGGGACCCCTGACCATTAGGTCCAGTCATGGCCAACTCTGGGGTTGCGGTGATCATCTTGCTTTACTGGCCGAAGGAACCGGCGTACAGCTTCCGGGTCATGTGGCCAGCATGATTAAGCCACTTCAGGCGAACCAGAGCAGCGCACGGAAACGCCGTTTACCTTCCCGCCAGAGCGGTACCTATTTATCTACTTGCACTTTGACGTGCTTCTGAACTGCTAGGTTGGCAGGAGCAGGGACCGAGCAACGGGAGCTCACCCCGGCACGGAGATTCGAACCACTGACCTTCTGATCGGCAAGTCCTAGGCTCTGTGGTTTAACCCGCAACGCCACCCGCGTCCCCAACTAGAAGGCACCCAGTTCTAATATCCATAGATAACTGTATCCCATAGGTGTTCAATGGAACATTTAGGCTGAGGCACTCTGACAACAATCCACCTATCTGGGTTTTCAGGCTTCTAGCATTAGCAAATAAACACCTATATGATTTTAAAGGCTCTTTTTTCTGTGTACATTTTGGTCCAATTATTTTTTTTAGAAGAGAGAAAGGATGGATAGATATAGATGTCCAAGCAGAACAACAGCATGAAAACTTTTCAAGTACTTTTTCTCGGCAGACATGCAGGTTTTTGTTAGCTCCAAGGGTGAGTAATATAAGAAGTAATTAGTGTGATAACACATTAGCATAATGTTCCATATGGTGTTATTCTTGCATTTGAACATGACAATTATACTTCAATAAATTAAGTGTGGCTGGTCTGCCTTCCTCACCCAGCATGAAAATGCTGAAAATCTATTACAATTGAACTTACTGAAGTTCTATTGCAGATTGTGGCTTTTGGTTGTTGTGGTAATTTCAAGAATGCTTGGAAGCCTATTATAGACACACTCATTTGAGGTTTAAACTACTGTGTTTGCATGCCCTGAGAATTGTAGCTCAGAACCTATAACAAATGACAGCTCCCCAAATTCTTTGGGGGAAGGCATGATTGTGTAAAGTGGTGTGATAGGGCCACAGTTGCAGCAATAATCAAATTAACAGAGCCATTAACTTCCTTGACTTTCTCGAGAATGGCACGTGATATCATTGGATCCCTTCTCTTCCCCAGCCTTTGCTGTCACCACAAAGCTGATTCTAATGATGGATTTGGTAATTTCTTCCTTTCCAGGTGGCTTGAGACCTCAGCTAAAGTCTCAACATGATGATACATTCTTTTCCCCAGAATGCTTTCTCATTTGTCAGTGGCTGCAAGGCATCTTATTAATCTAGAACAGAGATGTTGGTAGAAGCATCAAAGCTGGAACACTTTTAGAGTGACACATTGAAAGGTAAAAGAGAAGGTTTTATTTGCCAGGCCTGCTTAGAGGAGCAGAAGTTTGCCTCTGCCAGCATGCCCTTGAACCACCCCAGGCATACCCTCTTTGGGGCCCTAGTGATGTCAAAACTCTGGAGTCAGTTTGGCCAGGGATATGAAAGTTGCTGCAATGGCAGGAACAGGGGATCCAACATTGGATGTCCTTCTCTGATGTCAGAGAAGAACCTCTGATCCACCCGATCAGATACCCCCTTCCAAGTGTCCCTAGTTCCTATCTTCTAGGGACAGTCCCAGATTTACAGAAGCCATCTTGGTTTCTGATTTGATCCTGGGATATCCCTTATTTATTTATTTATTTATTTATTTATTCATTCAATTTATATACCGCCTTATACCCAGAGGTCTCAGGGCAGTTCACAGAAAAGATTACAATATATAAAGTCAAAATAAGAACAATGACCCAATAACACCCCCCCCCAAAAAAAGAGCCACATTTTAAAAGGGTATAGGATGTCGGATGTCAATCCGGTCAACCAAAGGCCTGGTTAAAAAGGAACTTTTTCGCCTGGTGCCTAAAGGTCTATAATGAAGGCACCAGGCCAATTTCTCTGGGAAAGAAGTTCTTTAAGAACTTTTCCTCAAGACGAACCTATTTTCATCAGAAAAATGTTGGAGGGTATGTCATATGGTCCCTGCGACACCTTCTAAGGGGCCACTAGACCGTAGCATCTCCTTTTACAGTTAGAAATTCTTGCAGGTTGCCAGTAATGTCCAAGTTTTACCAAACAACACAACACAGGGAAAGAATGCCTTTTCTCCCAGGCTGAAGACATTGCTGTTTCATAAACTGAAATCAGCTAAGCTACGGAGAATTTAGAATATTTCCTTTATATGAAGAACACAATGTATTTTCCTCTGAAAACTCGCATAATAAACATGCTTATGAATATGTTAGATGAAACGGGACTGCATTTATGCAGACATCACTGAGAATCACGCATCTTTTACAAGGCCTGTCATGACTCTGTTTTCGCACTCGGCTCACATGCTTCAGCGCGTCTTTAAATTATCTAGGGCACGTCACATGACACCTAAGTGTGAAACAAGCATTTTCTCCTCCCAGGACCATTATTTTCATTTTCAAAACACTAATTTGCAACAAATGGCAGGAGCGGAAAAGATGTGCAACATCATGAGGTTTTGGCTCAGGCATTTTAATTTGGAAAGTGAGTTGAGAATAATGTTCAATGAGCTCTCATCATCCAAAGTGCTAGTAAAAGCTGTACAATGAGGAATTTAAAAAAACTAAAAACTAAAAAGAAATATGGCATGGGTATAATTTGTGCAGAAAGACATTTGTTTGCATGTAGTCCTCCTAACTAAAGCTATCATTAACCTATACATTTATTAAGTGCCACTGCCTAAGGATGCCATTCAGCATTTGTAAGCAAATGTGGGGGTAATATGTACACAAGATCTATGAAAATAATAGCTCATAGCCAGAGATGAAAGGACACCATGACAGTCATGGAAAATTGAAACAAGGTCTAAACCTCTTCAGGGCATGTTATTGATATTTTGTAAGGGTTACATAAAGGGAAGCATGAAAGAGAAGTGTGGGAAAAGAGAATCCTAAATTGATACGGAACAATAAACCCTTTGGAAGGCAATAGAAGCTGCAGTTTGGATACGGCATAGACAATATGATCTATAGTAATTCAGTAATTAGATACATGAAAGCAAGAGAGGCCCATATAATTACATTTTGGAGGCAGTGAGGAAAACAATTGTTTGTCAGGGCTGATAGAGATTTTCATTGTCTCTCAATTACATAACTGTTTCTCATTTTTATTTCTGCAGCCTTGTAGCTACCTGAGTTATGAAGCCAAAGGAGCAGCTCTTGTCTACAGGGCTCAAAATTAAAGGACTCTGGTGAATAAACACTTCGAAAAGCAAGGAGAGAGAAAGAGCAGGAGAGATAATTTTCAGACTTTACTTGCAACATCAATGCCAGTGGGATAAATTTAACTAGAAATAATAACAGCAAAGCATTGTTTGGAAATCTCTAAATATATGAAAGCAAATATATGAACTGATTTGCCAGCGTCTCAACATCATAGCCAGGTAAGGAGAAGTAAGAATCCCAAGGGATCTATGAATCATTCATGCCCCCTACTCCCAAGGAGGTGCCTTTGAAGATTATTTAGAATGGGGTGATTATTCAAAGTAAAGCACTGCTTGCACTAGAGCATGGGTAGGCAAACTAAGGCCTGGGGCCAGATCCGGCCCAATTGCCTTCTAGAATGTGTCCGTTTATTTAAAATGCATCTCTGGGTTATTTGTGGGGCCTGCCTGGGGTTTTTACATGAGTAGAATGTGTGCTTTTATTTAAAATGCATTTCTGGGTTATTTGTGGGGCATAGGAATTCCTTCATTCACCCCCCCCCCAAAAAAAAATAGTGCGGCCCCCCACAAGGTCTGAGGGACAGTGGACCAGCCCCCTGCTGAAAAAGTTTGCTTAGAGGGTCCACTTTAAAGTGAAAACAGCCACCCTCTCTGAAGGCTCACCTCTGTGCTCCTTGCCACTTCTTAATATTTTCCCTTCCCAACGCCAAAAACATAGCGCGAGGGATAGGGCATAGCGTGTGTTAGAACCACAGCATCATAGAGTTGGAAAGAATCCCAAGGATCCTCTAGTGTAACCCCCATGCAATGCAGGGATCTCCACAGCACAAGGGATACCTCAAAGGACTGCACTTTGGCTGCAATTAATGCACAGCTTTGAGGACTTCATTTTCTGCCAGAGATCACAGTGGTTTTCAAGCTCTCTAGTGGAAATGATAATCCGTGCATCAGTTGCTGATGAGGAGGCAGTTCAGTGGGACTCTCCTGCATTTAGGAAGCCCCCATCCCTTCTGCTCCACAGGAAGGTGCTTTAGCCTTCAGGGCTAGCAGCCCAGAAAGAGTGGCCACAGCAAGAGAAGAAGAAGAAGGCATTTACAAATGCATATAAATCATTCAGGGACTTCTTAATACTTAAAACAGTGAGGCAGAGCTATGTGATAATAAGATTGTACCATGAGAGAAATGCACTAACAAATCAATCCTTAATCTCTGGCCATGCTCTTTTTACCGCAGCTGGTGCTCACAAGGAATAAATTGTTTTTATTCCAGCAGTGTGTATTTTGAGAAAGGTGATGCTATCAGTATGATAAAAATTACTGGATACAACTTGTCTAGAGCTGCTGCAGTTTTCTGACTCAGCATTGGAGGAGAATAAACTCCAAAAAAAAAAAGAGAGAGAGAGAGAGAGAGAGAGAATCCTCTCAAAATAACCTCCCTATTTCCCCTTCTGCCCACTACAAAAATTCTATGACCAATACAGCGAGAAAAATCCTTGTAAGACAGTGGCAATTGGCAATTATACCAGCTGTCAAAAGCTCCATTTAGACATACAGTAGCACTAAGCCATGGCCTAGTATTCTGAGAACAAGCCTAGCTTCCACATACATGTACATGCATCCTGTCCCTTCTCCAGGGTGGCTGTGAGGAGTTCAGAAGCTTAGTGTATTGTGCATATCATAAACCGTGGTTAAGTGTGGCTAATGAAAACAAGCCAGTTTATAAACTATGGTTTGAAGCTGGCTGGTTTCACTAATGATAGTAGTTTGTTTGGTTTCAGACAAACAGTGTTCTATCTGGACCAACCCTCAAAGTAGCTTCATAAGTTGTAGGATGTTTCCATTATGACAGAGATAATGGCATACAAATGAATTAAGGGAGGGAACATAGAAAATTGAAAAGAGGAAAAACAAACAAATGCAGCATTATTGTACCAAGGCTAGTCCATCATTTGCGCCAAATGTGTCACTCGTTATTTGTATTGTATCCTCTTTATTAGCCTCTCCATTAAACGGATAATGAAAATCAGGTGCCAATGTGAACCTGCATTTATCTCAGATATGTCCTGTGCTGAGCAATTAGGGTGACTTTTTGGTAATTAGTTTTGATCTGTGATTTGAGGTCTGTTACATATGCGAAACAGTTTCAACAGGCAGTCATAGAAGCAGTTAAGTTGCATTGCAGCAGGAGCATATGGGTGAATTAATTCTCTGTGAGAAAACCTGGAATCAATACTATCAGCCAGAAACATGTTGTGTCCTGTATTTCTTTCATTATCTCCAAATTGTGCTTTATGAACCCTGTGTGGCGAGATGGGAGGTCGGGGGGGGGGGCGAAGGAGAATCATTCTGATGAGACAGGGAAGGAAGGCAGAGAGTATTCTGCCAATATCTTTTTTTAAAGAGCAAGGAGCAATAGCTCCCTTTTTATCTTATGAATTTTGTTGGTAGGGATGAAAGACCTTGTTAGCCCTATAATGAATAAGATTTCAGCATATGTTTGGCAGAAGATGGGGTGGGGGTGGGGATCCTAGATAAAATACATATTTCAGTTCCTCTTCAGGCAGCAAAAAAACAAAACTTTCCAGAAGATGGCAAATGTTTGCCTTGAATTTATTTGCTTTGAAAGAAAAATAAAATAGCTCCCACCACCCAAATTCAAAACAGTAATTGAAGACCTCCTTCCTGTCAGGCTCTCCTCCATTGCTCTGAAGCTTCTGTGTGTCAATTCACATTTTGGGCTTGGGATGTGATTCCCAGTTAGCTGTAGCCCTTTGGGATCATTGTGAAACTCCTGGTATGCCTTTCAGGGTCAGCCTATTGCATTTTTCTGCCTGAGCAAAGGATAAGATGGTTCCGTGTAACATACACCTCAATGCATATACAGAAGTCCACTAGCCTTCCAGTTGTATCATACCCAGTGTGGTCAGAGTGTTAGACTAGGACAGGGTATCCCAAACTTGGGTCTCCGGCTGTTTTTGGACTACAATTTCCATCATCCATGACCACTGGTCCTGTTAGCTAGGGATGATGGGAGTTTAAGTCCAACAACAGCTGGAGACCCAAGTTTGGGAAACCCTGAACTAGGAGTTCAGGGTTCAAATGCCCAGTCAACCATAAAGCTCACTGGGTGATCTTGGGCTAGTTGCTGTCTCTTGGCTGAATCAATCTATCCTTGTGAGGATAAAATGGGGAGTGCAGAAGAACCATATACATCACTTTGAGCCCCTTGGAAATTTTAGCAGCAGCAGCAGTAGTAGTAGTAGTAACAATAATGTTCTGGTGCCACAGGCCTGTATCCCCCACCACACCTGAGGAAAGCAGATTAGTGGTGCAGAACACGCCATGTGGCCCACAAAGCTTTGTACCCCAACACCTGAGGTGAACGCTTCATCCCTGCTGAATAATAGGGCCGGGTCAGATTCCACAGCTATTTTCCACTCATTCCCTTAAGTGCCTTGGGATTCTTCTGGTGTTCTCACTAGACTTTACACTTGCAGTCCATGGAGGTAGCAATAGTTGCTGAGGCCTGAGCCAAAGAAGCCACGTTTGTGTCCCTGCATGATGCAGAAGCCATTATCCATAAGGAAATACCAGGAAGGCTTTGCCATGAAATATACACGCCCACACAAAAGTTGATTCAAGCAGATCCTTCTTCCTTTCAAAACTAAGTTCTGGTTCTCATCTGCTTTTCTGTACTTTTCTGAAATCTGGCCATCATATGGTCCCGAGGAAAATATAGTGCAGGAAATGGCTTTTGAAATCAATTAACTACTAGGCCTGAAAACATTCTATATGCTTTCAAAGAGAAATCTCTCAATTTGCTAATCCCACAAAAGAACAAGAACTGGCTAACAAGCCCTTGTCTGTACTCATACGCTGCAACATTCTACTGTCCATAATTGTTAATTGTACACATTTTATATTATGAAAGTCACAAGAGAACCAAGGATACCAAAACTACTGGGTTAATGCCTCAGTGTTTATACACTTTCCCTCTCCATGAAGCAGCACAGAATCCTAGGACTGGACCGGACAGAAAAGTAATCCACTTCCAAGCCTTTGGAAGGTGATCAGGGTTGTAATTTGGAGAACGGACACACCACTGTTTTTCTAGCATTGTTTCTTACAGGAACAATGCCTACTTACCAGAAACAAGTAAGACAATATTCAGTGTGCAATCAATCAACTGTTTTTTGCAGGGGAAATGGTATAAGCAAAGGAATATAGAGATGAAAATAACTGATTCAACTCTAAACCATACAAAGCTAAAGAAATAATGAGCCACTGTCAAAATAGTAATTGTGCAGGGTATTTCATAACATGAAACTGTCTCATCCATTCAAATTGATGACCAGTTCAGGCTATAATTAGAAATCACACATGTTCTTTGTTGCACATGAATGTGCTGTGTGCTATGTTAATCTCTTCTGCTCTGCTTAACCACACAGTGACCAACTGATGTACAATCGCAGAACAAAGAATGGTTGATTAAGCAGAAAATTCAAGAATCTAGTCTCCAAATTCTGTCTCCAATCCTATGCAATTTTGCTCATAATTACACCTCACTGTGTCTAATAGTGTTTAGCACCCAGTAATTGTGCATAGGATCGGAACCTTTGTCGCTCCCCACTTAACATATTTTTTCATCCATCCATCAAATTGAATTCATTAAATAGCTGTCTACTGCAGAATGGCTTTAGTCACTGAAATAATGATGAATGATCCATGCCAGTCATTTTCTTCTTCGTTGCTAATATTCAGAGCCATCAAGTGGGCTTTTGGTTAAGGCTTTGTGATGTTTTATAAAGGGACACGGTCATTCGCAGCTAATGAATGAGCATTGGAACAATGTGGAAAGATTGAAATGGTGAAGTGATAATTAAAAGTATCTGAGGGTGCTAGAGAAGAAGCAGACTTCAGGGCAGGAGACTGATCAGGAGTGTGTGTGCATATGTGTGTGTGCGTGCGTGCGTGCGTGCGTGCGTGTGTGCTTTCAAAACCTCTGAGTCATTCTCTGTCTTAATATTTTTTTAGTGAGCAAATGTCAGTGGAACACAGCATTTCAAAACTTACTAGTGCCTTTTGCCACTCATAAATAACAGCCTGCTATTACAAGGTAGTTATTTAGGACTGCGGGCAGCAAGGGCAGATGAGAAAGTTCTGTAATTGAATGGCATAGATCACTCTGCATGAAGCAAATAAGCTGCCCCTGATGTGCTCTTCTCCTTAATGAAAGCCTGTCGTCTGTCTCGAGAAAGGCATGTGCTCTCCTGTAAGGATAAAAAGGAAGAGCCAATGTCCCCAGGAGGCATCAAAGTACAGTTAAAGCAGTTTCCCAAACTTGGGTCTCCAGCTGTTGTTGGACTACAACTCCCATCATCCCTGACCACTGATCCTACTAGATAGGGTTGACTTTTTTGGGCGTGCACCCCCTGTCAATCACCTGATGGTGACATGGGGTCAGGCGAGTCATTTCCCATTTGCAGTGTGATCTCAATTCAAGTCACACTGCATTCCAGCATTCCTGATACTTCGGTGTATAGCTGATCCCAGCAGGGACCAACTGATCAGAGCAAATGTCTATGTGTATAGGATTGCAAGCCTTATTTTGTAAAGTGGCACACAATTCTCTCTCTCTCTCTCTCTCTCTCTCTCTCTCACACACACACACACACACACGCACACACACACCAAACGCTTTTGGCAGGGATTAGTTCCCCATATAGTTAAAGCCATGGTCTTCCCAGTAGTGATGTATGGAAGTGAGAGCTGGACCATCAAGAAGGCTGATCGCCGAAGAATTGATGCTTTTGAATTATGGTGCTGGAGGAGACTCTTGAGAGTCCCATGGACTGCAAGAAGATCAAACCTATCCATTCTTAAGGAAATCAGCCCTGAGTGCTCACTGGAAGGACAGATCCTGAAGCTGAGGCTCCAATACTTTGGCCACCTCATGAGAAGAGATGACTCCCTGGAAAAGACCCTGATGTTGGGAAAGATTGAGGGCACAGGGAGAAGGGGACAATAGAGGACGAGATGGTTGGACAGTGTTCTCGAAGCTACAAACATGAGTCTGACCAAACTGCGGGAGGCAGTGGAAGACAGGAGTGCCTGGCGTGCTCTGGTTCATGGGGTCACGAAGAGTCGGACACGACTAAATGACTAAACAACAAGTTCATGAGTGGAACCAATCTTTGCCAGGCTTGCATTTGGTGCCAAATTTTAAAGGCACTGGATAAAACCCCAGTTTGCCAAAGAACCATCAGGAATGCACTCTAAGGCTCCTACCTGTTCCATTTTTACCTGTCTGACACCTGATGGCATATATGGTATCAGGTGTGGGATGAGTGGGCACGGCTTGGGCTGGCTAGACCCAATTAGGAACATGGTTCAGAACCTGCTCACTGCTGAGGAAAGGGAAATGGTTTTCCCCCTTCACCCCAAAATGTTAGCTTCCTCGTGCAAGCTAAAGTAGAAGCTTCATAACAAAAAACATTAAGAAGGGTATTTGAGGAAATGATGTGGGTGAGTTTGCCTGCACTTGTGGTTGCTTGGTTACTTGGTGACACATGCCCATTTCTCACCAACAGCACTTCTTTCTTCTCCTTGGGTGTCAGGCTTTAGATTTATTAATACCCAGTCCTTCCTCGTTCCCTGCAGCCTTGATTGCCTTTATCTCCCCAGGACAATCTGCAAGTTGTTCCTGCCATCCTTGGTCATGCTGGCTCTTCAGTTTAGATAAGACCTTCAGATAGTTTCACGGCTGAATCTGATACATAAACAACTGCGTGGGATGTTAGAAGCACTGGAGCATGAGATAGCGAAAGCCCTTTTTACGCTTCTGATGTTAGTGCTTTGCCATGATCAATGAGAATTTGAAGATGGGGAATGGAATCCTTGTTTGGATCACATGACCATTTTGTATTCCTAAACAAAGAGAGAGTATGCGGACTCTTATTGACAGCCATGGCGTCATAGGCCCTCCCTTGCTTCCTGCGCCTGTCTTGATGTTTGAGGGGGTGTGGGAATGGGGGGGCATCATAATAATCCATGGTGGCTCCAGGGTCACCCATATCCATTGCCAGATTTGAGACAGCAAGAAGCACACACACACACACACACACACCTATTACTTTTGGAAAGTTAATTTCTCACAACTTGAAATCCTGTTCAGCTCACAGTATTGGAGTCAAATTCTGTGTTCAGAAACACCATGTGGTCCACCTACCTACCTACCACATTTATATCCCATCTATTCTCCAGCAAGCTCATGGTGGCATATATGGTTCTCTTCTTCCCCTGTGTATCCTCACAACAACCCTGTGAGATATGTTAGGATAAGAGATGGTGACTGGTCCAAGGTCACCCAGTGATGGCCGAGCAAAGGATTGAACCTTGTTCTTTCAGGTTCCAGTCCAATGCAAAAACCACTATGCTGAACACCACCATTTCAGAAAGCAAGTGGGGAACTGACTAGTAGAATGTTGCATGTTAAAAGCAAGTCTGTGGAAACCATAGCAGAGAGAAAAATGTAGCACAGGCTTCTCTGTGATTTGTTATATACAGTATGAACAGTATTCCATATATGTAAAATACAATCTTGCTTTAGGCACTGTTTGCTTAAAATCAGAATAGCTGTGCCATTCCAACAATTCTAAGCATGTAGCTCAGCTTGTTTGATTTCATCATAAACTCTCTCTCAAGTTATTCTGCTTGAGCTCTTTGCCTAAATGTCCTGGAATAGTGCACAATTTAATACTGAGCATATCTAATTGCATTTCAGCAGCATTAATACTTCTGGCATAGACCAAGCCAAGTCAGAGAAATCCTAGAGTCGAAACAGGTCATTTTCTTGCCTGAAGGACTTCCTGACTTTTGCCTGTTTTCCGTGAGATCATGACTGTGATCTAAATGCTGCTTCAGTCTGTGAATTGAATTTTCTTTTAATTTGAACATCTCTTATATTCATTTGTGGTTTCTTTGCCTTCATCAATCAATCCATTAGCCCAAGTAACTTCCTCTGCTTCCAGAAGATATCCCTGGATTATGTCATGATTCAATTCCCCACTGTCCTCACCAAGCTAATGTGTTTTCGCATGTGAGAAGGATCGCTTACACAGAGGAGTGAGATTCGGCCAGGAAGATATGACTTCCATCTGCCATAAGCCTGATTCCATTTGCAGAAATCAATCTCCTGCTGGATGGTTTTGAAGCCACGGTGCATGTGATAGCCAGGGCAATGGAGAGTGCAGTGATTTTCTGTCAGGATAAAAAGGGAGAGCAAATTTCTCCCTGCTATCAGAAAGCCAAGGTGACTTTCCTTTTTGGTTGCACAAAATCCAAAGTGGGGGAACAGAGGAAGCCGAGTTCCATAAGGCGGACTGAACCCAAGAGAAACTTTGATTAGTTTTTCATTTAAAAAAACCTGAGGGTCGCAGGAGTATGTGACTCTTGCTCCTGTTCCTACTTTCTAACTGAACAAAAAAGAGTTGAACATTTACTGTGTGCTTTGGAAAGTTTTTTGTTTGCTTTGTATTTAGACACTACTTAAGACATCATAACCAATTTTTTCATTATGGTGCCTTCGATTAAGGCACAGGTTTTCTTCTATGTTTGGATAGAAGTGGATGCCATTTTGACGCAAGATGGCAAATTTTTTTTGGCAGTGTTAACATATCTTCAATGTATACTCCGCTCCACCCCCCTCCCTTCAGCATGTATCCATGCCCTATTAATTGACTATCTGATGCTCTTAAGGTTTTAAGAAAACTCATACTGAATAACTAAAGCCAGTGCTTTTTTTCTGGGGGGACGCAGGGGTACGCACACCCCTAAACATTTTGTGAAACTAAGTTTGGCCTCATTAAGGGGCAATATTTCAATATGAGTAGGAAAATGAGAGTACCCCAAACACGTTTTTAAGAAAAAAAGCACTGACTTAAACATTTAACATGCTTCAGCTTCACACTCAAAAGGTGAGTTGTTTTTTTAAAACACAAGCCTCTGTGGTCAGCAATATATCTTTTATAACGTTATTCATTGCTTTTTCTAAAAATTCATGTTTTCTGGAAGACCAGGAGAGAAACAAGTGGAAATGGAAAACGAAATTGAATAGATGGAACCTCATTAAGCACAGAATTACTCAACAAAACCCATCCTGAATCAATTAATCACAGTGTATCATTACTTTAATTTTCTGATACTGCTACAATCAAAAGAGCAGCCATTTGCATAGCTTTTTATATTAATAAATGCAAGTACATTTGTTTATAGCTATTGAAATACATAATTTTAGACACATTAATTAAATCCATTCAGCCTTCCTCTGCAAGCATTAAACTGAAAACTAAAGCAGCCAAAATTGGGCGAGCACAACAACAAAACCCATTTTGCTCATCATCCTTTTAATTCCCTTGCTTTTGAAAGAGAATGCTGAAGACAGGAAAGATGGAGGTGGGTAGACGCATTACGCAGAAGAGCAACAGTTTTAGGAATGAACATTCATGCTTTGAAATGGAACTCAGAAGTACATGAACTATGGAAGCCACAAAGTGACAGGGGAAACCCAGCCAGATGGGTGGGGTATAAATAATTTATCATTATCATTATATCACATGGTCATATAACACTGGAAAACAATTAAGATACTAGTGGCAATCTCACTGGATTCCTTCTGTTTCTTCTCACAAATAACAAAAACAAAGGCTCTCCTCCCTTTCTCCTGTGCTTGCTTCATCAGTGGAGGAAGGCACTGTGTCCACCACCAACTATGAACTGATCTTGTGCTATACCCTGCATTGCCACACCAACCACACATGGGCAGAGACAGCTGGGCTTTATAATTTTCATCCAACAATGGCCCCTTCATTCTGCTTGTGGTGTCCACCCAACTGGGATGACTGTGAGGTGATTGCTGCTATTGAGGGCATAGTACAATCCCCCCCCCCGCGCTGGATGTTTCAATCAGGGGCGAGGAGCCTCCAGCCTGTGGACCTAAATAGGTCACCTGACTACTTTGGCCAAGCCACATGCACCTGCTCATCACCTGACATCATCAGGTGTGGGCAGGTAAAAGGGCAGCTGGGCTGAGTCCAAAGGGGCTTCTGCAGACCTGACAATTGTCTGATAGTCAAGAGGCTCTACACTTGAGCTTTCAGAAGTTTTGCACACCTGGCTTCTGAAGTGCTGAGGTTGGCTGATCACTGGAACCTCAAAGCACAGTGCAGGTTTATTTGTGAGCCTCTTGCAAAGAGCTCAGGATGTCACTTGGAAGTGTCAATGATCAGCTAATTGCCAGCTCTTCAAACCACAGTTTGCAACAATGGAGTTCTGCACAGCACTTTGACTTCTCAACAATCAGATGCTCTCTCCCCAAGGTTTCATGCCTCTGCCTAGAGCGTTCTCCTGGAAACAGCTGCCCTAGGAAAGCTCTCAGAACTGGTGGGTGGGAGCCAGACAGGTGGAAACAGCCATCCCTTGCAAGCAGAGTGAGTTACAAGAACCTGGTTCAGACATTGGAATATACACAGAAGGGTGTAAAAATATGGAGTTAAGCCTTGTCGTGTGCTGCTTCTGCAAAGGGGACATGTAAAGGCTCATACATGATACCAGAGTCCTTGCAAGCATGGGCCTCAGCCACACATTCAAACCTACACATGTAGTTCATGCACACCGAGAGGCAGTGCAGATGAGCAAACAATGCAGCACTTCAAAAGGACTCACGGAAATTTTGGGATCTGGTTGCCCAAGGCACAAATGGGCTGCGCTACTCATTAGAAGCATCTGTCCAAGGAAAGGATTGGGTGACATATTTTACAGGAATATATGGCCCCTGTCCTGACTCACCCCTACAAATTTACTATACTCAGTTATTAGAACTGCCAGAATGGCCAGACGTCACACCCAATCAGATTAAAAGGCTAATCGCAAGCCAACTAGCTAATAAAGCTCCAGGAGAAGACATGATCCCAATGGAGATCTATAAGATGAGCAAAGGTGCAGGCAGGCACCAAGCTTGCAGATATGATTCCTCCTCCCCAGTGTGCTTGTTGTTTGCATGTTCAGACACATGCGGCTTAGTTTATTTGCTCCATGCAACAAGACGATTCAAGCAACAAAGTGATTCATTTTGCTTAATTTAAGGAGTTCATAACAGGACATATGCATACATATTGCTAATCATGATCAGGTATAAAAGAAGTATACAATATATTCCAGACAACTGATTGATTGAACTTTAAAGTTTTGATTCCCACAAACTTTAAAGCACTTTATAATTTGGAATTGAAAAACATGTGCCTACATCAGGTCTTTTAGCGTTTGCTCTATATGAAGTATTGTGAAACTGTGGCGATTGCCCATTAAACACATTGGTAAACAGTCTAATACTCTCATAGCAGCTTCTCATAAACTGTCATGTTTCTCTTGTTGTGTACATTCATGCAAGCTTAGGATGAGAATTCAAACATTAATATTTATTTTAAAAGGTTGTGCACAGAAATTCTCAAGGATCATATTTTATAGTTGGATCTTAGTTGTCCTTTTCCTCTTATGGGGGAGCAGCTGCAGAGCATTGATGAAATGGGGTATGTACATGTGTCTATGCAGTGTCTGTATTAACTCTGGACTATGTGATCTCCATCCTATTTTGGCTTCAAACCAAAAATGTTTACAGGGGGAATGTTTTCATATCATGAAATTTCATAGCGGGTGAAATTTCTGCCTCAAATATATTCAGTTGTGCATGTTGTATTCTGTGGTGCTGTGCAATTTATAGTGTTTAGAGGCTGTCTCCATCTGAATGAGAAATATTGGGTCTTGTTATCATAAAGACTACTGCAGAGTGTTCCCAGGAGATTGACTCACCCACATTCAAGAGAATGTGTATCTTCTGGAAATGTGCATGAATCAGAAGAGCCTAAAGAGGTTTGTTGTTGTTTTTTACTGAGGCAGAAAAAGGACAATCAGCCCATGTGGGCATAAAAGTAGTATGCAAAATGGACACAGGATACTGGAAAAACTCCATCTTCTTTAGCTCTGAACTGTCTTGAGCTCTGAACTGTGGCTGTGTGAAACTGAAAAACAGATTCATGAGTGCTCTATAGCAATCATTGATAATTCAATGGAATTATCAATGATTGCTATAAGAGTTCAGATTCAATGGATTAATTTGTGTTGAATGTTGAATGTTTGCAAATGCATATAATTATATAACATGTGTGGATCTGGGTTTCTTCTATTGATGGTCTGGCTTTTGGACCCAAATGCTATCAAAGGGAACAATTCCATTCCAAAGGTTTAGGGCACAATCCCCCAAAGGTCCCTGCAAAGGCATCCTGTGGTATTCAGAATATTTATCCCTCTGAGAGCTTCTCCACTCTTCTGCTGCTTCCATGTCTGAGCAATTTTCCACTTGCCCCTGCTTTCTAGGCATACGTCTGAGCAGTTTTGTCTTTGCCCCACTGCTTTCCCCCAGAAAACTCACTCTTTAGCACTGGATCGGAGAAAATCCTCAGAAAACCCGACTGGCATTTGCTCTGATCCAGCAGTAAGCAGCAGGTTTTCCGGGGGAAGGTGATGGGGGCAAGCAGGAGTGTGGAGGTGCCCTGAGCAGAGTAGGAAGGCTACTCTCAGAGGAGGAGATCCATCCTTAGAAGCATACCCTCTTAGCCAGCATTGAAATTACTGGTCCTGGTGCTCCCCGAACTCTGAACCAATCCCCTGGTGTAGAACAGAAAGTGCCTCCTAGAGTGACTGGGGAAACCCAGTTAGATGGGTGGGATAATAATAAAATTATTATTGGTATTAGTATTGGTATTGTCCTGGAGAAAATCTCCTTAAAAGCGAATGCAGGGAGAGGCCAAAAGCAGGGAAAGAAAAGATGAAAATCCACTCTCCTTTCATCTTCTACCCTGCTAATGACAGAATGGCAGTGCTTGAGTATAGTTCCCTCTGATCTAGTAATATTGCTCTGCCTTCCATTTTGAAATGCATGGTTGTGGTATATGCATCTGCATGCACACACACATGCATATATAGCCTTATTTTCACTTATTTATTGAATATTTTATTAAATTTATGTCTTTCTCTTCCGCCCAATGAAGCCAAGGGCAGCAACATTTACTGGAATATTTAATCAAATAAAGCCAAGAAGGTTGCAGATTGTCAAAATATTATCCTTATTATGGTCAAGTTCATTCTTCGTTCAAATAAAAGTATGTCCATCCAGCAATCTGCAATGCAGTAATGTGAAACCATTCCCTGTTTCCTTTTTTTTTTAAAAAAAATATATAGTACTCTTCTCGGAAAAGAAAAAAACTGTGATAGCCAGGGCATTAAACCGCAATCAAGATATGCAAATGCATCCCTAAATGTGATTTGCTTGGAAAGAGAAATTAATCTAAGCGTTGTCAAATAAACAGTGTGAAATATAGATAATTAAACACCAAATTAGCAGTTGTAGCCTCACGAGAAGGTTATGCAACTTAAAAGGTCCCCCATCTCGAGGCAGAATGTGGCCACCTAATATCAAAACACGGAGTGATGCACAACCCAGGCGAGCATCTCAAAACGACAGACTTAGTCAACCTTTGTAAGTTATTTTCCAAGAGTGTCAATAATATGAACAATATACTGATAGGGTACGTTGCTCTGTTTGTTTATACAGATCATTCGGTTATTGCATAATATGAGATGCTGGAATGCAAACAGATTGACTTCAGTGCCAGACTAGGCTAATTCATACTGAGATGCTGAAACCATACATCCAAAGAACACAGAAAAGTAGGTAGAATTAGCACAAATACAGCTATCCCAATGTGCAGCACAGGAAATGATGTTCCAATAATGCAGTAAGGTAGTACATGTATTATGTAGTGGCAGAGAAAATATGGGAAACTTTTCTTGGCAAAAACAGTCTTGCTCGCCAAATGGCGCATATGGGTCGCAGGCTCCCTACAGCTTGGCCACACAGAGCTACACAGGGCCATGACTTTCTAGAGCAATAACCTGATACCAGAATGATCTTAGGTGGCCTGTTTTTGCTTAGCACTGTGTACGGAAGCCCCAACAATCAGTGGCAGACTTTGGTACCTCAAATTTCAGTAGCACACTACGATGCCAAAATCTGGTGTCCCCTTCACCTCTCTCCTTCTGTTGGACTTCATAATTGCAGGATCCCAGAAGCTCCGCATCCAAACCGGTCAAAACTCAATGGACCACATTTTACAAGCTTGCATAGCACACTGCACAGTGCTTTGCTAGCCCCGACATCATTGTGAAGTCAGGTGACTGGCGGGCAGCTCCACCCATCCATCAAACTTGGCCCACAGGGTTTAAGGAAGGTCAGACTCCAATTCACTGGTTGGATCCAGTTCCTCACGCCCAATATAGCCAATCAAGCATGATGTTGTTTCTTAAATTAATACACCTGATGTGTTTGTGTATATTCATATATTTATCTGCCAAGTTGAAATGCAACATGGAGTCTAACTTCAAGTTGGGTATTGCAGTGTAAATTAAAAAAATAAGAACGTAGCAACAAACATTTGCTCCAGAGGGAGAGAGAAATCACTGATGTGAAAATGCAAACAGTTGATCCAGTGCTAATTATTACCTTTATATAACAGTTTGTTGTGGTTCTGTTGAAGGTGTTTCTGAATAAAACAAGATATGATAATGACACCAGGGATTGGGTCCCCCGTAGGGATAGCAACATTACCCAGTAATATTGACAGCATGTTCTGTTACCATTACTAAGGAAGATAATGCCTATCAAAACTTATGAGTAACATGTCAAAAGACATGGCTCCCTTCAGGGGAAATTTTTAATTAAGAGAAAAATATTAGATAGCTTTGAAATCCTGTGATGGGCAACCTTTGCTCCCTTACTACTTTCCTTCAGTCATGTTTATTATAAATATGGCAGTTAGACACCTTTATAAACAAATGTCAGGAGTATCCTACCTGCTAGTGGTTGACTGCAATGCTGTCCTTTAGCGGCTCCAGCCCACAAAAGGACACATGGACCTTCTGTCTCTGAGCCCAAACTGGTTGCGTATGTCCCTTCCCCTCCAAGGCCTGCCACATTCTAGAACAAAACAAAGCAGAACAAAAAAAATAATCAAAATACATTTTGGTAAATGTCAGAAACTCTGTGAATGTTGGCATTTCCTGATAATTCTAACATTTCAGGAAGCTGGTAGCACATGCTGACTTTTACTGGGAAATTTCTCCGCCCTCTCAAATGCTTTTTCCTAATGTTCAACTTTCACCGCAAAGTCAAATGATGATATTTTGTGTGGTAGTTGGGTAATGTCCAAAACACACCTTATGACACAAGCCTTTCTGACTGTGTTGCACGTCTCTAGCAACCCTTTTACTCAGCTAGTCCCAATCTTAAGATTAAAGCAACACGAGGAAAAGGGATGTTTCACAAATGAGACATGCAGGAAAACATTGCTCTTGTTCAGGGTTTCATACACACTGTAAATTTTAGTCCAGAGTCTAAACCCGATGCAAAACATTACGAATTACTGTGTTGCTGAAATGTTTTGGAGCAGAAAGGTTAAGCCAGTTTGAGCTTTAGATGAGAGGTGCGTCCTTCTGCTTCCTAAGGAATATTTCGCAGTGAGCCGGGAGAGGGGAGGGGGCTTGGGAAGAAGGGAGAGAATTGGCAGCCCTCTGAGAAGGTCATCTAAATAAATCATCACTAATGAGGCATCTGCCATTTAAAATAAAGCATCATTGCCTTGTCGCTGTGCAATTTCTTACTAAATTAGTTTCCACATATGGCATCAGGTCCAATCTTTTCCTGCCATCGTTGATGCTTTGCGATCACAAAACAAGGCTATCTATGGAAACAAGGCTGTGGGCATCAGTAAACAGATAAGGGCTGTGTCTCAATAGAAATCATTTGGGAAAGCACTCCTCTCTCTGCATTCTCCCCATCCCTCCTGACTCCCTTACATATAAATATGCAATCAGCTGCACTCCCACCCTCACCTCCCCAGGGTGCAGAGAGCGTGTATTTGCTACTACTGCTTTGTCACACTTAGGAAGTGAGAGGGGCTTGGACTGATTACAGGGCTCCCTGCTTCTTTTGATGTCGTGGGTCAAGTAGGAAGAAATTAATGCAGCCCCAGAGACACTCTTACTCTCCTGGTCAATTGCCCCTTATTCTGCCATATTTCGTCAGGAGTACAAAACTAAATTCTCCACAAACATTGGAAAAGGCAAGAATGAGAATTTGTTGTATGTAATTCTTTCTCTCTTTTTTTAACAGAGGCATGATTTAGGGTACATTTTGCTTTGGCTCTGCATTACACAATTTTTAAAACACACAGAGAGAGGGGGGGTGACACAGCTGAACTCTAAACACAGGCTAAGTAATAACAAAGTGGCTTTTTTATTACCTAATATGACATAGATTCCCCTAGGAATAGGTGTGTGGCCTCCAGGAACTCGGCAAACTTAGGGTAAATATACCTCACTGCTGTGTGGTTCAGAGATCCTTGTTATCAGTGTAAAAAAGAAAAATGAAAAAGGTCAGGGGCTTTGAATTAAATGTTTGTTTAGGCATGTCTATCCAGGCATGCAGAAGTTGGCATGTTTTAATCTCTTTCACTATTCATTTTAATTATTTTTAAATATTTTAGTTGTTTTAAACTGTTTTTATTGATCATTTTAATACTTGTTATAAACTGCTCACAGGCTTTACTACCATCAAGTGCCATGTAAATTTTGTTAGATAACAAAAATACCAATTTCCAGTTTCTATCAGATCCCACTCATCCTTAAATTCCCTAACCTGGCCCCACCCTTGAAGCTTTTAAGACGGGGACACTCAATGCATTGCCACCCAGGTGTTATTAAGAGTCCAACTCCCATCAGCTTCAGCCAGCCTAGTTAATGGCCAGTAGTTTTAGTCCACCAGCATTGAAAGAGCTTGCTATGGTGTGCTCCACCCAGTCTATAATTGTGAATGTGGCATAAATAGCTTATTCCACAGTCCCAGTCTTTTGTGGGCATGAGGATGCAGCCATCATTATCCCAGTACATAGATCTGGAGTTTTGGAGACTGCTGTAACCTACTGCTAGGTCTATTTGATTTCTCTGCTCTCTGGCTCATAGCAGCCTTCACTGAAGGTTCTGTGGGAAGTATTGATGCTGACAAACCTTTGTAGATACAATTACATGGATGGTCCCAGCCAATCAGGGATTATGTAGTGAATAGCACAAAGCCACAATGCTACCGTATGTAGCCATTTTTTTCTGCCGTATGACATCATTGCAAATAAACAAAAGCAACTTAGAGAGAAGATAATCGCTGGGAATACTCCCAAATAGGAGGTGCTTTTTGACCATGACACAATTTCACAAAACACATTCAATTATTTCTACTCAGCCATTGATCTCCTCACCAGCAGCACCAATCAGGACGGCATGTAAATGTATCACAGTATGCTCTCTGAATTAGACCACACCCGACTGATAAGTCTTTAGAGAACTACATCAGAGTTTGGAGGACAATGTGTAGAGATGGAAGTGCCGGACATTAATCATATTCGTCCATGTGTCTTTTTTTTCTGCCATGGGGGGCAATGGGGGGGGGAAATAGCAGCATGACTGCCCCAACACTAGCTAATAACATTCTTCTCAAAGTCAATATAAATGTGAAACCAGCCATGCAATACTGGGATCTCATACTGGTCTTTAGAAGCATGCAGATCCCTTGAATATTAAAACCATGCCTTCCCCACAACAAGCCTCAATTTGATAAATTGCAGATTCACTATAGCTCAAAACAAATAAGCAAAATCAATACCTTACTTAATTTCAAGGTTGAAAAACTTTAGACATCACAGGATTGTGGAAATCCATGAAATATTGGGAAAGTGAAATCAAACGATGGTTTCATCTCTGCAAATTCAATGGTTTGGCCTGGTTTGAATAATTGCAAGCATTCAAGAACTGACATGTTACATTCCTGTAAATCATGTCTGTATGTGTGTGCTGTATTTATGATCAATCAGCTAGAACTACAACTACGCCGCTGGATCTAACATTTCTTCCCATTTCCATCCTTTGTTAGCTTTTCATAAATGATCTCCAATGAAGAATAAATGTTGGGCAATGTGAATAAAGGTGAAAGTAATGTTGAGAAGTCCAGGGGAAAGTATGACTTCTTCTGTTCTTACAGCAAATAATAATAATTAATTAAAATTCAGCAGGCATGGAAACTCATCTGCCACTGCCACTCCCTTTTGCAATAAGAGACTAATAACGCTTTTGCGGTTTGTATTTTTGTACTGAGGCTTTTGTTAAGACATTGTTTAGGAAATGCTTAGGAAAAGCACCACATATAAAAATATGAGATTCATATAGATCTATCAATTCTAGGTGCTATTTAGCTTATTTCCCCTTAATTGCAAAGTTTTTCATTTTTAAAAAAATATTTTAAAGGTATCTCCTGCTTATTTCTCAAGGCAGCAGACAAAACAATAAACATCATCCACACTTATGTGCCAACATAAAATCCTAATTTTGCTATTAAAAACCAAAAACAATGACTGTGAGTTGTAACCAGCATTACTCATACTCAGTAGACCCACTGAAATTAATGAACACAATTAATTTAGGACTATTAATTTAAACAGCTGTACTTTGAGCAAAACTTAGTCGGCTACAACCCACTCTCTGGGAATAGTAGTTGAAACAGAAAAGCCTTTTTTTCAAAGGGCAAGTTTTTGTTTGCCACCTAAAACAATGGTGTGTGTGATCTCAGCAGGAAAGACCTTGCACTGGGATGGGGGGAGCCAGAACAGAAAAAGCCCCCTAGCCTTTAGCTGCCAAGCTTCAAGTGATTAAAGAATCTGGAGCACAGTGGTACCTTGGTTCTCAAACGCCTTGGTTCCCAAACTCAAAAAACACGGAAGTGTTCTGGTTTTTGAACGTTTTTTGGAAGCCAAACGTCCAATGTGGCTGTCAGCTATTGTTTCCAGGGTGCCTGCACCAATCAGAAGCTGAGCCTTAGTTTTTGAACATTTTGAAAGTCAAACGGACTTCCGGAACTGATTAAGTTTGGCGCTTTTGTTTTTGCTATTTATTTTGCGTTTTTGAGGCTTTTCCAGTTAATTTGTTTTTGTGAATGTGTGGAACTCAGTTTGGCTACTGATTGATTGATTTGTGTGGCTGCAGAAATGGATAAAAGCCCCCCCATCCAAACAATGACTATCATCAGTACAGGTAAGAAAAAATAATAATTTTTATTTTTATCATCTACAATACTGTCTTATTTATCTTATAGTACAGTACAGTGATTATTGCTTTCATTCTATGGATCAATGTTCTTGTTAGATAGTAAAATTGATGTTAAATTTCTGTTTTAGGGGTTATTTTTAAAAGTCTGGAATGGATTAATCCCCGGTATTTCTATGGGAAAGTGCACCTTGGTTTGGGAATGCTTTGGTTTTGGAACAGAATTCCGGAACGGATTTTGCTTGAGAACCAAGGTACCGCTGCCGTACCTTAGACAGTGACAGGGAGGACTTGTGGAGGAAAGTGGTCATTAAGATACCCAGGTCCCTACCCATTTAGAGCTTCAAAGGTGAAGATTAGCACCTTGAATGGAACCAGAAAACAAGCTGTCTATAGATCAAACAATAATAATATGGTCAAAATGCTTCACTGTGGTCAACACACAACATTTGTGTCAGTGGACGTTTCTGGACCCTTTTCAAGGGCAGCCCTATGTAGAACACACATTACAGGAGATTAATCTGGAAGTTATTACAACACGAAAGACCATGACAAGGTCTGGGACAAGGTTTTGTAAATGGAAAAAGACACTCCTCCCTTGAAACTTTTTTGTTGTTGTTAAGCCTGGAGCCTATCCCTCTGGCTGTTCTCATGGGAAGGCTTTGTGATGTAACATCTTCTCAGGGACATTTCTGAAAGTGCTGCTGCCAGGCTGGGCAGCTGCAGTCCCTTGAGCTGCTGGCAAGCAGTCTGAGAAGCTCAAAGGAAGGAAAACAGCAGTGTAGGATACTGCCGTATGGCGAGTCAGACCATTGATCCATATAGCTCAGTATTGCCTATGCTGACAGATGTTATCTCTCCAGGGTTTCTAGCAGGAGACATTCCCAGTCCTTACCTGGGTATGCCAAGGATTGAACCTGTGAAACTTCAACATGCAGAGCACTGAGTCATGACTGTTCCTCAAGCAACAGAAACAATGAAAAACACTTCAACTCCAAACCTTGCCTTTTTTTCTTTACATTCACCCACTTCACTCAGAAGGAGATGAAAAGGGGTTCCCATCTTTGTGGGGGGAACAAAGAACCCTCAGAAGAAAGGGGCAGTTTTTGGTGCACCTTGGATCATTCAGACATGAGGAATATTGTGTTAGTTTTCCCAATTATTATGCTAGTGCTTCTGTTCTATTTCCTAATGTTCCTTGCACACTGCAGTGCTGTTTGCACTGTGGAACGATGGCTTTTCCACTGATATACCGATCTCTCATGCTAAATATAAGCCACACCAGTAGTGTGGTGTGACACAGAAATGAATGCCACCAGACAACATCACTACTCCTCAGCCTTTCCACACATACATGCTTCTATTCCCCCAGTATTCACACATGAAAAATGGCAGGAAAGAACAATATTCTGGCACTCTGCCCCAAATTTCATCACTTTACTCCCACAATTTTCTGGGTTAACAGGGTTGCAAACAGATTTTTTTTCTTCTTCCTGGAAGTAATTAACACACCAATAAGTGCTAAACCTCCACTATATGCTACTAGATTTCTGGAAGTGGCTCTTGGGGTCATGTTAACGTTCAACTATAATGTGGAAATTAACAGTTAGAGAAATGAAATAAACTGACGTGCAAATGCAGCCCTTTACTTATTTCTGTTCAGAAATCTGGTCTTTTCTAGCCAGTCTTGTTCTTTCGCTTCCTCCCGTCTCTCAAGGTCTAGCATATATTGCTTCTTTCCTCAATTAATCAGCCAGATCACCCTATTCAGTCATCTGGGAGGATTTTAAATCTCAATTTCCTAAATGAAAAAAATATATAAGGGGAGGGGGGAAGCTTAACAGTTCATCCTTCTTAGCCAGAAAGCAACATTCAAGATGAGCTTCAGATGGCTTAGAATAATTACGGCCAGGCTTCAGTTTCACAAATGCTCAAATTACTCGGTTTATGTATCATTTAGATTAAAATATTGTCCAGAAGGTACTGAAGACACACCCCAATCCCCCTTCACATTTTAAGCCTTTATATGTGACCATTATGTGTCTAATATCTATTATTACATGTTGGGTGTGCTTATTAGAAGGGTTCAGGTCAACTATATTTGTCTTGAGCATACACTAGTAAACAAATGGGACTTGCAGTAAAATGTTGACAGCGCAAAGTGCTCTGGCTCAGGATTCCAGCCAGCCAGCCTTTCTGCGGCGTACTACATTTCTTCCATGTCCCCAATTCCTCCCCCCTCAACAGAAACTAAGTGCTCTGTGGCCAATTGACCAGTGGCAATTCAGAAGTGGGCAGGCTAGCAGGCTAGCAGGCTAGCTTAGGGGATGCAGGCAATGCCACATGACACACACAGTTCTGCCTTCCAACACCACACTGCTACTGCACTGCTCACCCAGCATTCGCCGCCTGAGGCAGCTGTCTCACTCGGCCTAACAGTAGGACCGGCCTGTTCCTATTAAAGGAATTTATCTGACCATCATGGTTGGGAAATTAACTTGGAGCACATCTACACAATGCATTTGAAGCACATTGCTCCCCTATACCAAGAATCCTGGGAGTTTGTTAAGGGTGCTGGGAACTATAGCTCTTTGAGGATAAAAACTACAGTTTCCAGTATTATTTTGAGGGGAAGGCGCCATGGCTGTTAAAGTGGTACAAATACGCTTTAGATGTGTGGTGTGCATGTGATCTTTGGCTCTTCCAAGATTACAAAGCAGGTGGATTCCTGCAGCTTATTTGCATCCGGCTTCCCAGCAACCTCCACTTTGCATCTGCTTGGCAACAGCGTGTGTTCTAAGACAGGAATCAGCACCACAGCATTTAGTTCAGCCTTAGCACCCTGTTACGGTTATTATGCAGATAAGCAGAATGTTTATGAAAGAGCTGAGGAAAATGCATGCATAGAATTAAAACGTCCTGCCTGAGTCTGAAATGCTTTTTTGAAGTTAATGAGAACGGCTTTGGACGTTAGAGTGATTATAATTCTTTATTTCTGCTTTGTAAATAAAGTCAGTTGTGGGGGTTTTTCTAGGAGGAGGTTGAGAAAAAGTGAAACTTGAAATATTGTTTTACCTGTCTAAGGCAACTTAGTAAATATTTAATTACATTACTTTAAATAGTGGTAGGTTAAAACAAAGGGGTGGAGCAACCCATAAAAATGCAGTTTGTTTAGTACTTTGATTTTTTTTTATCACACTCATCTGCCTCTTTCTTTTTTATGTATTATTTAGTTAGCTATTCAATTTATATCCTCCACGAGGAGCCCAGGGCAGAAAGCAACAAGTGATAAAGCAATAAAATAAATATTCAAAACAATTCCCAGTCTGGGAAAGATCTCATCTTAAAAGCACGCACGTTCAAAGTCCGGCCCAGGGGCCTAATTCGGGCTGCTGGTCAATTTAATCCGGCCCCTGTGGCAGTTTATTTCCTGGTGTAAAATTTTGAAAAAAGCTGAACAACTTCAATCCCAAAAAAAGCTGAACAGTGTGGTGTAGTGGTTAAGAGCGGTAGACTCGTAATCTGGTGAACTGAGTTCGTTTCCCCACTCCTCCACATGCAGCTGCTGGGTGACCTTGGCTTGTCACACTTCTCTGAAGTCTCTCAGCCTCACTCACTTCACACAGTGTTTGTTGTGGGGGAAGAAGGGAAAGGAGATTGTTAGCCACTTTGAGACTCCTTAGGGTAGTGATAAAGCGGGATATCAAATATAAATTTTGGGTGGAAATCCCCCCAAAAGCACAACAACTTCAATCCAAAAAAAGCTCCACAACTTTGGTGTTAAATCTTTAAAAATGCTCCACAACCTCAGTCATAAAGAAGGTCAACAACTTCAATCCTAAGGAAAGCTCAGCAACTTCAATCCTTTTTTTTTTTTAGGGGGGGGGGAGGTCAACAACTTCGGGGTTAAATCCTTTAAAAATCTCAACAACTTTGGTTGGCCCTCACACCTGTTTCACTTCATCAAATCTGGGCCTCTTTGAATAAAGTTTTGACACCCCTGGCTTAAAAGGCTGGTTGAGATAGGAAGGTGTTCCGTAGGTGCTGAAAAGACAATAGGAATAGTATCTGTCTAATATTCAAGGGGAGATGATTCCAAGGGGCAGGTCACTAAAGGCCAGACTCCAACATTGTACAGAGCAGATCTCCTGATAAGAGGTTATCTGCAGAAGGCTCTCACCTGCAGAGCACAATGATGAAATGGGTATATAAGGAGTGAGATGATCTTTCAGGTATCTGGTCCAAAGCTGTACAGGAATTCATATGCCAAAACCAGCTTGAACTTAGCTCTGCAGCTAATGGCCAGCCAGTGCAATTCTTTCAACAGTAGGGTTAGACGCTAGCAAAATCTTACCCCAGAAAAAAATGTTATAAATTTTATTTAAAACAATAATGAAAGGTGAGCTGGCATACTATGCAGGTGAGGGAAAAGTAGTATAGTAAAACCCACAAAAAGTCTGAGAAATCTCAAACTTGACAAAGAATTGAGTGTGTGTGAGAGAGAGCTTAATACATGCAAAGCACCATATGTCAAATAATCCTACCTCCATATGTGCTTTGATAGGTTCTGATGTGGCTTTACTGACACAGAAAGCAGTCTTGCAGTGGAAGAAAACAATCACAGTAAATAATATGCGCTCAATATGCCATGACAGTAAAAAATGGGAAAGGCTTGTTAAGAATTCTTAGAAAAGGGATTAAAAAGTATCATGATAATTGCACAAAGAGAGGGTGTGTCTGAATTTGGAACAGTCTGTACATTTCTGATAGCCCGTTTCCAAAAGGATATATTGGAAATAAAGAAGGTAACATAAATGATCCAAGGGAATCTATCAGTTCTTAACTAACAATGCCATTCTATTCTTGTCTACCCAAAAGTAAGTCCCCTTATGCAGAGCTCTGCAGCCTAAGAAAGAATTAGGATGTGTGCTCCAGCACATCCAACAACATCTGGAGGGCCACAGATTCCCCACTCCTGCGTCAAACTGTTGAGAATGGTTGCTTTGCAAGTAAGGTTAGTGAAGGGAGAATGTAATGTAAGATGGTATGGGAAGTGTGACTGCAGAAATATGATTTCTTCTCTCTCCCACACATGCACAAATACAAGAACTCAAGGTCATCAAGTGAGAACTGAGAGACTGTTTTGGAAAAGAACATATGGAACTCAATGAGCGAGGATGTCATGATGGCCACAAATAAACATGGTAATAGCTTTTTTAAAGGATTAGTTGTGTTAATGAAGGATAGGTCAACTGGGAGAAGAACACACAAGTACTGGTGCCAATGTAGTTTTTTATCTCTTTTTGTCTCTAAGGTCAGAGTTATGCTATAGCTTTATGATAAAACTGGCAAAAGATATAATCCATTTTCATCACTGCAATTAGAAATGCAATCTTCGTTTTCATTTATAATAAACTGGAGGGTGTTGATTCCATAGGGGAAGACAAGCCTGCTGGCAAACTTCCTGGGTAAGGCTTTGCCAGCTTGCTGCCCTCCAGATGTTTTGGACTGCAACTCCCATCAGCCCAAGCAAGCACAGTTTAGGAAAGCCTGTTCTAGGAGATGTGGCTGGCCTCTAGGGACAAATTGCTGAGGTAGGTAATTGGAAAGGTAACAGCCTTCCATATATCCATATAAGATGTGCCCCAAAGGAAGGATGAATGCACATAATTCTGAGGACAAGGGCAGCCAACGTGGTGGTCTCTAGATGCTGTGGACCACAACTCTCATCAGCGCCAGCCAGCATGGCCAATGGAGTTGCAGTCCATGTGGGCAATTACTGTATGGGAAAGCCCCATACCAAGTGCAGAAAACCATTTGTCTAGACCTAATAGCTTACGGATGCCCCATTCTTGAACTTTAAATTCATATGGGATGTTATGTGAGAATGTGTAACTGGCTTGAAGAAGTCCAAAGCATTGAAATGCTCCAAGTGGCACTTGAACGCACATCCATCTGGCTATAACCTTAGGCTGATAAAAGGTAGACTGTTGGAGTGGTGTTCCATCACAAGTCACCTTGACTATACTAGTGGAATAGGCTGTCTAAAGTTCTGCTGAAAACCTAGGGTTGCACCTTTCTCTAGCCCACAAGTGCCATGCTCTATTCATTCTTCTGTAATGGGTGTTATTAAAAGAAACTTCAAATGCATCTCTCTTAGCTAGTGTCCTCTCCTGTCTTGTGTGCTGCTGCTGATGGGAATTTCAATTAAAATATATTTCTCAATTATATCTATTATAATAAACTATACGAGCACGTGTTTTTGCATCCTCCATTTATGCCTAATTAATCATTCTAGGACTGCCAGTACAGGGAGCAGCAAAGTCAACCTCGTCTGTGAGAAGTACTAAAAGCAGGACATATTTATTATGCTTAACTGCTTAAATTATAAAAAGGGCACGCTTACAGCTCAATGGGAATTTGTGTGTGTTGTGTTTGCAAGTAAGTGCTTTCCCTGATTGACTAAAGAAGCATCTTAAAGTCTTTAAAGGATAACAGGGCTCTGTTGCTGAGTAACTCACTTTAAAAAAAAAAGTTAATTAAGCTTTTGGTCTGATATACTGTTTCCTACTTGGAAAAGACAAGGTATTGCTTCACTTGGAAAACTTAAAAGTGGAAACTGCTTCCCCAAAGCTGATAATCTTTCTTATCAGATTAATGCAACATTTATATTTAGAGTGAAACAGCAACAACCCAATATTACAATGTATGGCTAACAACTCTACCCAACCCCCCAAACTGAAAAAAGGCAGGATTTAATATGGAATGCTAACTCAAAAATTATGGCAACCAACCAGTTACTAAACGAAAATGAACACTCAATCCCAACTAACCAACCAATGACCCGACCCTCATCTCTCTAAATTAAAACAGTCCAGATTTCATATATTACACTTACACAAAATGGTTTCAAAATAACTAGCTATCAACTGACCCAGTATTTTTTGTCCCCTGACTACATCTTCTACTACTACTACTAAAGCCTCACCTTTAATCAATGGACAATTTGCATACATTTAAATTACTTTTCATATGTTAATACATTATAGCTGGTTTTAACTCTGAGAAGTGGCAGCCTTGGTACACATAGGGACCATTGTGAAATAATATAATCCCATTTTTCCCATTTTCAAATGTAGATTTATATCCCCGAAAGCATAAGCATTTTCATTGCAATTTATAGTAGCTTCCATGCAGTAGTTATAACAGGCAGAATGTGTGAGGGGAAAGAAGAAGAAATGAGCTCATAAAAGCCTCTGAAAAAATATACACTCCAGATCACGTGCAACATAAGAGAAGAGACATAAACACTTGATGGGTCCAGAAAGGCTATGCTGCAGATATGACTGCACGCAATTGTTTATACACTCCTTTGCAGAGAGTTTTTCTACAGAGAAAAAGGCCCCCCTATATTTTTCCTTCCTCTGCAATCATTAGACATTGACAGTACTCAAGAGTAGTGGGGGCTGGGGCATTTGGAGACTGATAGGTCGGAAGGCAGAAAGACTGACTGAAGATGAAGCCAGAGCCAATGACAGCTGCAACCAACTATTTCTACCTTTGTCCCTGTCTTCCTGTCTGCTGATTTCTACAAGGGCAACACTGAGACTAAGGAGGAGAAGGCTGCGAGCCAGTGCCACCTCCTGAAATGATTGTGAGTAAGAAGGTAGGCAGGTGGGTGGGGATGCCTGGGCCAGCCCAAGACATTTTGCCACCTGAGGCAAGCCCCATCCCTGCCAGGGAAGAATGCATGGCTGAAGGTCTACATCAGGAACAAGGGGGGGGGGGGAGAGAGAGATAAAGATATCCATTGGGAACAAGGGTGGGAGGACACCAGCAGCACCTCCTATTTGACAAGAGGGGGTGTTGCTGAGGAGATTTGACCTCCAAGGAGCATGCTGTATAGTAGCTGCACCAGGCAAGACTCTTCAGAATCACGTGGAACTATATTGTTCTTGCCAACACAGCAGAAGGCATGAATGTAATGTTGATGCTTCTCAATCAAGATGCAGCAGGTGCTGCACGTAGGAGATGTAGAGTTCATTCTTATATCTTCCTCATGCATTCAAAATAATGCACGGCAGCTTAAAATGGAGACAGAGGCCATACACAAATGCTCATTGCCCCTGCCCTCAGAATCCCTGCTCATGCCTAGAACACCCCCTCCCCATCGTTCCTGTGCTGAGTGGAAAGGTTTGAAATGGGTTTGTAAATGCTTTGTTCTTCCTCATCAGTTTCTGATTTTGAGCAAGAAGCTGCTGCTCTTTAGACCAAGTTAGAAGGCAGAGGGTATCTGTCAGCAGTCATCAAATCAGCAAGGAAGATCTATCTTCTCTAACAACATTTATGTACCACTTGTTAAAACAAAATACGGTACCTCCAAGTGGTCTACCATCAATAACATAGGAGCTTTTTGTTCCTTGTGATTGCCTGCAGAACAATAGGAAAGTCTCAGTTTTGTAGTCTCCCTTCTCGTTTTCTTATTAAAAGTTGATAAAGAGAAATGTCTCAAATATGCCAAAATGAGGAAATGTTTTATTGTAGATATGTGTCTAACATGTTTCAGCATGATTGCCTTATCAAGAGCTTATTCTCTCATTTCTTTGCAACTTTAACCAAGAAAGCTCTGTTACGAAAGAATTTGCATGGCAAAAGCGGAACTTCCTGGTTTTTGTGCTGACTAAAAGTTAACACAGCGTTATTAATAAATATTGGTTTACTTCTACTAATACCTATACAAGAGCATAGGTGTAACTATGCCCAAGGGACATTATTCATGTGGTCATTGTGTGCTTTGTAAACGTATTCCTAAATACAAGTCCTTCACTAATCCTGTGGATAAAAGGGTTTATTCCGTTTGCCGTTTCTCAACCTCCTGCCGCACCTCCAACATTATGTACACTACAGAATGTGCATGTCACAAACTCTACATTTAAAAAAATGAAAACCTCACTTTTAATCAGTGTCTAGTAGGCACAGATAAAGTTTTCAATGGGCCTAATTAGTTCTCTTTGTATACAGAAAATAATAATAATAATAATAATAATAATAATAATAATAATAAATTTTATTTATATCCCGCCCTCCCCAGCCGAAGCTGGGCTCAGGGCGGCTAACAACAATCAAAATAGTTCAACATTCTAAAAAACATTCATTATAAAATTAATTAAAATCAAATTAAAATCAAATTAACATGTGTAAAAAAAAGTGGGAATCAGTCTGTCTCTTTGTTATCCTTGCATATGTTTACTCATGAAAAAAACCGTTCAATGTGGTAGCGTATATTTCTTCCCTTTCCTTCTTTCTTTAAGGTGCATTGCTCAATTCACCATCTGGAACTTGTTAGCAGTTCTATAAGGAAGACTTTCTACATTCAATCCTCCTCATGGGGCTGCATAGACTGCTAGTATTCCTGCAAGCTGATTTAGTCATCTGAGAGTGTTTGAAAGCTGAAGGTGTTTATTGGATTCATTTTCAGAATGGCAACTTAGATTTGTTGGTCTGATTTATTTATTTTTAAGGGTGTTGGCACAAACACTTGTGTCTATGTAAATCAAACACACAAGGTAATTTACCTGTCAAGGAGAGGCCCACTCCTCCCACCCCAGCATTGCATCTTGACAGGTTCCTTTGAATGAACGAACAGGGCTGTTGCTTCAAATGGGGTCAAGTTACTAGGGCACTTTCCTGGCAGGTGGGTCAATGTTGCTTCCCGGGAAAGGCGAGGCAGTGGGGAGGTTGGTATAGTGCAAAAACTAGCAGGAATGCCAGATTGGCTCTGCCCATGGGTACAGGAAGCATCTGGAGTCTCCTGGTAACCTTACGCATATTTTTCTGAGGAAGGCAGGAAGATAATAAATGTGGCAAACCAATTGAACAGTGCCAGGACATATGAGGCAGAACCGCAGTAGCCTATTAAGGCTGCATTCTATACACACTTACCTAGGAGTAAGCCTCATTGAATTCAGTCAAACTTCAAGTGATGCAGGAGATCTGGGTTTCCAAAAATCTGTTTCTTCCATTAAAAACAGTCATAATGTAGTCATATTTGGACCATTGGGGAAGAGTGAATTAATTGCTTTCTCCATGCCTTATCTCCCAACTTAATTTCCCCCTTGAAGCTATTAACAGTGGAGGAGGAAGGGGAAATACATGCAGTTTATGTCAGGGAAACTGCATAGGGCAAAGGGTTAAATCACCCCTCACACAGCTTTATTACCCTGATCCAAAAAAGCATGGGTTTTTAATTAGATAGATAGATAGATAGATAGATAGATAGATAGATTCTTTATTGTCATTACACAAGTGCAACATTGCACAAGTGCAACGAAATTGGATGCCATCCCTTAAAAAACAACAAAAGCAAAACAACAACAACAACCAAACAAACCACATTCCAGCCACACCCACACCCACACCCATCAAACTCCCAGGTCACACTATCGAGTTACAGCATTCAAAAAGGCCACAGCTCTTGGATAGAAACTATTTTTCAGTCTATTTGTCCTTGACTTGATGTTTCTATATCTCCTGCCAGAAGGCAATAGTGCAAACAGACTGTATCCCGGGTGAGATGAATCCTGCAGGATGTTGTTTGCTTTCCTAAGACAACGGGAACCGTACAGTTCTTCCAAAGATGGGAGAGGATGACCAATAATCCTTTGGGCTGTGGTTATGACCTTCTGGAGCACCTTCCTCTCCCTAGCTGTACAACTGGAGAACCAAGCACAAATACAGTATGTGAGAATGCTCTCTATGGAGCCTCGATAGAAGGACACCAGCAGTCTCTCACTCAGATTGTTCTTCTTTAAAAGTCTGAGGAAATAAATTCTCTGCTGGGCCTTCTTCACCAGAGCAGTGGTATTTGCGCTCCAAGTCATGCCCTGATCGATAGTCACTCCCAAAAACCTGAATTCCGCCACCCTCTCCACCCGTTCCCCGTTGATATACAAGGGCTGAATGTCCGCCTTTTTTTCCCTGTAATCCACCACCAATTCCTTGGTCTTAGCCGTATTAAGAGCCAGATTGTTCTCTCCACACCAAACACAGAGCCGCTCCACCTCGTCCCGATAGGCGGACTCATCCCCTCCTGAAATGAGCCCCACCACCGTAGTGTCATCAGCAAACTTGATGATTTTGTTGCTGGAATAGATGGCTGTACAGTCATACGTATAGAGAGTATAGAGCAGGGGACTCAACACACAACCCTGTGGTGAGCCGGTGTTAAGGCTAAGAGCTGTGGACATATGTGACCCTACTCTAACCCTCTGAGAACGTTCTGACAAAAAATCCAAAACCCAGAGACAGGTGGAGTTGGAGAGTCCAATCGCCTCTAGCTTGGACACCAGTCTATGGGGGAGGATAGTGTTAAAAGCAGAGCTAAAATCCACAAACAGCAGCCTCACATAACTCCCCGGCTGCTCCAGATGGGACAGAGCAGCATGGAGAGTGGTGGTGATAGCGTCTTCTGTGGATCTATTTGCCCTGTATGCAAACTGATAGTTGTCAAAAGTTGATGGAAGACAGGAAATAATGTGACGGCGCACCAGTTTCTCAAAACACTTCATGATGATTGGAGTCAGTGCAACTGGTCTGTAGTCATTCAAACTACTGATTGTGGGTTTTTTAGGCAGAGGAACAATAGTTGACGACTTCAGGCAGGGTGGGACAATAGACTGGTGTAAGGACTTGTTGAAGATCTTAGTAAAGACCCTCGCCAGCTGATCCGCACAGCCCTTCAACACCTTTCCAGTGATGCCATCAGGTCCAGCAGCCTTCCTCGGATTCACCATCCTCAATACCTGTCTCACCTCGTGCTCCTCTACAGTGAATGAGGGGCCCCTATGGGCTGGTGGCTGTAATACCGGCGTCTCAGGTGACTCCTTCTCGAAGCGAGCAAAGAAGAGGTTAAGCTCCTCCGCCAGCAAAGGGTCACCGTCGACAGCACCAAGGTTAGGTTTGTAGTTGGTAATATGCTGAATCCCCTGCCACATCTGTCTTGTGTTGTTGCTCCTTAAATTATCCTCAATCCTTAAAGGAAAGGACATAGGGAAATCCATCCTATGTAGTATGAATATCTGAGTGGGTGTTTTTACATATTGTACGTTGACATTGTCAATCAAAGTTTAGTCCTTTATTTATTGTTAGCTTTACTAATCAAGTCTCCAATTCTTCCCCATGGCTTCTTGTAGCAATGGCTCCAATTTCTGGAAAGCCACGATAAGTGAATGTGGGCTTTGGCACGGAATTAAATGCTAAGCAAACATTGGAAGCAATCCACTCAGCACAGAAGCTGCCCATCTGTATTCATTTCCATGGGGGTCTATGCAGGGCAATGATGTCTGCACACCAGTGGTGCCCTGTGGATTGCATCAATGGCCTGGACTCGTTAAGAGCGATGTTGCTTAATGGCAGCAGTGACAGAAACTGCCTTCCAGATGACTTGAGTCTTTGTAGGTCAGTTCTCTTCAAATTAGGTCTCTTCCTCAAGGCCCATTATCTTAAATTGCAGGTGATATAACCAGTAATGCCAGCTACTAACCCACATTTCAGTAATCCCATTATGCTTATAGCAGAGGGCTAAGTGTCCGGGAAATTGCAATCCAAATGGTATGAAATGAATGAAGTAAATATTGTTCACTTCTCCGATTCTGAAGGGTTCTCATGTTCCATATTCTTGTTCTGATGATTCCGTCCCCTCCATGAAAGCAGTTCCTTCACCGTTGTATTAGAATGGTATGAACGATGGGTGGCCTTGTCTAACTTTGGAAATACTCCTGTGCAGTGGCAGACCTACCATTTTGGGGGCCTGAAGCTTGAACTGTTATGGGGACCCCTTTGCAACCTACAACAAGGTCTCGATAACCACTGTTATCTTATTCAATGGGGTGGTTCCAAGACAGATCACCGCAACTTTAAAAAATTGATTACTACATCCTGCTACATTAACTACTTCCTCTCTTTCCTTGGAGGTTTTTAAGCAGAGGTTGGATACCTGTCTCATGGATGCTTTAGCTGAGATTCTTGCCTTGCAGGGGGTTGGACTAGATAATGACCCTTGGGCACCTTCCAACTCTATGTTTCTATGATCTCAGATTTTGATTAAAATTGCTGTACAGTGGTACCTCGGGTTACATACGCTTCAGGTTACAGACTCCGCTAACCCAGAAATATTACCTCGGGTTAAGAACTTTGCTTCAGGATGAGAACAGAAATCATGCTCCAGCGGTGCGGTGGCAGCAGAAGGCCCCATTAGCTAAAGCGGTGCTTCAGGTTAAGAACGTACCTCCGGAACGAATTAAGTACTTAACCCGAGGTACCACTGTACTGGATTATCTCACATGTCAAAGTCACTGGTGTGAACAAAAGTTTCTTATGCCTTACAATTTTCAAGTTTTTGCAACTCAAATTGGATCTACTCGACCCATTTTTTTAAAAAGCAATGTGGAGTAAAGTAACTTCTGGAGCCCCTCTGAGATTAGGAGCCCTGAAGCTTAGGCTTCGTTAGTTTCACAGTAGATCTGCCCCTGCTCCTGTGCATCTGTTGGTCTTTTGCAATCAGGGCCATAGCTACTGGGAACTAGTCAGGTTTTTGGTCCTGGGTGAAGCCCCCATTGAAGCTCCCAGCCTGTGTGTGTGTGTGTGTGTGTGCAAATGCGCATGGGGGTTCCAAACTGGGTCTTTGACCCAAGGGAAATAAAGCCTAGTTTCACCCCTGGTTGCAACCACCTTTACTTAGGCCTGGAGGACAGTCGTGACCCAACAAACTAGTCACAGGCCTATTTGGCACATTTCATAGGCATGAAACCCATGACCTTTGGTGGCAGGTATAGGCTCTGGAGCAGTGCTATTTTTCTAGCAAAAGAGGTGCCAGAACTCACCATGAACACCTCTCTTGTTCTCTTAGAATGGCAATGGTGCCATTCTAGAATGTGAGGTGCCAGAACTAAGTTCCAGTGAGTACCTGCTGGAAAAAAGGCGTGACTATTACATGGGGATGGAGGGAAATTTGAGTCCATTCACATTTAAAGATGAACATTCCAAAACCATACACAAACACATCTTTCAAAATCCAAAATATGTGCTGCCCTTCTCCAGCTATGTAATGTGTACAAAAATGCATATACTAGGGTAAAGTGTGCATTAAAATGCTTACATTTGTGAGAGTAGCATGCAAATGCTTGACCACAGGATTGGGCAAGCTTGACCACAGTAGTTTACTCCAACACTGGATTACTGCAATGGGCTTCCCTTTGAAAGCTGATGCAGAAATGAGGGCAACTGAACTTAGAATGGGAAAAATGAGAACCTGAGAGACAGACTCGCCCATCCCTGATGACTAGTTAGTCTAAACTAGCCCATAGTGGTGGGAGTTTCTCATGGCTTTTGTGATTTCTATTAACCATAAGACATTTACATGGAATTGTGAGAACCACCGTAGATGCTCTGAAACAAATGCACAATTATAAGAGTCATGGAGAGAAAGAGTAAGAGAGAAAATGAAACATTTCTTCTTCAATTTACTTCAGCAATGCCTTTTTCACAAGAGTGATGCATAAGGAATTTTTGTATGTTTGTTTCAGAATTTCATCCATACCCATTACTGAAACTCTTACTTGGTTTGCCTTTCATTTGTCAAAATCTAGTTTGCTTCATGTTTTATTCATTAGTAATTACTTTGTTAAAGTACTCGCATTCATCTTAAGTTCTTTCTTTCTTTCTTTCTCTCTTTCCTTCTCTCTTTCTTTTAATTTTTGCAAAAGCAATGGTGGCAGTAGTGCAGTGAGCTGTCTTTTGTCTCAGCAGCCAGCACCCCGATTCCCAAGAACACCTCAGAACAACATCCAGAGCATCCTAGGAAGAACAAAATGGCAGCCACTGGGAGTGTCCAGTGTCAGAAGTTAAGTCAAAAGAAAAAGGGAAATTGAAGACAGTCCTCACACCACAGCAGAACCACAAATGGAAGAAATTGGTTCCCAAACAGACTCCTCTGCATTCATTTCCCAACATATGGAAATTGGGCTGAACGGGTCCTGTTCTGTTCAGTTTCCCACTCGTTCTGAAACAAATGCACACCCTTCATTTGCAGTATGCTATTCTGTTTCTTGTAACCACTGTAAGGCTCGGGCAGAAAGCGCTGATTGCGCTGCTCTTTCCATGCCATGGGCCACCCCTGCAAGGTTCATGGTGTTCACGTAAAGACCTCATTCTCATTCCTAATATATGTAGTTAAAACAGCCTTCCTCTCCAAAGGCTTATAAAAAATTAAAAAGGATCGATAAAGTATACTTTGGAAGAAAAACGGTTTGTCTAGGCAATGTAATTCTCATTATCCAAATCTTCTGAAATGAAACCTCCTGGGGCAAAAGGCTGAGCAATTTGGGGCATATGCAGCTTATTTTCAGGTATATAAGCCTTTTGGCAGTCACATTTAAGTGGTGTTTGTTTTGGTTCGGTTTCTTCTGCTTCCACATTCATTTGCAGGGTTTACGAGAAAAACTTCGTGTTTCTGTGGTGAAGCACAGAAATAGATTCATTTGCTTTGTGCTCTCCTTTCTCACAGGCATTTGGCAGAGCGGTTCACATGGCTAAGGAGGGGCATGTTTCTGAATGAGAGGTCTAGCCCAAGGCAGCAACAGAGCACTGCTGCTAGCATATTCCCCCCCCCCTCTCTCTCTCTCTATATATAAATAATATCCCCTTTGGGTAGTAATAAATTGCAAACGTTTATGAACTTTAGTTACTGGAAACTAGAGGAAGTTACCCATAGGTAATGCGGATCCTCATATACTGTTGTTGTTTTTTACTTACCACACACACACAAAAGCCACATACAATATTGTTCACAAGTCCACAGTCCTCTTCAAGCATTCACAATTACATGTGAGAACTCGGACTGGATAGGGGCAATGGTGTGTGTGTGTGTGTGTGTGTGTGTGTGTTTGTTTGTTTTTGTTTTCTGGCTAGCCACCCCTGTCCAGGAGTGGCTGGTGTGGTGGGGCAGTGCTGTGCAGGCCATTCCACTGTGTTGGCTGTTTCTGCCAATATCCCTGTGCACACTGCCCCTGCCCCTCCTCTCCTGATCTCCACACATTTAGGTCTGCATTGAGATTCTGCATTGAGACCAGCTTGGTGGGTTTCTGGATGAAACATCGGCTCTGGATCCATTCCAGTCCGGCTTGTCATGGGACCGAGACAGCTCTGGTCGCCATAACAGATGATCTCCACAGGCAGCTGGATTGAGGCGGATCAGGGCTGCTGATTCTTCTAGACCTGTCAGCAGCCTTTGACATGGTCAATCACGAACTCCTGGACCACTGCCTTGCCGACGTGGGGATCCAGGGCACAGGCCTTCAATGGCTGCGCTCGTTTCTCTCTGGTCGGGGACAGAGGGTAGTGCTTTGGGGGGAATTGTCATCGCGCCACTCCTTATTGTTGAAGGTCTCAGTCCACAGAGAGGTTAGGCTGGCCTCAACTAGAGCCAGGGCTTTTTCGGCTGTGGCTCCGATCTGGTGGAATGCTCTGTCACAAGAGACTAGGGCCCTGCGGGACTTGACATCTTTCCGCAGGGCCTGCAAGACAGAGCTGTTCCACCAGGCCTTTGGCCAGGGCACAGCCTGACTCCCTCCTTCGGCAATCTTCGCGGAGCGCTGACCCAATGGTTGTCATTGGTTTGATTTGAATTAATTTTATAATGAATGATTTTAGAGTGTTGTGTTGTGTTGTACTGTTGTACTGTTTTATTGCTGTTAGCCGCCCTGAGCCCGGCTTCAGCTGGGGAGGGAGGGCTATAAATAAAATTTAGTGTTGTTGTTGTTGTTGTTGTTACAACTGCATGGTTAGTGTTAAGTTGTGGGTGAACATATCAGACGACACAGCGATTCTTCAAACAGCTCTTGTTTATTCACAGGCCGGAACTGAACTGAACTGAAGGGTTCAGCCAGCCTGCTTATATAGAGCTCCACTAGAACGCAACAGTAACCATTTTCTGTAACTCTCCAATCACTGAACGTCACTTTCAATCCCTTATTTGCATATGTGGACCTGAGTGAAAACTATCTACAGTATCCCCCTGCTGGCCCAGGGTGAGAACTTCAGTACATAACAGTTAGGGTATTCAATAGGGACAAATGAAGGCACTACACTTAGGCAGGAAGAACCAGCTGCACAGATATAAGATGGGGGGGACACCTAGCTTGCCAGTAGTACATGTGAAAAGGATCTAATGGGCCTTAGTGGACCTCAAGCTTAACATGAGTACCTAGAGATGTTGGGGGTTGAACCTGGGACTTTCTGCAAAGCAGATGCTCTCTCACTGAGATATGTTCCTTTTCTCTTCTACATAGTGTTAAGTTGTGGACACAGCGATTCTTCCAAAGCAGCTCTTTATTTGTAAGCTGGAACAGAACTGAACTGAGGAGCTCAGTCAGCCTGCTTATATAGAGCTCCACTAGAATGCAACAGTAACCATTTTCTGTAACTAGCCAATCACTGAATGTCACTTTCGATCCTTCATTTGCATACAAACTATCCAATCACTGAACGTCACTTTCAACCCTTCATTTGCATAACTATCTACAGTATCCCCCTGCTGGCCCAGGGTGAGAACTTCAGTACATAACACATAGGATGCTAACCAAGCTGAACTGAACACATCTCAAAAACCCCTTTTGCAAGAAGGTCTGAACTGGAGCCTGCATGTGGGGACATTGAAGCAGGGCTTTTATACGTGCTCTGATCCACTTCAAGCCATATACAGTCACTCAAAGAGGGATCTGGTTCACACAGAATGGAGGCTGTGCCAATGGACATTCATTTCACTGAGAAGTGCCACCGTATGTAATATATTTTGCATGGGGAAAAAAACCCAAACCCCATACACACCACCATGGGCACCTCATAATGAGAGAAGAGAAGCTGAAACCCAGCAAAATCCTAAAAGGATTCCAAAGAGTCCTGGGAATGAGGCAGAAAAAGGGACGCCTTTTCTGCAGGGAAAGAAAACTTCCAAGAAATTAGAGGTCAGATTTTGGCAAAGCGCTAGTGTAATTAAGCAAGCAGTGCAGTAAATCACAGGCTACATAATGTCTTTTAAATTGGTTTCTAATAGCACATGGCCCTTGTGAAAAGACACTTAGTGCTGGTTATTATTGCTATTGCTAATATTATTAATATTCATAGGATGGCATTCAATTAAGTTTTACTCAGAGTATACTCACTGAAGTTAATGAAGGTGACTAAGATAGGCCCATTAATGTCAATATGTCTACTCTGGGTAAAACTTAGTTGAATGCCACCCATAACACCACCACTGTTGTTGTAAACCATCTATGCGTGACTCTCCTTTAACTCGAGCAGTAGCCGCTGTTGACAGGAATGGGAGGGTTCCATCTTATCTTTTGCTTCAGACAGCCAAATGTTTTAGAACAACCCTGCCCTCCCAAAAAATCTCACCCTCCCCACCCCTAGCATGCAGACTGTGTTGCTTGCAAACATCTTGTCAAAATACTTCTCAGTCATGGCCAGAGTATTTAAGAGATGCTCTCCCTCCATCCTTGCAACAATTACAAAATCCTAAAGAGCAATTTGTTGTTGCCTTTTGTTTCTGTACAGCCTTTCTCCATGATTTTGTTACATTCCATTTTTTAGGAAGATTTCCAACAACAATGACAACTGTACGAATAAATACAATCATCACTAAATAGTGCAGAACATGCCTGCAATGATGTGTCTGGAGATTTTGCTTCCGAGTTCCCATTAGCATGACACCCCATTAACATTATATGAGTCTGATGCATTGCAGTCGGCCTCGCCATAGGATTATTACAGGAAGCTGGATGTTACTAGCTCAGGCAGAGAGAGCTTCAGGCAGGCTTCCATAGCCACATGGAAAACCTGGGAGTGGTGCGGATGGCAGCAGCATTTGGAGACCTCATAGCCCAAGGACACATACCTCAAATTCAATGGGATCTTTAAGTATGTCCATCATTTCATGTGCCCAAATAACATTTGCCCACCAGGGAGTCTGCTATATAGTCTTGCCTCAGATGTTTTTAGCAACTTAAGATCTGCGGAGGCTTTTAGCTTAATGGAGGTTTACACAACCTTTTGCCCTACAGTTTAAATGTCTCCAGCCCTGGTGGGCCTTGTGGTAAGTGAGGGTTTGGGTGTGTGCTGGGAAGGATAAGGATGAAGGAGAGCCTTCATGTATGTAGCAGTAAATGTAAAAATAATGCAGTATCCAAAAAAAATTATAAACGCAGCCTGAATGTTCCAAAGCTTAGCTAGGTTTTGCTTGGTTAGGAGTCAAAACCAACTGCTCTCTGCTGTATAGGACCATTTAAGCTGCCCAGATCTTATAGGCAGATAGCAGACCTCCTCCGTATGAACTTGAAGAATCTGGTGCACTGAATCTCAGTGATTCTCAAAGCTGGGATAGAAATCCATTGGAGAGATCCATTGGGGAGTTGAGGGTATCTGAATGCTACTGGCTGTTGGTGGGGGACAGGGGACAGGTTAGTGGATGGAAATCAGCTGGTGCAAGAAAGTAAAGAAGGTCTAACAGTGGTGCCCAATGTGCTGCACTGCAAGTCCCATCAGCTTCAGTCAGCATAGCCAATGGTCAAGGTGATAGGTAATAGAGACAGTCCAAAGCATAGGGAGGCAGCATGTTAGTTGTCTTTCTGGGTTGAAGGGCAGAACTGCCAATTGGGTTCTACACAAAGGGAAAACACGACTGGCAAAAACTCAGATAACCAATGCTGGGCTTATAAGCCTTGCTAGCGAGCAAACCAGACTTGAAAGAAGACATGCAGAGGAGGGTATCTTTGGGCCTTGCATTTGCATTTGTAATTTTAATACAAATCCACCCAGATACAGATCTTAATTGAAGGCAGAGGTTAGGATAATTTGCAAATATTTCATGATTACTATCGTGACAGGGTTGCCTCCCAAGCAGGCAAGTATCTTGTGGAAATCAGCCTGCAAGAACACAGCATATGCAGGGAAGCAACACACACAGCTGTGCTGGGAAGGGGGGGGAGGAAGACGTTGGCAGGGAGGGAGCCTCGCTTCCTAAGAAGAGCTGTCTCATGTAGGAAGGGGTCTGCACACGCGAACCTCACCCAAGCCCAGCGGTTCCCCACCGTCCCACCCCTTCAGCACAGGGTGGAGCACATCACAAACGGCAGACTTTGAGAAGAACTTCAAAGGTTCTCCCTGGAGGATTTTCCCGTAACAGAATTGAGAAACATGAAAATACCAAGCCCTCTTGTTTTTCTTTACTCACTTAATCAGTCACATTGCTTCCTCAAAGGTTAATTGCTATTTTTTTATGCAACGTACATCCCCTCCCCTCAATATATTTCCAGTTTTGCTTGTCTTTTTTGTTTCCATGCCTACTTGGATTGATTAGGTTGTCATGCTGGAAGGCCAAGAGCACAATTGTGTGCATGTTTACTCAGAAGTAAAGCCTACTGTGCTCAATGGGCCTTATTCATGGGGTACAGCTGGATAGGATTGTTATGGGGATCTACAAAGATTTGCACTCACTGATCACATTATTTGAACTTTTATAAAATTTTAATTTATTTAAATGGTATGTATTGTTCTTTGCAATTAACCTCCAGGCTCTCTCTCTCTCTCTCTCTCTCTCTCTCTCTCTCTCTCTCTCTCTCTCTCTGTGTGTGTGTGTGTGTGAGAGAGAGAGAGAGAGAGAGAGAGACCACATGACAAAAATCTATACACAAGCAATTTGTTCCCAATTGACTCCTATAATAGCTTTTGTGTTGCTCTGCAAAGCCACACACATGAACATTCACTTTAACATGCTTTGCCATGCTAAAATGCTAGCCTTAATTGGGTGTGTTTGAATGAAAGAAATGGTGTTTTTAGCTCCTGTAAGATACAGCACAAGACAACTGTATACGCAACCAAGTCTTCACAAAAGTACAGCTCTTTGAAATGCTCAGTGAACTAGATGGGAATTAAATTTATAGACATTCTATTCCTTCATTAATTCAGAGATCAATCCTGGTTATGGGGAGCCAGTGAATGTTACACTGACTTAATTTAAGCCAGAGTAAAGTATGCCAGATCCAAACCCTGTTTTAAGGGTACATGCCAGCTGAGCTGGTTCCAGTCTGGCATAATGAAAAGAAACCATGACAACAGAGATCCATCTCTGCCAGCATTGCCACAGGAATGGTGCTCACAAAGGGGAGAATTCCCAAGCACCATTCTAGGTAGCTCATGGGAAGAGGCTCTCAACCGCCAGCCCAGGAATGCAAACTAAGAGAGAACATGTGGTGTCCCTAGCAATGCTCAATTCATCAGCCTATCAGCACAGGTCGCACATTGTGCACTCCAGGCATGCGTACCACACACTTTACCAATCACATAGCCATGAGCACCAACAGCATGGCACAGAACAACCAGGTAAAACAAATACACGTGGAGCACACCAGCACATCCCACACTCCATATGCTGGGGAAATGCCTGTGGATATTTTATTGAAAGCACCCTATGAAATACACACAGCAAAGGCAGCCATCAGACAACAAACAGACACCCCTCCCCAAACCCCAAAACAAGCCCACCTGCAGCAGGGATGATCCCGGACATTGGCAGCAGGCACTGTCTCCTTGTCTTTAGGGAGGGACAAATCTATAAATTTTAGTTGCTCACGTTTTCAGCCTGAAGTTCTCCCCATTTGCAATTTTAAAAAGGAAATCCACATGAACATTCACATTTCTCCTAATGTATGCCTATTTGCATGTTTGGCATAATATAAAAAATTCTGCAATTATTTCCCACTAAAATAAGACCATTATTTACATTATTTATAAATATATATAGACATTATAGACATTCCCCCCCTCCCAGTATATACTTCATTGTATAACCATTTTGGTTGGAGAACCAGATCGCAAAATTCAGAGATGTGTCAATTCTGAAAGATAGCTGCATTTCAGTTTGCATATTGGCTCCATGAGGGCAAATCAGGTGGGTTCCCATTAAAATGCTAACTGACCCAATTTCTCCCCCACCTCTACCTTCTCCTCTCTGTCTCTTCTACTCTCAGCAAAGTGCTTTCTGACAGAAGGGGAAATATCACCCTGTGGATGGGGCAAATGTTAATGAGGCCCCCAACACTTCTCCAAAACAGGCATGAGTTGAGGTGAAACGCTTCACAAAAAGTGGCCCCTGTTTCAGCTAAGCCCTCGATAGGCTATACCTCCCATTACTGAAGAATACTGTATTTGAAACCTGGAATTCAACGTATGCCCAACCCCATCTGTCACTCAGGCACTGGCAATGTCTACCGCTGCATATTAAACCGTTGCACACAAACACAGTCAAAAGGAGAAATGTATGCTGTTCCTTATGTGAGCCAGTGTTTGCAAAAGTTGAATCTGAAGGAGGGGGAAAGGCTTGTAAAGGCATGAAGCATATTTTCAAAGCTGGCAGGCTTGCCAAATACTTTTTTGCCAAATACACAGCAACCACTTAACGGATGTAGAGAGGGGGAGGGGGAACCTCAGTCCTGAGGGCCAAATTCAAATCACTATCTGGCCCTCGGGATTCTCATCAGGTCACACACATGTCCAAGTCACGGCCCTCATCCTGCTTTGCACCCTCTTTACTGGGTTCAAAATTGTCTTTGAAACTCTGATTATGCTTCTCACTTGCATGGATGGAGGATAGAGAGGGTATTTGTGCTAGCCGAATGTATGAAGGTACAAGTCACATTCATTGCTCTGCCCACATTTGCCTCTAGCTCTGCCATCAAATGGAACGTAGCCCTCAGAATGTAGCCACATCCTGAAAAAGTTCACCTGCTCTAGTTGCAGGGTGAGAAGCCCTTGGAAATTGTGTTTGCCTTGTCTCTGGCGGAACTAATACTCCAGGGAGGAGTTTTGTTGATTACTCCCTCCAGGTGCTTCTACCTCCCCACACCTAATAGCACTCTGGAACCATGTTTACAGGAGCACTCCTGTCCCTCCTGTGAGGCAATTGCCTCTCCCTGGTAGTGCTTTGCAACGACAAAAGACCCGTCAGGCTTCATTTCAACAGTGTAACTTGTAGTTTGCCCCTCAAATGTTAAGGCTTCACAGCCATGATCAAGCCTAGAAGAAGCTGGACTTGAAAAAGCTGGCTAAATCGGTTCTTCTTACCAAAGAATTATGTTCCCATAGAGCCCTATTTTTAACCAGTCTTTTTTATTTTCAGTTCTTTATTTTCCACTAGCTTGAGCAAACTTCTCCAACCCGGTGCCCTCCTGATGCTTTGGAACACAATGCCCATCATCCCTGACCACTGGCCTGTCTGAGGCAGGAGTCCAAAACAGGAGAGAAAAACAGTCTTGTCATTCAACGGAAGGGGTGATCCATGTGCTACTGATCTGTCAAATATGTTGTTTCTGCAGAGGTTTTACCTATTCTGCACCCCCCATACACACACCTGCCACAAATCTCTGTCCCTGTGAACATAAAGACTGCATTCTTATTACACACTGATGTGGCTTCATTACTTTGGGTTTTATGCCGTTCTCCTTGGCAGCAATAATAACTGATTCCTGTGTGTTCCACTAAAGGAGCCACGTGATGCTGATTCTCTCATGCACTGCCATGGAAATGGGAATGGAAATAGCTCAGGTGACCATGTGAGGTGGACCCCTGCCAAGCAATTGCATTTAACAAGAGCTGGAGATAAAGGGAGCACGTGGACCGCTCAAAGAACTCCAAAGACATGCATTCACAGGCACCCACACACACATAGACAGCCTTCCTCCACCCCTTCAACAGCCCTTTTCATATACTACAGTTTTCCTCACTTTTTTTTTTAAAAAAAAACATTATTCATCTCCGTCAGCATGTTTGAACCAACAGCCAGATTGGGCAATCCTTCCTAGAAGATTAAAATACCACTGAGGCCAGATTTCTATGATGCAGGAGTTCTCACACTTTGTCACAGCATGCCTCCCTAGCCTAAACCTCCTCACAAGTAAATCAAGGTGCTTTCACATTTCACAGGGCAACCTTCCCCAAAGAGGCTCACCTGGTGCTTTTGTTACATAGTTTTAGGTGACAGGCAAACACATTTCTCTTCTCCCAGCCTCTGGCTAATTAAGCCTTTTAAATTTAGCCTTTTAAATTTTCTTTTTGGGGGGAGGGGCCTGACATACACTTACTACAATACCATATAGCATGAAACTTACCTGAATTTTGATGTGTGCTTACATAATGCCCCCAAAAGAATCTTCTTTGCTATTATTCTTAATTACTGTAATTTACACAGATCCCTTCTTCAGTTATCTAACACTGTTTCTATGCTGGAAACTGCAAAGGGAGCTATGCAACGTCAGACACAGGCCACAACAAACCAGTCCAATTAAACAATCATGTTGCGTTTGGTTACTCCTATCGTATATAGATCTGTATTTAGCTCCAGCTTATTACAATATAGATTGGTGGACCTGATGGCAACATAATCTAGGTAAGTAGATACCTGCTTCCTGATAGGGATCTGGGAGTCCTAAATTTAGGAATTTGGAGATGGAGTCCCTGTGTCTGCTCATACTGATGCAAGGCTGCCTCAGGTAAAAAGGGTGTTGTCATACACTTTGCATGACCTATGGATCAAAAGACAGTTGCCGCACATTTTGTGACCCATTAAGTATACTACCTTGTAGCCTGAAAAACTGGCTTGCTTGATTTTGTGATAACTCTGTAAGAAATGGCTGGTTGTCATTTTTCTATGCACTGAACGGACTTTTCTGAATAAACACAATTAGTTAGGTTCTTGTAAAAAAGCTACAGCAGGGATGGGCTCCCTTTTTTATTACTGTTTATGAGTATTATAATTTCAGATGTTTAACCCTAACACTTCCTCCCCAAGGGGAACCCAGGACTGCTCACAGCAGTAAAATTACATGAAATTATTCAAAACATTATGACAGCAGTTAAAACCAGTGGAATAAAAACTTCATAAAACTGTCAGCCAAAAAGCCTGGACACATTTTTCAGAAAGTATTTACATATTTCAAGAATGCAGGTAAATAGATCTCTGCATGCTCAGAAATCTGCACAAAGTTCTGAGCAGTTGTCGAGGAGGGCGCACAATGCCTTTTGCACACCCTCCAGTCCCCTATTAGCGCACACTCAGACACAACCCCTTTCACGCTCACACACTCATCATAGACACAGATTCTAGAGCCTCTGGGAAAGAACCAATAAGCAGAATTCTGCTTACAGAAAGGATGCTCAAGGTCACTATTAACCGATTCCTCATCCTCCTGCATCCCTGGTCTAGGGTATAAAACTGCCCACATAGCGTCAGTTGCTTATATCATTGTGGGAGAACAAACCCCCAGGAACACAAGCAGAAGGTTCGATCCTAAAGGACTCCTCCCTGCTCAGCAAATGTCCTTCCATGAAGGAAGGTAGTAGGGTTTAAAAATAAAAAATATGCAGCTGTGTTGAACTACCTCCTATGCCAGTTTGGGGGTTTGGAGGCTTCCTTAAACCTCTGGAACAGATTTTTGGGAAGTGTGGGGGTTGGGGGAGTCAGCTAAAATCATTTCCTGCCCTACCATTTGCACGAACCTTCAATTATGGAAGGATTAATTCTGTGCATGGAGGAGCACCATAGGATCTAGCTGTTTGTGTGGGTGGGCATGCACAAATGCTCCCATATGGAGGGAAGCTTGCTTGGTCAAGTAGTCTATATGGACCAGGGGGGTGGGAATCCAGCTAACTAGGCATTCAATTAACTGATCTTATATTCAGGGGGGGAGCAGGAGGGAGAAGAGGGAGGGAATCATTTATTTATGCTGTTCATGTTAGGGCCATCATTTATTCATACTGTTGATATAGTTCTTTCATCAGCTTCATATCACAGTTGATCATACATCCAAACAGTGCCTGGGTCTAAGCACCACCATCACCACCAAAAAGGAAAAAAAGAAAAACGGAGCCAAAAATCCGCAGCACTTTAAATGTTGCTTTTCAACACACACTGTGCAAAGGTGCGTATGTTAGGCCAACAAACACATCCACACACATATACACAAAGTGGCAGTTCAATGCTTCTGGGACAGGAAAAGAAAAGGAAAAAAACCATGTATAATTCAGTATTCTCGTCTCTCTGCAGGCTTTATATAGCAATTTAACTAAAGGCAAAGGGGCTTTCCGAGTGAACTGAAATGGAATGAAAGAAAAGCCAGCCATGGAATTGTAAGGAGGGAATGTTCCTTCTTGCAGCCATCTAGTCTAACCTCCTGCACCAAAGTGTCATGAGGAAAAGTGCAAGCAAAGTCCACCCAGATGTCCTGCGTTCTACAGCCATGATTTTATAAACATGGTTTCAGACAGTGTTTGCAGTTGTTGTTGTTGTTGTTGTTTAGTCATTTAGTCGTGTCCAACTCTTCGTGACCCCATGGACCAGAGCATGCCAGGCACTCGTCTTCCACTGCCTCCCACAGTTTGGTCAAACTCATGTTTGTAGCTTCGAGAACACTGTCCAACCATCTCGTCTTCTGTCGTCTCCTTGTGCCCTCCATCTTTCCCAACATCAGGGTCTTTTCCAGGGAGTCTTCTCTTCTCATGAGGTGGCCAAAGTATTGGAGCCTCAGCTTCACGATCTGTCCTTCCAGTGAGCACTCAGGGCTGATTTCCTTAAGAATGGATAGGTTTGATCTTCTTGCAGTCCATGGCACTCTCAAGAGTCTCCTCCAGCACCATAATTCAAAAGCATCAATTCTTCGGCGATCAGCCTTCTTTATGGTCCAGCTCTCACTTCCATACATCACTACTGGGAAAACCATAGCCTTTACTATACAGGCCTTTCTTGGCAAGGTGATGTCTCTGCTTAAGTGCATGCAGTACAGTATTTCTAATATATTGATGCATGCCACTCCAGTTTCTGAGTGGTGAGAGATTCCAGGTTTTCCAGGCGCTTACCCAGGGTTTGTGTCTCCTTCAGAATGAGGGGCGAGGAGACTGCGGTGCCTCTATGATAAATGGTTTATCCACACATATATGATCCTATGATAGAGAACGTGCCGAGCATTCACATCCCCAAAGGGTCTTGCTTCTCCTGTAGCCACAGCCTTGGATTCAGACAGAAATCAAGCACTGCTCAGTCTCTTCTGTTTTCCCAGCCTGCTGCTTCCAGCTTCTAGCTCCCATAACTCAATTCTCCACTCTGGCCTTTGTCTGTCTGTGAGTTGAGAGAAGGGAACCCACCCACAGCACTGAACCACTTCCTTTGTTACCTTAATGACCCATACTTATAAGGTTGTGTTCTTTGTTGTATATTTTGTTAGTGTAAACTGCCTTGTGCATAGTAATATAGAAAAGAGGTATACAAGTTAAAAGTGAAATGAAATACTTAGGCTGTTACCTCACAAGGAAGCTAGCCTAGCTATTCCAGGAATTTGAATCCTTGCTTAGATTTTAACATTTTCTGGTTCCAGGAATTAGAAGGCTATTGGCATGCAGCCTACTCCTCCCTTCCCAAACTCATAACAATATATTTTATACTGTGTAGGTTCATTCATACTGATTTCAACTAGCATGTCATGAAACAAAGATACAGGGTCGCTGCCCCCCAACACCAGCATCACTGCTGCTTGCTTGGGACAGCACTGGGGCAGGGTGAGGAGGCAGAGCTTCACTATCAGCAGGGTGGCTCCACCCCCACCCCTCTACTAAGGCTTACAGCCTATTTGACTTTAATTATGCCCAGTCACTGTGGCAGTCTAACTCATAACCCCCATCCTGAATGCACTTATAACTAAGGCACTGAACTAGCTTTCAAATTATGGTGATGCCAAACCGCCAATTATCATGGTGACATGTTCATACACAACAATCAAGTGAAAACTAAGTAATGTAAGCTAGGTGGAAAGATGTTCAGCCTAGATACTGAACATTACATTTTAGACTGAGGCAGCAGACAACCAAAGGTATGGCAGGTACAATTAAGTAGATGTAAATAAGTACCACAGATAAGAAGTGCACAAGTTAGAGAACATAGATACCTGTACACACTGCTATTTTTCTAGAAAAAGAGGTGCCAGAACTCACCACCTCCCTTGTTCTCCTATAATGGCAATGGCACCCACCTGAGAGGTGCCAGAATTGTGTTCTGGAGAGTTCCAGCTGAAAAAAAACTCCTGTGCTGTACATCTTAGAAGGCCTAAGTGCTTACATTGCATTTATTATGGGACTGATCAGTGCTGCTTTTCATACAGGAAGGCTGCTAGGAAGTCATTTGCACAGGGCTCCCTCAACTAGATTTTACTCTTTGATCTATATCTGTTGCTGGTCAAGCAAATCAATATACCGGTAATCCTAGAACTGGCCATGTTTGCATCATGCAGGCTCAGTTGAACCCAGACTGCAGACAACAAGTTAGAAAGATGCCTCCAAGATGCCTCTGTGATATTTTGGGTGATGTTACGTACTTTAACAATGATGCTCTAATGGTATCTAAACTTATGCAGTTATTGGTCCATAAGAGTCAGCCATCATTACATACAATTGAGTTGATACAGGGGAAATGGAATGTGTGGTTTGGTTATGCTTTAAACTTACGCGATGCTAGGCTTCTCCCAATCAGATACATAATCTCTATAAATATAAAATTCATATTTTAAAATACAGGCCTGTCTAAACTCAAGCTACCAAAGATGGTGGGGAATGGTGGTGGATGCAGGGAGAGATAGTGGTTCTCTAGTAGACAAAGTAAGGCTGAAATCTTCATGTAGCCTGCCAGCGCTTTTCTCCAAACCATGCAGTCCCAGGCTGCTTCTAACCCACTTCTAGCTGAATTTCTACTTAACTAATTCTTGCATAAGTAAAAATGTGCATAATCAGATCTGACAACTACATGTTTGTTCATTTAATCATCACCCGTGACCTGACGTTTCAGAAGTTTAGGTTGCAAAGCAACATACAATGCAGAAAGTGCATTCCGGTGGACTGTACATGCCAACAACTGCTGCAGCTTTGTGTGTTTTATGAGGCCTGTGCAGGTCGCCTGCTGCTCTCAGGGATAGTGGAAGATGCAGGTACGGATGCTGTTTCCCAGTGTTGAACTACAATTCAGTTGCCACTCTGGCTGGTGTTTGTAAACAGAATGGGAGGCACCATCCTGTCCTTCATCTCAGGCAGCGGAATGTCTTGGGTTAGCCTGCTGATATCCAGTTTCTGCACCTTCCTCTGCTCAGGACTTGTGCTAGCTGTCTCTGTAGCTGGCACATATGCATCTCTATGCTGACAGCATTGTGGAAGGAGACCAGAGAAAGTACATATCCCATTCCAGGACAAGAAGATTGCAAGGTTCACCACCACCACCACCACTTGCGGTATTTCTAATGTAGACTCTCCTCTATGAGCAACTCTCCTAGGAATCTCGGGCTTTTTAGTTTAGAACAAAGGCAAGTAAGGGGGCATATGATAGAGGTGTATAGGATATTTGCATGCTGTAGAGAAATTGGATATGTAGAAGCTTCTCTCTTTCTCTCTCACCAGAATGCTGGAGGATTCAGGACAGATAAAATAAAGTATTCTTCATGCAGTGCATAAACTACGGAAGCTGGTACCACAACATGGAGTGATGGCCATCAACTCAGATGGTTTTTAAAAAGAGAATTAGGCAACTTCGTGGAAGATAAGGCTATCTGGTTGGCTATTATGGGAGCAAGCTGCTAGATGGGCCATTGACCTGACACAGCAGGGGCTCTTACGTTCTTATGAATTTTAAGTGTTTAATTTAAGGTTATTTTTTAAAATACTGTTTAATCAATAGCTCGTGGCAACAACCTATCCATTACAAACAGTACTTTTCTTTTGCTGATGTTGCTTTTAAGCATTTCAAACATTTGCACAATCATGAGTGAAAGAGGCTTTCACAACATCATCATTGGCAAATTGTATTTGCACATGTCTGAGGAAGATACCAGTAAGCAGCAGTGTGCCAGGTCATATTGTTCCTTGAGGCTGCAAATCATCCTCCCTCCCTTGTGGATCAAAACAACCGCATGAAGAACTGCAGAGCTAAGAGCACCAAAGAAACATCATCAAGGACAGGAGCACTTTTATTTTCAGCAACGGCCTTTCTGTCTGCTTACGACCCCAGCTGCAAGTACACTGTGTACTTCACAGGGTTGCTTTCAGGATTACTATGAAGAACTCAAGAGCCCGAGCCAAAGTGAGAGAGATGCAAACATTCATTCTGGCTGAAAGGGACAGGATGCACCATGATCCTGCCACCTGATGTACGAGGACACGCAGAAGATGTGCAGGATCCTGCGCAGAACTGTAAAATGCAGGCACCTCTGAAAGGCAAACACAGAGCAGGAAAGTCACATTGGGAGACACTGATGCCAGAGGCATGCCAGAGGGAGGGCAGGCACAATTGTTTTGTCACACCATGCCTTTTTGGGTATTAAAAGTTTTGTTTCTTTCATTACTGATTTGGAAGCAGTCCACACATTTTTGTTACTTTTGTTTGTTTGTTTTCTATCAATTTCAATGGGAGACCCAGAAAGTGCTCTTCTCGTCTGTCACTGTTTTTCATCCAAATGGCATGGGGTTTTCTGGTACTCTACTCCCCCGCTGCCCAAGGATTAGACTTGTGACATTTCAGGACAAAGGGCCCCCATTTATGAGAAACTAAAAGGCATACAACACAGCCTAACAGGGACAGCCAACATGACATGGTGCCTCCAGGTGTTGTTCAGACTACAAGTGCCCCAGGGAGCATAGCCAACGGTCAGGAATGGGAGGGTAGTCCAACAACATCTGGAGAGTAGCATGTTGGCTACGCCTGTCCTAACTGCCATGTGAATGAAGCAGAACTACTAAGTGGCACAGCAAAGGAGTAACCAGGTAGACAGATGGATGCTAATCTTAAGAAGCAAGGTGGAGGAATTTAGGTGCCAGGTAGTCTGAAGCCATAGGAGAGAAACTGAACTGATTTTGTGTGTAGGAAACACCAAAGGGAACCACCAGACAGCAAGATAAACAGCTCAAGGAAAGTAAATCACGTGTCAGTCACTTTCATAAACTCCCTCCCCTTGCTTGCCTTTCACCACCATGACTGGAGAGTTCTCTGTGGGCAATGAGGGCAAAAGGCCTATTGCATTGTTGGAGACCTGTTGCAAAGATGTTGCGTCGGTACAGAATGGTCAGGTTGGATTATGCCTGCTGCCTCTTCACCCCCTCCCAGTAACCTTTCTGTGAACTGTATCGGCACCCAATTTAGGGCGCTGCGGGTGATGTGACCCAGAAGTAAAGCATCAAGCTGGAGAGTCAGAGAAACGTTTGAGAGCAATGTCTGAGTTCTGTTTGAATCCAAGGCTGTGGCTATCAGAGAAACAAGACCTTTGGGGGTTTTAATTCTGTGAACCCCTCCATTGTAGGCTCAGGTTGTATGTATGTATAAATAAACTATGTCTCATAAAGGCACCATAGTGCCTCATTTCCAAAAGGAAACATGAATCCAGGATAAGCACCCAGAACCCCTGGAATCTTGCATCGCTCGGGGATTGGGGTGGTGTGCAACAATATGAATAGAAGATTCACTCAAAAGTCATTAATTTGTAGTGCCTTTTCATTTTTACAAGTAAAATAAATGAGATTCGTTTGCTTAATTTTCCATTCATTAAATGAATGTACATTGCTGTTTATTAGTGCACCTTGCACCTCTAGTCCACACCTTGGTTCTAGTAATAGTAGTTATGGGCAGAATTGCACTGTCAGTAGAATGTAGGCCAGGTGCAGTCTTTGGCCCACTCCCAGAAGATACCTAAGCATTATTAAAATCTCTTCTGTCTCCATCTTAAAACCACACCAAGATGTATTATGCAGCAGCACAGAGCCAGTTTTGTGATCCTGACTCTGATCCTCATTATGCTACTCATATCGCTTTCAGGTTGGGAAAGGGCACGTAAACAAGTACAGAACAGCTCCGGTCCTCCATGTTTTCAAAATAAGAACAGATCATTTATTTTTTAAAATCCACTTTGATGAGATTGCATCCACTTCAAGAAGCAGAAAAGTACACAGCCACTGGATTGCAGAAAGGGGGGGGGGAGAGCCATGCTTATCTGAATGCTGGATTTCAGGCAAAATGGCTGTTTTCTATGTTACGTACTACATTGGTTTGATTCACGCGTTTAATAAAGAGCTGCATCAGAGGCAAAAATGCCTTCTTCCTGTTGTGTAAGAGAGTGAGCTCACAAACCTTCATTGATTTTGCTGATTAAAACAAAGTCTGTGCCATTGACTCAAACAGCAGTAGAGTAAAGCCCGATGAAATCACGCAGGGGCTTTTCATTGATTTAATTGAGCAGTGGCTCAGGGCAGAACGTTAAGCTCACTTTTTCATTTTTTGTTTCTGTTAACGATGTGAAAACAGTGGCATGTATAGCAGTGCTACAGAAATTATTTCAAAGCTACTCCATGCTGACTCAATTGCTTTCTCTTTACTGTTGTCAACTGCTTGTGTTGTGAGTTTTAACAATAGGTTTGTACATAGCAGCTGTGTCCTCCAACTGCTTACCAGCAGCAGCACTCTGCACCTGCTGCTTGAGGCAGCTGCCTCATTCTACCTAATGGTAGGGCCAGGCCTGATTATCTTGTTTGTTATGGGGAAACAAGAAGCGTTGGAAGATTGTGTGTCCTGCTGCTATGTGGCAATGCAACAGCTGCTGTGGACACTCTCACAGAAAAGAGAAAGGAGAAGCTTGCAGTTCAGTATTTAACACTGAGAAGCAGTCCATTAAATCTTGAATATATTTGTAGAAGCAACACATGACGTAAAGATCTCCAACCATTTTCTGGCTGTCAGCATCTGGTACAGTTGTGCTCTGAAGTCATGAGGGATGTGAGCACGGGTTTCTAGACTAGCTGGGCCATTGGCCTGATCCAACAGGCTCTTCTTATGTCTTACATAAATGCCAATGAATGTGTCAGGGGCAGAGATGGGTTCATCATACCATCAGTATTGGGGATGAGCCTGCCACCCTATTGCTAATCCTGTTCTTTCTGCCAGTGCAAAATGAAAGTAAACATTGAGGGATCATTATATATGCCCACTGGTATGCAGCATTCAGCAACTACATTATAAAATACAAACAGCCACAGAAATATTGGCATTTTCTTGCCTCTCCTTTGCTCATTCCAGATCAAGCAAATGTCAATAGAGGCAACTTCCTGTCTTTGTATATAAGAGAAGGGGAGATGCTACAGCTCTTTCTCTCTCTGTTTACCACATATCACCATCCACTCTTCTACAGCCTAGCGCTTCTGAAATTACAATTTTATCATAGATGGTTAGATCTATAGCCAATGTAAAAGGTGCTTACTGATAACAGTTTCGTATTTTTCAGTTACTTTTTCAGTGTCAGGGCAAACTTGATTTTGCATTCATTTAAGTCAGTCCTACAGTCTTGAAAACCTTCCCTTCACAAACAAATGCTAAGCAAACACTTCTGTTGCAAATTTCAGATCTTTCTATTTATTGCATTGTTTTGATAGGAGCCCAGGGTCAAATCTGATATTTTTCCATTCCGAGTATAATTACCTTTTTCTTTTCTTTCTTTACAGCTATATGAAACACTTTGCAACCATCATTCCACTTTGCAACAATCGTTGAACCCCAAACCACACATAGGGAGGGAGCTCTGTGCAACTTCCCCTCACGGTCAACCTTTTACAAAAGTAAGCAAGCCAAGAGCAGCCTCGATCACATGCGAAAGATGAGAAGTTGGAGGAGGCATGTGTTATTTCTCTACCAGCTGCTTTCAACTCTCAAAATTGGCCTTAGTGTTTCCCACTCCAAAGAAAAAGGGTATATTGCACATACTTTTTCCCCCTTCATGGGCAGAAAAGCAGCTTCAAGGCGATTGATTTAAGAGGGAAATGATTGGTAGGGAAAGGATTAAGCACCTCCTCCCCACCTCCCCTCCTCCTTCTGGACTTGACTGCAGTTGCCCAGCACCAGCTCTTCTGTATAACATGTAGTTTGCCCTGAACTTTGCAGCTCTGAAGAGTTCCTGTCTGGAACATCTTCATGAAGCCAGTATGCCCGTGTTATTTAACAAACAGAAAACGTTGGGAAATATTTTGGCATATTTATGTCACCATTGCTCAGCTGACATTTTTCAGAGACAGCAGTGGAGAACACATAGTACTTGCGCATAAAACCCATTGATAAAGGGATTTGTTCTGACTGCAGAGGTGACAAATTGTTAACTTTAGCACTATTGAGGGAAATCTTTTACGGCAGATGCCTTGTAGTGGCAGCTGTGGTTAAAGGTTACCTTGATCCTAGAGAATGCCACCTGGTTATGTCATTACATGCTCAATTTGTTTCCGTTTACTTCGGCTGTTTTTTGTGAGTGTGTCTGCATTATAAATTTAAACCACTGACAGTCCTGTTTAATTCTCACAGCTCATAAGCGAGCAATCCTGGTAACTGTAGTTCTGTGAAGACACAAGGGATCTGCAAGAAAGAATCATCAGTGTGTTCACAAAGTTACAATTTGTAGCTCTACAATTCTTAGAGACGTGGCACAATGGCCATGCCAATTCAACCAGTTTTAGACTGATTGGTGTAAGTAAGCCGTAAATGTGGCCCAGAAGGTAGAATTCTGTCCTTCAACCTGTTTGCAAATCCCTCCTGAACCGGCTTGCTGGTGTGGATTAATGGTGAGAGTGTTAGGCTAGGACCTGAGATACCAGGGTTCAAATCTTCATTGGGTCACAAAGCTCACTGGGTGACCTTGGGCCAATCACTGCCTCTTAGCCTAACCTACCTCACAGGGTTGTTGTGGGGATAAAATAAGAAGGGAAGAACCATGTACACCACCTGGAGCTCCTTGGAGAAAAAGCTGGGATAAAAATGCAGTAGAATGGATAAATACATTTTATCTTCAGCTATTGAGAAGCCATCAGGATGTGAACCACAGGCTGTTTTAGCACAGTGGCTTGTGAGCTGCAAAGCAAAAAGTCCCAGCTCAGAATCTCGTCTCTGCTATGAAATCTGGCAACATTAGGCAGCCCACTGTTTCTCAGGACCAACAACCCATTCACAGTGCAAGGAGAAAAATACTGATCTACTGTATATGGCTGCTCTAAGAATAATGGAGGCATGGACAAATGTGAACTGCTTTGAACTTGAAACGTGCTTTATAAATGCCCTTTTAAAATAAAGTTCAGTTCCCTGTATGAATTATTGGATTCATTTTCCGATGCTTGGTGGCAGGGATGGTATTCCCCTGGTCTATGAGCATTCCGTGATATGTGCTGGAGATTTTGTTGCATATTCAAATGGGTGCACATAGGTTGGGGAGGCTGCTGCCACAACGCCACTCCCCCTACACAGATGCATTCATAAAAACCGTTAATGTCTGAAAAAAGGTCTTACATGCTAGCTGCTTTGCAATTAATCTTAATTGTCACAATGTTTAAATATGTTGATAAAACCGTCTTCTGGTCAAACCACTTCTCAGCATTTTCCTGCCACCCTGAAGAATCCTACAGCTATCACCCAGATCTGCATAATATTTTAAAGATTTATATCTTACCAATACAAGTATATAAATCTACAGGTGAGGTTCAGAGTCTCTGTGTTGAGTTAATATACTTTTTGAAAGTCTGCAAACAATTGCTCTTTGGCATGGCCTTTGTTGCCCCCAAAAGTATCCTATCTAGTGTGGGCTCATATGAATTAGCTGTATATTTTTGTTTCATTGCAAAATAGGCTGGCAGATGAGGGATTAAAGGCTTGAAGCACAGCAAGAGCTACTTTTGATCATTTGAAAGCATTCAGATGTTTCCTTGCTCGTTCCAGTTTTATAACGTTGATGCAACTGCCATAAAGCTCTGTGCATGAGAAGCTGATCTAAGACTCCCATCTATTTATTTATTAAGACCATTTCTCTGCCTCCCAGCAACCAAATTCTCTGGGCGGCTTACAATAGTAATAAAAACCTTTTTAAAAAATCAGAAGAACAAAATATAGCCCGCTAGAACAAAATATATAATGCGACACTCAAAAAGGAAAATCTAGCAGCAGAAAATTAAAACAAACTCCTAAGGAAACCTAACAATATTTCAAGGCAGTTTTAAAATATCTTTAAAAGGTTTTAAAGGTAATGAGGTAAGCCTCTCAGCATGAGGTCAGCCTCTCGGGGGAAGCATTTCACAGCAGGGGCACCACAACCAAAAGAGGTCTTCTCCTCAGTGGCCACCTGACACACCTCACTTGGTGAGGTCACCCAGAGAAGGATCTCTGAAGATCTATCAAGGTCTGCATTGCTAGAAGCATTGCTTTAAATAGGAAGCAGCCTTCGGGGGATTTGAAAGTTCAAAGCCATCACTTTGAATCAAGCCCATAAATGGATTGGTAGCCAGTGCAGATGACAGAGCCCTGGTGTTATATGACAGAAATGCCCAGCTTCTTGTACACAATGACCCCAACACCAGTAGTAACAGATGACAGCACAAACATTCTAGCATTACTAAGTTAATTGGCGCATGCTAGCAGTGTTGAAGTGTTCATCTGAACATGTTCAAAAATGAGGATGGAGACAGGGTTGTGTGCACAAGCTCCACCTCATACATTCCTCTGCATGTCAGCCCTGCCCACTCAGTCCTTGACCTTCATGTGTTGGGAAGGCTGCAGGGAGCTTTTACTTGCATTTGCTTAAACACACAATGAGCCCTCTGCATTACTATTATGAACCCTGGTAAGACACAGGAAAGCTGGAGGCAAAGTATATGGGGTCAGATGTGCACAGGGACATGGGGGCGGGACTTGTGTGTCCACCTCGGCCCCCATTCTCACGTAACCCCTGTGTATTCAGGCATATGTGCTGCAGTGAGATAGAAAACTGTTTCTCTGATTAAAGCCTAAGGACAGGGATGAAGAAGCTGTGGCCCTCCAGATGTTGCAGGACTCCAACTCACATCATCCTCAGCCAGCATATCCAATGGTCATGGATGATGGGAGTTGTAGTCCAAGCTGCCCAATGATACCTGGAGGACAACAGGATCTCCAACCTTGCCTTGGGAAACAGAACTGAGCTTCTTGGTAAGTTGCAATGTGGTGCATTCTTCTGGAGTGGAGAAGCTTAAACATTTAACCAACCTCTCTCTTGAGACGTGTGCGCATGTGTGTGTGAGAGAGAGGGTGAGAGAGTGAGAGAGACAGACAGCAGTCTCTGCTGTTGTGTGATGTTAAACATGCCTTATCTCTGGCAGAGATCTGAACTGATTTCAGTTTTGTTTTGTATTTTCTACAGGTATTCACACTTGCCTCTTTTAACTCCGTTTAACATTATCAATATGTGACAGTTCCACCACTGTAGCAACAGGAAGTGCCAGAGAACATTGTGTTCTTGCAGCTGGCTAAATAAAACATGTTGTTGTGAGGGAGCTTCAAAGAATGTAAAGTTTGAAAAGGAAATGAAAAGATGTCTTCTTAATAACAACACAACTGTCATTTCAAGGGAGAATCTAGATGCTATGCTTTGTCCAGCTCATAGGAGAAAGCAAGGTTCTTAAGGGCACGTGTATTTTTCTATTCTCATGTTTCAGATGAACTGGATTTCATTTTTAACAAAATAACAGAATCAAGGAAGCAGGTCAAACAAATGCCATTTGATTGTACTGCTTATATTCAGAAACATCTACATAAAATATATTGTATAACCATATTTCAAGATAAATACAGTCATTATTACAAGAATGAGATCGTACTAAAAACTGGATTCCTTCTGTTCTATAGTTCTGCACATCATCTATTTTAAAATAAAATAAACAAATGCCATCCTCTTCTACTGGATCAGCGTTCAAGTCTAAAGAAAGGTTTTATACTTCCAGTTCAGAGTTTCACTTTCCTTGCTTAGTAAGCATTTAGAGAATTAACTTCCATGAAAACAAAGTAAAAAAAAAAAGAGCCCATGTACTTAGGGCTGGATATTATTTCATTTTTATTCAAAAAGCAGATATGCTGCTTACTGAACAGAAAACATCTAAGTGGTGTACAAAGGACAATCTAAACTATACATTTAAAAATACACATAAAAGAAGACATTAAAACCAAGTTAGCATAAAATTTTAAAATATAAATAAAACCAGCAATATAAAAACAATTATGCATAATAAAACCACATATTAAAATTACATGACTGGGTAGGCTTAGTGAAACAAAAACACTTTTAGGGGGCTCCAAAAACACTGCAGCAAAGGACTCAGCCTGACATTAATGGTTGGAGAATTCCAAAGGATAGGAACTGCCATGTTTAAAGATCAATTCCTTGCAAGCGAAGAATGAACAATATGTGGCATTTGCAGATTGAAGCAGTTGTGGTTAATAACAGCCTTGGCCACCCTGAGACAGCAGAAGTGTTGGTTGGTTGTCCTTGATCTCTCAACAGCTCTTGACATCATTGACCATGGTATTCTTCTGGAGAGGCTCAAGGAGGTGGGAGTTGGAGGCACTATAACACAGCGGTTTTGTCCCTACTTGCAAGGCCACCACCGATGGCTTTCAGACGCTGAGGTCCTAAAAAGCTCCATTCTGTCTTCTATGCTACTTAACATCTCTATTTGCTGTCATCTGGGGATTTGGAGCCCAGTGTCACCAGTATGCAGCTCTATTACTCCATTCCAGCAGAATCAGGAGAGCCTCTTAAATTGTTGGACGGGTGCCTCGGCACAGTGATGGACTGGATGGGGGCGAATGAATTGAGGCTGAGTGCTGATGAGGTGGAAGGGCTGTGGGCAGACGGTTCCCATGTCCAGGAGTGAGATGTAGAACCTTCCTTTGAGGAGTTGTGCTCACCCCTGAAGGAACAGCTTCACAGTTTGGGAATACTCCTTGATTCCAACTTGTCAATGGAGTCTCAAGGGGCTTCTGTGGCTTGGAGTGCTTATGCCCAGCTTAGACTAATACACTGTTCTTGGGCTTAGGGAAGCCTGGCCTCAGTTGTCCATGCTATGATGTCCTCCCATCTGGACTACTGTAATTCACTGTTCATGAGGCTGGAGTTTGGAGAACGCAGCTGCTAGGCTGGTAAGTGGGGAGACCCTATCAGACCATTTGTGACCAGTCCTGAAAGTGCTGCACTCGCTGCCAGTGAGTACCATCATAAACAGCCCTAAACAGATTTGGATCCAAGTACCAAAAGGAACATCTTCCCCAATATCAACTATCTCAGACTCTACATTTGGCATGGCAGGTGGTGGTGCCACCATTAGGGGCTACCCAGCTTGTGTTGACCTGTGAGAGGGCCTGTTCAGTGGCTGTTCCCTGTTTTTGGAATGCCCTTCCTGGTGAGGTGTCTCCCTGATTATTGTCTTTTAAGAGGAACTTAAAAACATTCCTGTTTACCCAGGTAATTGATGGCTGAAAGCCACTGTTCCTGGCAACCCTGAAATCACTGGTTGGATGCTTTTAAAATGTGTTTAACTGGATTTTTTAAAAATGCTTTAAAAAAAATGCTTTGTTTTATTTCTATATATGCCACCCCGAGCTCCTTCAGGAGGAAAGATGGGTTATAAATTGAATAACTAAATGATAGTAATAAATGAATAACCATGGAACCATTTTGAAAATGTGGGTTAAGCTATGATTCAGCTCCATCAGTATTTCTGATTTCTCCAGTTTGGTTGCAGTTCAGACAGTAACTTTCGGGGGTGGGAAAACGGTTCGATAGCAGGTTCAGCCTCTTAGAACTGCTTCAAATACATTTCCTGTGGATTGATGTCATCCTGTTACGTTTGGAATGGAACTATCAGGGCCAATCTGTGCTGTTTGAGAACAACTACTTATTTAGAAACAGTGATTGTACAATTTGTCCTGGGTTCTTGTGTCTATTCTTCCTTGCATACAAGCTTGAAGGTAGATGTTCTACTACGTTTTGTTCCTAGTTTGCTTTCAAAGTTGGTTGATCTGATAAGATAGCAATAAGTATCCAGCCATTCCTTACCGGCTGCATTTCTTAAACTTCCTCAGACAATAAGCTCACAATTTCACTTAATTATTCAGATATTTTGAGATTTCTATACTGCTATCATACTGCCTCCTGAGCATTTGCAAACATTAGATGTTGCACTAAGCATTTTTATACGAATAAACTCCTAAAACAGGAAAGGCAGCCTATTTATTTTAGTGTCACTACACAGGAAATAAGAATTCCTTTTCCAATGGATAAAATAAATCTTTGGCAGGACATAGTTTGTCTGTGACAAGATAGATTTCTATTTACAACTTTCGGGATTTGAAGGGGAAAAAAAGCATATAATCTTGTTATTTTATCAAGCAAATCACTGAAAAACAATATTAATTTGAACAAGATGTATGGAAAGATGCTGGCTACATTTAGCCATAGCCAGTGGCAGCATTTCTCATTTAAACCCCAAAAAGAAAGAAAAAGAACAGAAGCAATTATGTCATCGTTACCTTTTCCTCAAGCAGTACAACAATAATTCTTTCAGGGTTACTTTTGTCAAATGCTGCCTGAGTGCGTATTCATAATGCATCTGTTTACAATAATTAGCAATGTTGCCAAATAAATAAATAACCCCCAAAACATTTGCCAAGTAAATGAAGGAAGGTTTGGAGGGAGCGCTTTACAGCTTTCATGTCATTGCCATTAACTTAGTTTATCAGACTTATTATTACATTTTCTTACTGAACACTTCATGCCTTTGGCAGCCACAATGATGGAAGGACATTATTACACAATGCATGATGAATCCTTCAGATCCATCTGCTGATTTCTCTTCCAATTTGTACATTAATAAAATTCCGTGGGTCTCCATAGAAACACCTGGCCTTTTAAGAAGTCAGTTTTGTTATGGAGCCCTGGGAGAACCCATGTAGTCTAGTCACTGACCCCTCTCCCTCCTGTAGCTGCCGGTGAACAATATCTTGGGTTCTATCAACCAATTGTCCTCTCTCTTCTCTTGAAGAACCCCAGGGTAGGAAACAAATATTCCCCTTTCCCTGTTAAATTTTTCAGAGGTAAAACAGAAGAGGGGACAATTTAATCATTCTCGGTCTTCTCCGGTGTCAAGGTACGTCCTCAAAATCCTCTCTCCTCACTCCTGCTTTCTGGGGGGTTCCAAAGAGGCCATTCTTAGGTTCCATGTATACTTAATGGTATTCCTAGACTCAATCCAAATGTCCATCTGCAAAACAATTCTGTTGCTCAGACCAGCATAAATCTAATCCATTTCAGTAGGCCTTGTGCTGAAATGGTGCTTGGGAGAATAGAAGGATTTCATTGGTATCTTTCGGGATCCTACTTTGTGGGAAACAACTCCAAACTTAAGATGAATTGAGTGTCACGGGAAGTGACCATAAGTACTAGTATAGAAGGAACCCTGGAGCTAACTAGAAGACAAGGCAGGAAGAGAAGGGCAAAGCAGAGGAGAGTAGTGATCTCAGATCTTGAGGCTAGCATTTATAACATACTCACACTGATATTTTAGCAATATTTTCCCAAGTGCCAAAAACTAGCTGATTGTCAGCGCTTGAGAAACTCTGCGCACAAGGCTTCTAAAACACAAGTGCTGACAATCTGCTGATGGGAAACATTGCAGAAGGAGCTTAGCAAGCCCTGCTCTTCATGTCACCCACGTGTTCACAAACAGCTGAATGTCAGTGCTTGGGAAGAGCTGCATGCACTTTTTTGCCTGTGTGGTTTGATTTCAAACCATGCTGCAAAAAATGGGGCAGCTGACCTCACTGTCAAACCTGGCTTGTAAGGGTATGTGGAGATAGGGATCCAGCCAACAGGCTGAATCCAGGTTTCCACCCCAGTTCGAAATGAATTGTCATACCCTGCACTTTTGCATTCCATTTAGAGCATAAGAAGAGCCTGGTGAATCAAGCCAATGGTCCACCGGGTCCAATATTCTGTTCTCATTGTGGCCAACCAGGTTCAACCTTTTCATTACCTCCACCTTTCATTACCTCCACACCTTTGGAGATATACCTGACAACAGAGGATCACATTCCCTCCATCTGATGAAGCACACTCTAAATGCAAGAAAGCCTATTTATTAAAATGGTTCATCTTCAATGTAGCACAAAGTTTCTATTGCAACACAATTTTATTCTCACCCCAACTCTCTTGTATTTTTTATGTTGTGAAGTGCTGTGATGGAGGCCGGTATACAAATGTAATAACTAATTGGAGGCCGGTATACAAATGTAATAACTAATAATGATAATAATTTAAATCTAGCAAGAAAAATAAGTGAACATGAACTGAGTACATCGGCTATAACTTTGGTTTACTGTCATACAATAGGATTGTGTGACAGGATGTGCAAAGGAGAGGACAAATGTGTCTTCCTGATACTCCCGTACAACGTAAAAGGTGAAGAAGACATGGGACTTGCAAAAGAGAGGAGGGGGAGACCCCAAGAACATATCTTACAAATAATTTCAGAGGCTTTAAGCACTAATTATGAGGAATAGACGAGCTCTGGCAGGTACTGGCAATAATTATACGATGCAACCAATTTAAAATGCTGAATCCTGAGGGATATGGTTTTGTGATACAGCATAATTATACTTCCTCCACATGAAAGTGCAGTATTCATTTCCCAGAGCACTCAGCCAAACATAAATATCATTACAAGGTCTGATCCAGTGTTTAGTGAAATCCACAGACATGCTCTAGAGGGCCAAGAATCATATGGAAGAAAAACCTCAAACGCTGCAAAACATATTAACAGAGTGACCTAAGAACATGCACATACAGTTATTTAAAAAGCATATAATGGAGACTCTGTGCAAAATGCAATCTGATGAAAGGATATCGGATTATTAGATGATCCAACCAAAGCATAACTAGATGCCTCCAGGAAGCCCACTGGATCCTATGGTAAAGGTCAGCTGTGGAAAGCCTGTTGGGCCTGAAGAAAGCAGCCACCCTCTCCTGCTGCAGATCCAACTTTAGAATTTAGCTTTTTATAATTCCTAGAGTGCAGTAGGGCATGGGGAGTGTTCTTAGGTATTTCTGCAGTCAACGGCAGCAAAGGAGGCAGAATAGCTGGCTACATACAAGCCTCACTTTGCTAAAATGTCATCCAAATTATCCTTTGGCATGTGCATAGTCTGCAAGTGTTCAAACTTTTCCTGAAGTCTAAAGGCACTGGTTGCAGACAAAACATGAACCACCAATTCTGACCTGTCTAACATAACTGGAGACAAGGAGGATTCTATCAAGGCAGGTCACATTTATGTTCATGTTTGATTCTAGTTTAGATCATTGATCTGAATTGCAGGAGACCTTTTGTGATTTTTTGGGTGAAAGTTGAAAGAATAAGGCTATGGCTCCTAGTTATAAAAGTTATTTGAATGCATTTATTTGTTTAATTTCTTTACCACCCTTCATCGGAAGTTTACAATATAGTTGCATGCCACCCCAATCCCTGATGAAGGGTACATGTTTCCAGGGTACATGTTTCCTTTGGGGAATGAGGCACACCGTCGACTGTGGTGTCTTTAGTGGTGTCTTTAGGATATATAGTTATTTACACATCTGTACAACCTGAGCGGGTGGTGCTGTGGGTTAAACCACAGAGCCTAGGACTTGCCGATCAGAAGGTTGGCAGTTTGAATCCTCGCGACGGAGTGAGCTCCCATTGCTCGGTCCCTGCTCCTGCCAACCTAGCAGTTCGAAAGCACGTCAAAGTGCAAGTAGATAAATAGGTACCACTCCGGCGAGAAGGTAAACAGTGTTTCCGTGCACTGCTCTGGTTCGCCAGAAGCGGCTTAGTCATGCTGGCTACATGACCCAGAAGCTGTACGCCGGCTCCCTTGGCCAATAAAGCGAGATGAGCGCCGCAACCTCAGAGTCGGCCACGACTGGACCTAATGGTCAGGGGTCCCTTTAACCTTTACCTTTACAACCTGAGCCCATGATGAAGAGGCTCACAGCATTAACAACCCAAAAGGGTACTGTTTCTCCTATAGCTGTAGCCTTGGATTCATACAGAAATCAAGAATTATTCTCAGATCTTGCTTTCTCTTTTCCAGCTGCTGCTTTACCTCTAGATCACATCACTGCAAGCTCTTCTTCAAACTCTGGCTTTATCTTCTAACTAACCACGTGCACCCATTTGCCTTCACACACAAAGCCCCTTTCCTCCCCCCCCCCCAATGGCCCCTCACCCAAGCTATCACCTCAACACAGGTTCATATTTGAACACTTGCTGCATCCAGGGGTTAGAAGGGCCTCACATACAGCCTACTTCTTCCCTGCCCAAACTCACAATATAAAAACACAACAAGACATAACATGGTAACAAACAATAAGGGGGGGGGGACCCTGCAGTTTAAAAGGTCATAGAAGAAGAATGACCTTTAAAAGGTCATAGAAGAAGAATTCCCTGGAAAAGACCCTGATGTTGGGAAAGATTGAGGGCACAAGGAGAAGGGGACGAAAGAGAACGAGATGGTTGGACAGTGTTCTCGAAGCTACCAGCATTAGTTTGACCAAACTGCAGGAGGCAGTGGAAGACAGGAGTGCCTGGCATGCTCTGGTCCATGGGGTCACGAAGAGTCGGACACGACTAAACGACTAAACAACAACAAAAGAAAAATGTTTTTGTGTGATCATGTTGGCTACAGCTGATGGGAGTTGTAGTCCAATAACATTTGGAGGACAGCACATTGTTGACCTCTGGCATAGCCAATACTGAGCTAAATGTACCAGTGATTTGACTTAGGACAGGGCAGCTTCCAGCATTCCTATAAAGAGAAGCGTCATGGATCAGAGGTAGGCCTGATTCTTTCTCATGTCAGCAGCAGTCAAAGGTTTGCAGGACTTACTGACTGCATAAAATGTGGATGGTGAACTTTGGGATGCAATTTGGTGCATATTCATGTGCAAGTAAGCTTTGCTGAATACAGCGGGGCTTGCTACTGAATAAACATGCGCATGAGTGGTGAGCCACCAAGAGAACTGTGAGGAGCAGCAACCTTGAAGGGGGTGGGAGCAGAAGTGTCCAAGGGTACCCAAAGCCAATCTGCGGTCTGAATAATTTTAAAAGATGATATTATGCTCCATTGTGCTGGACACAGAGGCAGGCACTGGGAATCTATAACTAAACCCAGGACACCACCCAGCAAATAAAAGCCTTATAGAAGCTGAGATATTCCTGTGAGCCATGGGCAGGGAGAAGGGTGGGAAAGCAGTTTGGGAGAGTCAACGATTTTGGCAAAACAAATGAGAGAGGCATCCAGTGCAAATTTGGAAGGATGGAAAGGGGACTTCTCAAAGTTACACCCAAATCTATCACACCATTAAGACCATGATTTACTTTGGCCACATCAGTAGTCTCATCGCTTAGTTTTAAAGTCATGCTAATCTTTTGCTGAGATCAGGGGTTTTAAAGAGTATGCAAAAGCCAACCATGCAAAGAAGTGTGTATGTGCTCAGTTTAGAATCTAGAAGAAACTGTAAAATCAATGCAAAAAAAATAGCTTGACTGGTGCATTATTTAAAAGATTAAGGGTTCCAAAGAAGCAGAGCTGGCCATTAATCAACATTTTTACTTGCAGCTGTTTGGTGGTCTAGAAATGTCGTTCAGCATATGGCGTTGTTCTGTCTTTCCAGAAGAGGAGATTCCTCCTCCCAAACAATTTAATCTGCAAGAGGGTCATTTAGATATCACAAAAGGGGTCATTGGTAGAAGAAGAAGAGGAGAAGGAGGAGGAGTTTGGACTTGATATCCCGCCTTTCACTCCCCTTAAGGAGTCTCAAAGTGGCTAACAATCTCCTCTCCCTTCCGCCCGCACAACAAACACTCTGTGAGGTGAGTGAGGCTGAAAGACTTCAGAGAAGTGTGACTAGTCCAAGGTTACCCAGCAGCTGCATGTGGAGGAGCAGGGACGCGAACCCAGTTCACCAGATTACGAGTCAACCACTCTTAACCACTACACCATGCTGGGTCCCGTCATTCCCCCCCCCCCATGAAATATACTGGAGTTTCCCCAGAAAGGGTAAATCCAGATTAAATGTGGGATACAACTGGCATTTTGATGAAACAAAAACAACTTGCATGAAGAGCAATGATCCCTCAATAAATGCCTGGTAAAATCATGGCTGTGAGTTCAACTTTTGCCCTAAAGTTCTCCTTGGCAGCTCTATCCATTTGGTGTTTTCAGATGGATTGTCCTCCTCCCCCCCCCCCATTTTTCTTTTTGCACATTCTTTTATAATTTACAGATCCACAGACTACCTTGAAGGTATTGCACACAATTTGATGAAGAACACAGGCAACAACCAATTTATGCACAATCGCATGCGCACACACTGTGCCAAACCTGGAAGTGACCCAAAAATGTCACTGAGAGGGCAGAACAGGAGCCTTTATGGAGGCCCCGCTAACGTGGGGAGGGGCAGAATGTAACCCACACAAAAAACAAGGATTGCCTGTATCAGAAAACTTTTTAAAAGACACCAGGTAAGATGTAGGTTGTTGTTGTTGTTTTCAAAAAAGGTGATTGAAGACTCCCCAGTCCCACAAGGAATGAAAGAAAATACATTTGCGTGTTGAGTCTCACAATGCCACCCCCACCAAGAAATGCACACATCACACATTAATTTTTGTTTAAGGTTTTTGGCATCAATTTTGGCCACAACTTTATTTAAATACAGAATTGTGAGTGGTTGCTTAGGCATTGGTTATGACTATCTGTCCATGCCCAGGGACAGAGCTGACTTCCGGATTCCAGCGGAAGCCAGCATGGGAAACAAGTATTGGGTGAGAAAGTGAGGCTGGGCACCAAACCATCACTTCTCACCCTCATGTTCCGGTGGGGCTTGCACGGCCCAGGTCCGATTCCAGGGACAAGGACGAAAGAATGGCAAGCCCCTGGATTCCTTTAACGGAATTCCCTTTTCCGCACCACCATTGGAGGGGTAGGCACTTACCCCTCCTCCAACCAATTTTTTAACCAATGCCTAACCGCCAACCTTACAAGTTGTGATGATTTGCTACGCAGTAGGCAAAAACCAAATGGCACCAGCCAATCAGCCAAATGGCAAAATTCCTACCAGGCCCCCGCACCAAGGCGAACGACCCCATGACAGGCATAGCAAGGTCAAGCAAACGAAACCCCCCTTTTAAAGGGAGGGTGGGCGGGTGATCCGGTGCAAAAGCCAAGAGGACGCCCAGTAATGGCGACCTGTATTTAAAGGCTCTAACCCCACCTCCAAATTGGCTACATACAAAACTCCCCAGTAACCCAATTAACCACTTAAAGGCCTGGGTTAACCAACCTGCACAATCATACCAGGGTGGCCTGTATTCCCCAACCGCAACACATGCTCTCATTTAGGGAGAACACGTTTTATGGAGAGAAAAGCCTGTAGATCAGCTTTTTAATTATTTTGCTGTTGTTGTTTTTCTTTTGGCAAGGAATCGAGTTTCCCAACTGTAGAAAGTACATCCAAACAGCATCTTGCTGGCTATCTGCCATTTTTTATGTAAACCAGCATACACCTATTTTTGGAATTGGAGAAGTCATTGTTCGGATGTTATAATCAGCAGTTCAACTAAAACAATGCACCTTGCAAGCATGGCAGGAAATGGGGGCAAATACTAATTACTGTCATTTTCTATTTCACTGAGTTGGCAGCACTTCCGTCTCAGATTCTGCTGGCCCCCAGCTCTTACAAAAATAGAAATGTTAAATTTCTGTATAGCTGTGAACCATCTCCGCCCTGTTTTGAATCTGGCATATAAAATGAATGTTCTCTCTTCTCATAATGTTTATTTATGCTAAAGATAACACAGCTAAGACCTGTGGAGCCCCACCTCTGTTGTTCATTGGTGACTCACGGTCCTGAGGACAGAGAGCTGTAGAAGATCACTTTCTAACAAAGGTATGTTTACAGGTTCGAGGAGGAAGAGGGAGAAAAGTGCGGTGAATTTTCAAGGTGTCCCATTTCACTACCTTGCAAACATCTTGGGTATATTCTGGGCATCAGGATTCATTAAAATAATAATCCTTAGCATTTACACACCATTCAGAATGGCCAATGTGCTTCCTTGTGTGCTATTTCATTCAGTGCTATGTTTCACGAAAAAGAGGTGCTGAAACTCACCATGAACACCTCCCTTGTTCTCTTATAATAGCAATGGTGCCCACCTGAAATAATTCTCTGGTCTCAATTATGTTTACCATAGCCTGCAAGGCCATTATCACCATAGTGAAGAGCGGGTAGGTGGCATAAGCCGAGAGACAGTGGTCTGCTGTAAAGCCCACTTGGTGACTTTATGCTGAGTTGGTATTTTAAATGGGGACATCCTAGTTCATCATCCCTGTACTAGGGATGTCCTAGTTCATGGGGATGTCCTAGTTCATCATCCCTAGTTTTCATCCCTGTACCTACCACAGCACTGATGCCCTTCCATTTGTTAGCATATCACTTCGCACAAAGACAGTTTCACAATGACATAATAAAACTTGGCTGACAAATTCCGGGAGGTTTGACTAAAGCATACGTAAGCTCTAAGAAAGCCCGTAAGGTTTCATGAGATTCCACAATGGTCCAGAATGTTCTAGGACAAGGGTCACCGAACCTTTGAGGCCTGTGGTCACATTGGAAGTTGGAGAGAATGACACATGGGTAGGGTTGCCATATTTCAAACAGTGAAAATCCAGACAGAAAACAAAACAAAAAACCCCACCAAAACTCCAAATTCCCTTCAAATTAAAGTTTACATTGCAAAGAAGTATGATATCAACGACTAAACGGGAAGGAAGAGGAAATGGATATAGCTGGGTATTTCCAGAGCTATCTATGTTAGCAAGCTCATAGCTCAGGGAATTGGGATTGAAGCCTTCATTAGGGAACTAGAGAGACGCTCCAGGACCAAATCTTTGCTCACAGTGCATGACAATAGAATGTTTATAGCTTCAGTATATAATAATGTTTTTGTAGGCTGTTATCATTAAAATGACAAATGTGTAAAAAAAAAAATCTAGCACACGCATTCTTCCATGAGTTTAATGAAATGCTAATGTAATGGTTATAAATACATGGAATTATAAATGACAGATCTTAGATAATAGTTTCCAACTGCTACACACTGTCACATAAAATTTGATGAAGTACCTTAATAATGAGGCGGCTTGCCTATTAGATTACAAAGACCGTTTTATAGCTTATGTCACTTCAGCAGTGTCCCCAAAGATTGATAAGTATCTTCTGATATAACCATAAGCATTTTATAAGTGCAAAAGGTAAGCACCTCCAAGAAAGCAGGGCCAAACTAATTAAAGACATTATGACTTCCCAGCACTTAAATTTTTTTATCAAAAGGTTCTGTTAGTTAAGCACACTGAGCAACATAGACCTTGGACATGGTCAATGGCAGGTCCACCATTATGGGCATTTGAAGAGCATGGAAGAAATAAAGAAAGCTGCATCATCTTGTTTGTTTTGGTTTTCCAGCATATGGTAGATGAATGAAACAGGCAGTCGACGCCTCTGTATACCAATGTATATCCTCCATATATCTGTATATCAACTCGTGTAAATTGTGTGCAGTTGAGTACCCTGGGATTCGGAGACTGTGATGAAACAGGGGAGTATAAAATGCATTCCTGTGTTTTCCTTGTGCAACTGGAATTGTGTCAGGGGAAACACCTGAACAGAGCTATAGAGGAGATGAGAACAGCATCCAGTGAGAAGCAAAGGGAAATCTCACAGCAAGTTTAGAAAAGCAGTCTTCAAGGTCAGTTACGTGCTTCCTTCTCTCACCTCAAACAATACATTCTAAGGTTGTTTATTTGGGGGGGGGATACTTCAAGTGGCATAGAATATAGCTGTGTGCAATTATTGTGCTCAGAAAGGAATTTAAAAGATTAAGCATAATTCCTGCTGGGGTTTAAGCCTGTAATTATAAATAGAGTTGGGACTTATTCTTGCAGCGTTGAGCTCTCCAGGCTAGTTAAAAGCTCTTTGCGCTTTCATCTCATTTTCCATGTGCAGTGAAGTTTTTGTATGTTTGTGTGGAGGGACCTTTGGCCAAATGACACAGGTATATCGGATCATCTGTTCTTTGCAAGAACTAGGCTTTAGGGCAGAATGACACTAGGTACAGGCGATGCATGATTATATCTCCTGACATTAAAAGGGGGCAGGGAGAACAGGCAGACTTTTTTCATGTCCATGTGATTAAAAATTTTAAATATAAACCTGCATTGCCTAAAAAGTATTACAGTGGTACCTTGGGTTACAGACGCTTCAGGTTACAGACTCCGCTAACCCAGAAATAGTACCTCGGGTTAAGAACTTTGCTTCAGGATGAGAACAGAAATCGCATGGGAGGCCCCATTAGCTAAAATGGTTCCTCAGGTTAAGAATGGTTTCAGGTTAAGAACAGACCTCCGGAACAAATTAAGTTCTTAACCCAAGGTAGCACTGTATTCTTCTTGCAAATATTTTGTTCCTGAAATATTAAAGCTAGGACATCCAGAAGATTTGGCCATGGTCTTTAGCTTTGAATGAGATCTTAGGATCAGAGCCATGAGGTGAGGTGAAGCAGCCACCTCAGGTGGCAGAAGTGCCAGAAGGGGCACCCCAGTGGGTGCCCCACCTGCCCTCCTGCTTTCACCACCACTGGAGAAGCAACCCAGGTAATGGAGTCTTCAGCAACGGCAGGGCAGAGCAGCAGTTCTTGCTGGCCTCCCCCACCCCTAGAAGGTACCAGCAGCAAAGCCTTGCAAAATGCCCCCCTCTTGTTGAGAGTCTCGGCAAGAGGGAGCTGTTCCCGTACACTGTGTTGCACCCTGGCAGGCAGTCTTTCCTCCAACCCAGCAGCAAGGCTCGGCAAAGGCTTTTCCATAAGGAAAAGCTTTTGCTGATTTTTTTCTTCCTGCCCAGCAGAGTGGCGAAAATATTCAAGAGTGTCTCCTTAAGAAAAGGTCCTTACAAACCCTCACCACCATGCCAGTCAGGGGCGAGGAGTTTCGGCAATGGCTTCTCACTAAGGAAAAACCCTTGCAAAGCCTCACCGTCAGGTGACGGGAGAGAATCTGCAATGACCTCCCCTTGAGAAGCTTGGGCCCCCTCCCATACCCAGTGGCAAGGCATTCCAAGGGCTCTTCCTTGAGGGGAAGCCCTGGCAGAGCCTCATGCCCCTAACTCTATACTGGGGCAACTGCAAAGCATTTTGCCCTATACCCATAGATCTCAGGGCAGTTAGTAACATGTCCGTAAGAAGCATGGTGGGTGTGCTACTTTCTCACACACAAAAATGAAGAATGGGACCTGTACATCTGACACCATATCTCTGGTTCCACAAATTTTTTAAAAAATGGAAGTTGGGGAGCCAGAAAATGTGGTTTATCTCCCTGTGGACACCCATGAGGAATTTAAGTTTATTATTCTCTCATTGGCCAAGGACCATCGATGAAGACATTCCAAGTGAAAAGAGAATGCACTTGACCTGAAGGCACAAGTTAATTGCTATGTTCTCAGATATACATTGCTGGAACAAAATGACAAGAAGCAGCAACAAAGCGAAAACATCAGATTAAATATTTGGGAGGAAGATAAACAAGAAACTCAGCAAGACCACCCAGCTTCACTCAGGGTAAAATGATAAATGCTGCTCATACAAATTAAATGGGGGAAGACGAGTTCATAAAAAATAATGTGGGGCAAGGGGCTTTTTATGCCTTGAAATCCTTGAATTGCAAAGAAATGGGAGATATACCAGCAAGTTGTCATAATTTCTAAGGTCATGTAGTGCCAAATTTCAGTTTTCTATCATGAAGCGTTATCTCTAAATCCCACTGGCTTTGGTTGTATTTCTCAGAAAAGCTATGGTGATAATATAAAATCACCCATGGCCTAGCATATTTCAGTTTAATTTGACTCAGAATGCTGATAACACTCGCATGGTGCTTGTACATCACAGTCACCAGTGCACTCTGGATAGGCTTCTAAAGAAAACTGGAAAAAGCATTATTTATGTACTTGATTTCTAAATGTATCCTCTGCCTGAGGGCCCTTGGGCATATATGTGTGTACAATAAAAATGCATAATAGTTAACATCCCTCCCTGACCCCCGGAATAGGGATGAAACATAATTAAAAACCAAATGGAATTAAATCTGCAGAGATCCAGTTTTTACATCGGAACACAAACAAAAGTAATTTTGAGCTCAGTTGGTTAGACCATGGTGCTGATAACACCAAGGTTGCAGGTTCGATCCCTGTATGGACCAGCTGCATATTCCTGCGTTGCAGGGGGTTGGACTAGATGATCCTCAGGGTCCCCTCCAACTCTACAGCTCTATGATTCTATGACACTGGGTGGAAGATTTCCCTTCCATACAGTCTTTTCACTGACATATAATATATCTAGAGGCATATAACCTGCTCCCTTTGTAAAAGACAGGTTAAATGTTCTTTGTAAAATGGTTCAGCTACAAGGGCAGAATTAACTGTGACGGCAACTTCACATCAACCCAACTGAAATTATATTGTAAAGAAATCCTCGCCATTTCCTCGTGTGTAGTGAGCACTTATCCTGCTCCATTTATAATTCCCACCATGGGAATTTTGAGCTAGCTCTCTCTCTCTCTCTCTCTCTCTCTCTCTCTCTCTCTCTCTCTCTCTCTCTCTGTGTGTGTGTGTGTGTGTTTCCTTTTTCTGTAGACAAGCTCCCAAGTGGCAAAAGATCTGAAGTTCCAGGAGTTTCCTATAGCATTTCTGTTCTGGCACAAATTTTAGCTGTTTTATATGTATTATTATTACTATTCATTTCATTTCTATACTGCTTTATAAAATGGAATTTTATAAAAGCAGTATAGATCTCAAAACAGTTTACAGCCTACATTAAAACACCAAATAAAACAATGCAGAACAAAAACATTACCGAAGAAAGTCAAATATAAAGTATACATTCAAAGTAACATAATTAGCTGGAAACTATCCTAAAGATTTCAGAATAAAACATTACAAAGGAGGGCAACCACAAAATGAACATTAAATGCAGCAAAGTTAACGACCAAAAAAATTATCTGTAACATTTTTAAAGGAAACATTGCTAAAGGTAGTGAAATACAAAATGCACATTTAAAACATCGTAATTAGCAAGAAAATAAAATGTGACCTGCGTGGTCCTATACATAAAGTGTACATAAAGTGTTGCAATTTGGAAAATCACCTCCTTCATATTAATCCTTCAAATGAGTGTAGGGTGGCCATGCCTGAATCCATTCCCAGCCAAAGCGCAACACTTTTAAGGGTGCAATTCTATGCGTGCACACTGCAGAGTAAACCCTGTAGAATGCTGAGAAGTTGTGTACAGGATCTCTTATTCAGTGGGACTTATTTCTAGGTAAGTGCACACAGGATTACAGCTCAAGATGTGTTAAAAGTACTTTCAGTATTGTGTTTCAAACAACCAGGACAGCACTTCAGTTGATGGGGGGTTTGAAAATTCTCTACCCGAAACTCGACAGAACCCCAGGAATTAAATGTTAGTGAAACTGTGCATATTCTCTTAGGACCAGGTTCAGCTAAACAATCTTGCTAGTGGGAGCCAGCACAACAAGGCTTTCACTGCCTCTCCTCCCTCTGTATGTCCCCCATGCCCCACAAATTGACTCTGTGGGGTCAAGGAAAACCCCAGAACAGCACATGGCAATAGGGAATATTGTTTCATCTGGCAAACAAAGATGCTTACATGGGTGAAACAATTGTATTACTGCAACATTGAACTCCACTCTAAATGTTTCTAAATAATTAAAACAGCAGGATTCTTGCTACTTTTAATTTGAAATTTAATTATTATACTGACTGTGTGTGTGTGTGTGTGTGTGTGTGTACACATACACAAAAACTGCAACAATGTGTACTATAGAAATTTAAGCAGAAATGCTGTGAACATGATTATTTCATTTTTTTTGTTTCAGATTGTCAGAGGGAAAACAGTATCAGCACACAACAATACTCAAATTTATTAGAATGCCCAAGTAACATTCCTCAGACATATACTTGCCATGGCCTATATTAATAGCAGAATTGAATTACTTTAGTTTTGTCCTTTGAAGTAATTCCCCATGAGAACTGGGCCCAAGAGAGCTCCTAAGGGGGTGGATAAGAGCTCACAACTGTAATTCTCCTCCAATATTCCAAATTAAATTATTAATCATCATCATTTTTAGATAGTCTGCAACTGAGGATCAAAATATAAAATGGGTGGACAGTCAAATTCCAGCACCTTCGCTTGATGTCACAGACAACTAATTCTTCTAAATGTATAGAACAGCCTTGCACAACATTACTGCAAATGTTTTATCTCACCAAATTGGTTTTTGGAATTCCGTAAAATGCTAGTGCTCGCATATCTTGCTCACATGCACACGAAACCACATGCGGGGGGTGGGTGGGTAATATACCACTTCACATTTTTGTGCAAGAATCGCTAAGTGGTTTAGAGAGATTATAAAATCAAAACACACTAAAGTACAAATAAAGATCAGAATTCATTTAAAGTTCTTCATTCAAAATAGAAAGGCAACAACTGAACAGGATAAAATTCTCAAAAAATTCTGGAGATTCATTTTTGCAAAGCCATTGCTATCCAGAGCCCTGTTTTGAAGTCCCCACACACTCTCTTATGTTACAGTGTCAGCGTGGGAGCTGTCCTATTGACACCCCTTCCTCATTGCTGTTGAGGTAATGCTGGAGGAGCCTGCGCAGTTCCCCCTACAGAGACCAGTGTTGGCCCAGTTTCCTAGAGAGGAAGTTCCACGGCACGAGGAAAAACCACATAGGTTCCTTTCACAAGACCTGTGGCTTTCCTTGTTATTTCAGGAACCCGGGGGCGGGGGCTGCACTGCGACAACTCCTGTGTCACTAAATGTGTCACCACGCTTCCCAATTCCTTGATTTAGAATGTGAGCCTTAGTGACTCAGTGGCTGCTTTCAATACAAGGTGAGAGTTATGATCCTCCAAGATAAAAATCTGAGCCAGAGAATTACCTGGAGTGGGAAGTCATCATGCCCATCCCTTATTTGAGGTGAGCATTGCAAGACCTTGAGACTCGCCCCGAGCATGGAGGGTCGAGTCTTGGCAATGCCACTAGTAATATTATTATTAAACCTCTATTAAATATTAAACCTGGAGCTAAGCAAGTCAAAGGCTGAAATCCAGGTACCCAGAGGCATACAGAACACCTGTTGAGCTCACTCTCTACGTCGTCTGTGAATTATTAATCAATTTCTGCGCATTTGGAACAGGATTTTGTATAGAGGAATATGCTGTTAGCTCACAGAAAACACTCGGTGACATTTAAAGCAGGTAGTGACCATGTTTCTATCTATACCCAACAAACCACCTTCCTAGCATATTACAGAAGCAGTTTCAATTGAACACGTATGCAGAGCACTGGCACAAAGGAGGAGATGGTTGGTTTGACAACAACGGTGACCTAAGTTGTAGGTATTACTCCGGAGTGGCTATTTGTGCTTGGAGAACATTCTTTTGAGAGAGAGAGAGCAATGCTTTTACCTGAAGAAAACTGTTCTGAGAAGAAAATCAAGAGCATGTGTGAGAACTGAAGTGTCATTTTTTGGGGACAGAGAACACTAGCCAGGCACACAATAAGGTGTGGGGGGTGCAGTGTGTGTGGCCTGTCTCTTCAAGAGACATGCCTGGTATATAATAGAAATTCCCCTCCCATCTCTGGGTGCGGTTCCCTCTTTGGTTACCTGGGAACTACAATAGTTGCAACCTTAGTTTTGCCTATGCAGCAAGTCCCACCTGTTATGCTGAGTTTCTGAAACTGATAGTGTTCAAACACTGGGTTTTTCCAGGGTGGGATCTGCATATACGTTTTGCAAGTGCTTTGTCACTGCAAAAGAATTGCATATTTATAATCTTCATAATTATCAAATTATGGTGTATTATTTTTCTCAAAATAATTCATATTGCTAAAATGACAGCCAGATTAAGCAACTGCTTCTGAGCTTTCATTAAAGGCTTCAATTCAATTCAATTTGCCAATAGATATTTATGAAAATCATTGTTTCTCCCTTATAAAAATGCAGTGCCTAATAAGTCATAATAGTTATTAATTTCTACTGAGGCCTCCATAATTGGCTAGATTAATCAATGTAAAACATTTTGAGTGATTAAAACGAAACCCTGATTAATTGAGCAGCAGATCTAAAAAAATGGGTTTTTAAATGCAAATTCTTAAAAAAAAACCTGTGGATAACAATCTCAAGCTTAGAAGACACATCCCTCCTGTGTGACAGAAAAACAAGTATCCTTTATTAAAGGGGTGTTTGGTGCATACATTTGTTTATTCCCTGAAAACAAACTATTTCCCCCAACTTTAGTAAGTTTGTGTGTTTTTGCTGTTATCCAGATTTCATTAATCAAAAGTTTGAAAGGACATTCAGATTTCTTTTAAATGCAGAATCTGATGCATGTTTACTTAGAAGCAAGCATGATGCATTGAATGGATCTTACGGTAATTCCAAGTGAGTTTGCATCAGGTGAGAGCCCTAATTTATTTCCTCCTTTTTCATTAAAAGAATATTTTATTTAAAATATAATAACAAATAATGAATAATTAGTTAACACCGCTCTCTTTTTTAGACTCCTATTAACAGAGCTATCCTATGTACCTTGGAAGGGGAGATCTGCAGTTCCTCTCCACTGCCATGCCAGCAAAGAGGAGACTATTTTTACACTCCTGCCAGCCATCAACTTTGGGTGGTAGTGTAGGACTACACTCTTAATTCCTTATGCCCCAAATCACAATCTATACATACATATATTTTCGTTCTCTATAAATTGATTATGCTTCTGTGGACCTTCTTTAACCCTTATAGAAGCGGTAATCTTTGTCGTAATGGCATGATTTCTGCCTTTCTCCTCCTTCAAGATGTCTGACTTCTTCATCTTGCCTTGTGTGAACTCTCATGCTCTGATTATTGCAAGGGAATTATTTCATCAAGGGAGGGGAAGAGCTGCGAAAGAACCTTGCTTAATGCTTGGCCACCGACAAAATGAAATTCATTGTGACATTGCCAAGTGCATGGATGAAACTAATCAACTCCACAGCTGCCTCACACAGAGGAGACTTTAGCCAGTCAGCAATTCCCCATCATGTACACACACAGGATTATATGAAACCCTGGCCTTCAAATGCTAAATCTGCAAGCAGGACTTTCGCTAACGTCCATTTCACAACACAGAAACATTGACTTATATACATATTTGGCCTGGACATACCTTCCTTTGTTCTCATTCTAGAATCCCCAAAATGCAATTGCTGGAAAAGTTGCCAACTGCAAAGGGTAGAAAGGCCAAATAAAGAACTAAGAAATGAGAAGATGGTGGGCTGAGCCTTCCTTCCTCAGAGACATAGGAAACAGAGAGAGGGTATTGGAGGAGGCTGAATTATATGTAGTTTTGTGGATTGTTTTTCGCATATTGCTAACTGACCAGACAACAGCTATGTGGAGGCGTAACATGTGCTAGAAGAAACAGAAGCTGCAGGATGATCTAAGAAGCAAGCAATCCATGGGCCGAAATCTTGCTCCTGGAATTCATTCTCACACAGTTCTACTGTTGGAATGAATGCTGAGGACACCATTCTGCTGTTGCTTGAAGACATATTGGCATAGAATGCCGCCCTGTGCCAGGCCAGACCATTTTCCCATGTTGCTCCAACTGGCAGAGTCTCATCCCTGCTTGGCAAGGCCAGGGAGTAAACCTAGGACCTTCCACATGCATGGCATGTGTTCTGCCACTGAGCTATATAGAGAAAGAGTAGTACAGCAGTAATAGCCCAAATGATGATGCTAATAATAATAATAATAATAATAATAATAATAATATTTCTGTCCCGCCCTTTCTTCCAAAGGAGCCTAGGGCAGCAAACATCAAAATGTTTAAGCAATAAAATTTATATACAGCTGCCTATGGGTGTTTCAGGATAAAGCTAGGCCAATCAAGTGTGCAGGAAGTATGGTCATGGTAAGCTCCACTGGAGGCTGCTATTATTGAGAAGCAAATGATGAGGCAGAGCTTATCACCAGTTGCCAGGTTAGCCATGATAATGGAGAAAAGGAAGGCTGGGGTCGCAGGGGTTGAGCAGTACAGTGGTACCTTGGGTTACAAACGCTTCAGATTACAAACACTTCAGGTTACAAACTCCGCTAACCCAGAAGTAGTACCTCAGGTTGAGAACTTTGCCCCAGGATGGGAATGGAAATCGCGTGCCAGTGTGCAGTGGCAGCAAAAGGCCCCATTAGCGAAAGCACGCCTCAGGTTAAGAATAGTTTCGGGTTAAGAATGGACCTCTGGAACAAATTAAGTTCGTAACCCAAGGTACCACTGTTGTGTCCTAAGACCTGTATGAACTGTTCCATTAGATGTTGGAACACACAGTGCAGGCCCTCAACAAAGTCATCTCCCCATTATGATGTGGCCCATTTCTCTCTTGCCTCCAACTCAGTGACACCTGCTGCTATATATGTGAGTCCATTTCCCCTCTCAGTTGCCCTTAAGTGGTGGTGACTGATCATGGCAGCCTACTCCTAAACACACAAAACACCCCAAGTACAGCCAGAACCCATGGCCCTTTGGATGTTGTTGGACCATTGGTCATGTTGATTAGGGCTGGTGGGAGTTGGAGTCCAATGTTTGGGAGGACCACAGGTCCCCCATCCCTGAGCTACGGGGCGGTTCTTCACATATGCATGTTCACCTGGCATTGCAAGATTAGGTGATGACCTCCACAGGTGAGTAGGTGAGTAGCCCAGCAGACAAAACTTTCATATCACCTCAAATGAATTAGAGTGGAGTCAGTTCACATATTCAGCTGCCACTCACCAGATGTGAAATAACCAAGGGATACACTTTTATCCTTTGACGTTCAGAAAATGAGATGTTATACATTCCTGAAGAAAATTTAATCACTGTTGCATATATGATTTCACAGGCTGCTTGACAATCAGAGTTTTGCTGCTATTGTAAAGTTGATTGCTCACACACATTTGTGTTAGAAAAATAAATCCACCAGGATATATGAGGAATAAATAGGTCATAAAAATGCCTGGAGACCCACTTTGACAGCTTTGCAACCTTGAGATATACAAGAATACCACTCTACTTTTAAAAATCAGGAGCTTATGTTTCAGTGGACCCACCTCGGGGAATGCATTTTGTGAGATTTCTTCACTTGGAAATTTGGCAAATAGTCAAAATAGAATTGCAGAGATAGCTGGTATCATAAATTGCTGCAGGGGATGGAAGCTTGTGTGTTACGTCCACTCACTAGTCAATGGGATGGAGTTTTTAATTTGAACTTACAAACACATACACAAAAACCCTTCCATAAACATTAGAACAGGTGGAAATCTTTTATTCACATTAATGTTATATCCCAGGTGGACTTTTTGAGCTGAGTCTGCCACAGGAATCAACAGGGCTTCAGTAGTTTTAAGCTATCTATGGGTAGGGCTGGATGAATGTAGATGCTGTCCACTTTTGACAGCTGTTAAGCATTAGAATTTCATGTTGTTGGTGTTGTTGGTGTTTCGTTTAGTCATGTCCGACTCTTCGTGACCCCATGGACCAGAGCACACCAGGCACTCCTGTCTTCCACTGCCTCCCACAGTTTTGTCAAACTCATGTTGGTAGCTTTGAGAACACTGTCCAACCATCTCGTCTTCTGTCCCCTTCTCCTTGTGCCCTCAATCTTTTCCAACATCAGGGAATTTCATATAACCCTCTAAAAGGGTTGAAACTTTTCAGTATGGGACAAACACTTGACATGGAGATTCTGATGATGAATAAAGAAGATTGCTCCAGGAGTTCATTATTTTTCAAATGACCATCCTAGGCAGGGAGGCAGGTAGCCAGCAATGCAACCTATAGCTGCATCGTGATCAAAACGTGAGCTATACACCAGACACAGTCAAACTACTACCGACCTTCAAGACTACCACTTTCTCTTACTGAGCACAGCTCCATGGAAGGGGAGACTGACAACCCTTATAGGGGGGGCCTCATTATGTAGTTTCATAAGTATGATGGCTCTTTCTGTACACTGTTGGCATGCAGCTTCTGTGGGAAGCAGTGTCTAATGTGCTCCACTGACATCCACATCCTCGAGCTAAAATGATTTCACCCCACAGATCTCTAATATCAACTGCATATAGATTAATATGAGTGCATGTGAGTGCAGCTTGTTTTAAGAGAGTTGTTCATGACACTAATAGTTTCCACAGAGCTCCCAGGCCTGGGACCACAAGACACGAGCACTATGCTGATTTCCCCCCCTGTGAGTGTTTTTGCAGTGAAAAGCACAATCTCAAGGAAGCCAGAAGCCCCTACTTCCATGACATCCACCCCGGCCATAGATTTCTTAAAGGTTGGTAACTTCTTCAATATGTAATCCTGGCCAATCAGTGATTATGTAATTTATTTATATATTTAGCGGATTTCCATACCACTTTGTTAACTAGAACTCTCGAAGCTGCTAATAAATCACAAGAGATACACCAAGAACTATTTTATATATAAAAAACCAAAACAACTAAGCCTCACTGGAGTTGGTGAAAATTGTGAGCAGGGCAGGGCAAATCCCTGGTACTGTCTTTGCTTGCCTGTCTCCCTCCCTCCTTCCTTCCTTCCTTCCCTCCCTCATTCCCACCCCTTCTTTTTCTTTTCCAGCAGATTTGTTATTCCAGGTTGAGGGCCACTTTCAAAACCCAATGCTTTGCATATGAATTGTTCCTTTAAACATGTATGGGTCGAGAATCTGTTCTTTATATTCCTACCACGGCTGCAACTCTGGGAAACGCTCATTAAACTGATCTATATGGTAAAAACAGGAGAATCGTGCCATATGTGATGGCCTGACAGTTTCATAAGACATAAATCTAGTAATTAATGAGTGAAGTGTTCCATGCTCTGCATGTTGTAACTTAATAATAACCTTCTCTAATAACATATAGCTTCCCTGTATCATCTGGTAAATCTAGCTCAAACAAGATCAAAACATCAAACTACTGGCAACATGTATCCTGGCCAAACCAAACCAAAAAGAAAAAGCGAAGAAGGAAATGTGAGGAGAAAAAAAGGTTAGCTGAGAATGTAATAGAAACCTCTTCCTTATGCTGAGAACTGTGATTTTATTCTGAACTTTTAAATATACAAAACAGATATTCCTTCACAAAGCCTATACAACTGGCATTGGTGTGTATGTGTGTGAGTTTAAATATAGATATTTTATTATTATTATTATTATTATTATTATTATTATTATTATTATTATTATTATTATTTCTTCCATGCTACCCTTCATCTGAAGATAACAGATAGAATAGACTATAGAAACACAAAAATAATACTATAATAATGGATGAAAACATTAACACTCTCCTCCAACACACAGTTTAAAAGGCTATAGATCAGCATAGGCAACCTTCGGCCCTCTAGATGTTTTGGCCTACAACTCCCATGATCCCTAACTAACAGGACCAGTGGTCAGGGATGATGGAAACTGTAGTCCAAAACATCTGGAGGGCCGAAGGTTGCCTATGCCTGCTATAGATTCTTAATTAGCCAAAGGCCTGGAAGAAGAGGAATGTTTTTGCCTGGCTCCTAAATATATGTAATGAAGGTGCCAGACTAGCCTCCCTGGAGAGAGCATTCCACAAATGGAGCCACCACAGAAAATGCTCATTCTCTCATAGAGGTAGCAACATGAAGAAGGGCCTCAGATTATGATTGTCAGTACAATCAGGCCAGGATTGGTGTCATATGCACAAACTATCTTGCCCTGGTGAGCAGACTCACTGCTGAATTCTGCACCAGGTAAAGTCTCCAAACTGTCCTTAGAGGCAGCCCCACGTATAATATGTTGCAGTAATCTAACCTAGAGGTTACCAGTATGTAGAAGACAGAGGTTAAGCCATCCCTATGGGTGAGGTGACTTCCAGGCAGCCTGCTTATTTAACACTCAGCCCAATTTATTTGTCGGGAGATGAGCTGATGCATCAAAGCAAGTTTTACCCTACACTTTCCAGCACGTTTCCCCCCATCACTTGCCTTATCACAGAAAGCTCCATCTTTTGCGGAAATCAGTTTGTTACTCAAGACCTCTAAATCAATATTTCTTTCTCTATAAAAGTACATAAATACCACTCTCTCATAAAGAGATAGAGTATGGTGTCACAGTTAGTATGCCAGACAAGGAGACCAGGGTTCCCATTCACACTCAGCTATGAAGCTCACAGGGTGACCTGTCTCGTAGCCTCGCTGAGTTTTCGTGAGGATAAAATAGGGAAAACGACAACCATGTATACTACTCTTAAGACCCTTGGAGGAAAGGTGGGATATAAATGTAATAAACATGTCTCATAGTGCAGAACACCCTTCCAACAGAAATGCAGGCAACACAAGATGACTGACCTCTGGGAGATTACAAGGGGTCAAAAAAAAATGGATGTACAGTGCCATATGAGAAGCAAAAAAACTTGTTCTGATGAATTGGAAGAGCCGCAAAAAGATCCCATTGAGCACATGGATTGACAATATGGACAGACTAGTTACATACGAACGAATTGCATATCAACACAAATTAAGAATGGATAAATATGAAGAAATCTGGAAGGATTATTTAAGAGATAAGGTGGAAAGTGGTGGGAAGTCGGGGAAGGAGAGGTGGGAAAATATTGTTAAAAAGGTGTAGTTATAGGTATATCAGTACTCAAATCTGAATTGTTAAATTGTGTTATTAGTGTTATTGTGGCTTTTGTTGTGTGTGTTTTTTGTGGTTGCTGTTTGTGTTGAAAAAATGATTAAATAAATTAAAAAAGACAAGACAAGATGGCTGACCTCTGGTTGAGTCCAGTCAGGCCTCTGTAACAGGATGGCAAGCAAAGACAATGACTAAGTACCGTGAGTCAAATGGGAAGTAGAGAAAGATGCTGAAGCAATATTCTTGGGAAAGGTAGCTGTTAAAGGAACTATTTATCACCATCAATGGAGAGAGAATGAAGTTCAAAACTGTGATATTGTTTATCTGAAGGGTATGGAGCCAGAGAGCCAGATTTAGGGCACTGAGGATGGTTCCTCCACCCTTGATGCCAAGATGAGGGGGCACAAAATATGCTGCAACTTTGACGTGGTGCACTTGAGAGGATGCATAGAACAGAAGGCGAGAGGGAGGAGGGCATGAAAATAAGAGATATGGTGGGGCAAATTTTGTCCTTGCTCAGAGTCCCATATGACCAAAGTCCACCCCTGATGTAGCCCACTCATAAGCAGCTTATCTATGCACCAATTCAGAATTGTAAACCCCCTATTTGACAAACCATTAGCACTGTGGATTCAACTGCCCCATTCTCCAGGGAAAGCAGAATCCATCCCTTAATTAGCTGGTGGTTATCAAAGTCTCCCATGAAGCCTAAATGAAAAGAGGTAAATTAATGCAGGCATGGGTTTGGGGTTTTTTAAATGTAGTATTTCCAGACAGGTTCCAACCCAGCAATAGGCAACCATTGGGGAAGTGGAAGTCAAGGGAGGTGGAGGTCAGCTGCCTCAGTCAGCTCCCTCCTAGGGTTGCCAAGTGACCAGGGGAGTGAGGCACAACCAGCCCTTCTGCCAGAGATCTGATATGAAGGAAGCCTGGCTTCAACCACTAGCACATAGAGCATTTAACATGTCTGCTAGTGATCCACCCATGTCTTTAAAGTGGAATGTGGGGAGGAGTCTGCAAATGCCCATGTCCCAGTTCATTCAAAACATTTGGTGTGTTGAGACACAGTCCAGTCCCAGGGTTGGGGCTAAACACGTGGGAAAGCATAGGCTCGAAAATGGGCTAAAAAATTAAAATTATAATCCAACAATTTTCAAAACATGCACATTCAATTTAAGGAAGCAGAACTTCTTTCTGCAAGTAGCTGGGGTGGGGGCGGGACATCTGATGAACTAAAGAGTTGTGATTATTTATTTCATAAAGTTTATACATTGCCTGATTGCTGGGGGTGGGCAGAGCTTGAAGTGGTTTTGAAAAGATGAAAATGCCAGTTAGTTGGAAGAAAGGATTCCGAAAAGTTTTTGAAATTAGTTGGGGAAGTGATCACACCCAATGAAGAGTTGGTACCACTGGGCACTTGCCAGTGCCCCCCACCCCTTGGAGGGTTCCCTACTCTGCCTCATTTCACTTCCATTTACCTTGAGACAGGAAGGAGCCAACAGCAGTAATGTTTTTAAAGAAACCAGTGTAGCTGGCATGTGCTGCTGGTGATGGCTGGTGCTTTAATTTCCTCACAAGTGACCCCATCGTAAAGCCCCTATGGGGTAACTATATGGGGTCCCTAGAGGCAATGGGGGTGGATAAAATGCTGGGGACCAGCACCAATGTTTCACTCATATGCTGCCCTCACCTTTTTGCTACTGCCAGGCTGTTAGCTCACCTATCACGAGAGGAGAAGAGCTGAGCTACTTTCACCCGGGGTACCTACCCATCAGGGCCGTTCCTCTACAACTTTAGGATGGTGCCACCTGAGCAATGGGCAGCTGTGCTGGCTCCTCCAGTGCTGCTATCCCTACCTGGGAAGGAGGAGGCCAAGGGCCTCATCAAATCCAGCAACAGCTGTGAAAGTAGTGGCAATTTTCTATATTCATTATGAACAGCTGTTATTCCCTTCCTTTCCGAGGCACCTTTTAATATACTTCTTCATGAATCTGACTTTCACAAAGGCAAATGTGTATTTTAAGAAAAAACCTCACAGAGAAGTTCTGCTTTGTGGGGGAGTAATTAGAAGCACTCCTAAAGAAATTACCTGTCAACCTTCTTTTCACTGGGAAACTGGGGGAAGTCAATCATGTAAGACATGTGAATATAAAATTATCATAATAATAATGTTTGTCCCGTGGACAGCTGTGAAGCCTTATTTAACTCTAAGCAAAAATAGCCTCATCCACCCCATATCTCTGTTTGCTTATCTGCAATGTAAGCAACTCATTTTTATGTCCATGTTTGCCTTTAAAGCAGCATGTGAAGCAAAAGCTTGCTTTAAAAAACCCCAACCATTTGAAGCTTTTGATCTGTGTCTCTCAGGGTCTTTCAGTTTGAAAGTTCCTCCCTTCCTGAAACTGATCGTTCAAGTCCCAATATGCATTCTGAGTGACTGACTGAGTGATTTTTAATTTATGTGTGTGTGCTGCTAACAGTGGTGGGTGAATCCCAGTTTAGATTTCTCTCCATTTCTCTCTCCCCCCCCCCCCAATCATAAATTCATTTTGCCCTATTTCCTCATCAGTTTGTAATTTAAAAGAAAATGCTGGTGGCAACTTGCCCGTATCACACTCTCAGTGGCTTCATGTAGATATTAAAAATAGCATTCAAGGCTATTTAATATCCACCCTCTCACACCATGAACCATGCTCTGGACCCAAAAAGTCAAACTCCCTCTGCTCCATTTAATAAGCCAGGATGAAAGGGCATGTGTGCCGATGTATCGATACCAACACCTTATCCACACCTGCTGACTGCATAAACTGAAGCCTATCCCACAACACATTGCTATGGCACTGGATGCATCATCTGGAATTGCAATAACTGTAAATTCTCATGTTGTACCAACTGAGGTGAGTCCAAAGTTGAGCATCTTGAGTCAAGGTCACTCCAACTTTATAATCAAAATGTGTACCGCTTGTTATCACATTTTGATTATAAAGTTGGAGTGACCTTGACTCAAGATGCTCAACTTTGGACTCACCTCAGTTGGTACAACATGAGAATCTACGGTTATTGCAGTTCCAGATGAGTGCTCCAGGTGGAGAACAGCCTTTATCAAAGGTGTCATGGGCTTTGAAGAAACTCGAAATCAGGACGCAAGGGAGAAACGTGCTAGGAGGAAGGCACGCTTGGCAAATCCACACCATGATCAACTCCCGGCATGGAAACCAATGTGCCCACTGTGGAAGGATGTGTGGGTCCAGAATTAGCCTCAACATTCACTTATGGACTCATTGTTAAAACCGTGTTTATGAAAGACAATCTTACTTGGCTACGAGTGATCGCCAAAGAAGCAGAATCAAAATGTGTAGCCAGTTGGTCACAGCGGGTCCTTGAATGCTCCAGAGGTCACCGCCATCACCACCACATTGTATATTGTATCTCCACAAGAGTCCTGCAACAAAGGCAGTGAGATTTACCCAAGACCAACCATGTGAGCTCCATGGCCAAGCATGATTTCTTCATGGCAAAGCTGGATTTCTCGCTTCAAAACGCAGCGTTCTAACCATCATGACCCACTGATTCTCATCATGGTATAGTTGGAAATTATTCAGAATGCAGAAGTCAGCAGAACTCGATAGGCTTTGTGGTTCCATGAGCAGTAAGAAAATACAGAAGTAAATTTGAATACTGAGGTGGGCAGAAAATTAAGAAAGAGTAGCAGCATTTGTTCTGGAGAAAGAACAAAGGCGGTGTTGGTTTTTTCTTTTCTTTTTTTAAAAAAGAAGCCATTGGCTATGAGCCAATAAAGCAGCCTGCACATGTGCAACTGGAGCTTCCCCAGAGCCAGATGACAAAAGGAAAGAAATGTATATGATCACAAAACTCTGTCATAGCTGGCTATTGACACCTTGTGTGCACACACTTGGGATTCTAGATCACGAGCAGTGAAATCCGTGTAGAAATCCCCGGTGACTTTAAGACTGTGAATTTGAGTAAATCCTCAGTTCCATTTTTTCATTCTTTATCAGATCCAGATGGGGAAAAACAAATAGTTTAATCTGATAGATATAGAGTAGGGTAATAAAAACACGGTTAATTCATTTTGAAGGCTTTTTTGTTTTTGTTTTTTTTACTAAACTTCTCTATAAAGCGCATATTCTGCTTAATGGCACCCTGTCCTTTTAATTCCCCCACTGCTGACTATGCTATTATGGTACACTCTCATTAGAACATTAATAGGATCATGCAAGTTTTATGTGAGTCTTCAGTGCTCTAGTCTAGGCCACATGAGAGTCACGTTGCAAGTTACATATATCAGTTAATTACGTCCCCTTTAGCCACATTGAAAGCCTTCCTGTAGTTTATCTTATCCTTCTACAGTATAGTTGAGTTCATTTGAATCAGGCAGAGAATTTTCAATATTCAGAATCTAATTTAATGAATGTTGTGCCTGTAAATGCAGAATGCCAGTTTTTAAGATTACTGTATGGATGACTTTGGTGTTATCTGACCTGATTTTTAGTTCAGAGAGCTAAAAAATTAAATCTTACTAATGAATATGCTTCTTCAGGACATGATAATTTATGAATGGCCCTACTGATCGTCCTTTAAACAGCACATTATACATGAAATTATGCTAGTCCAAATCCCCCAAAGACCTTGAAAGTAGAAACAAAGTCAGGTCCAGTCCAGGAAATGTGCTAGTCCAAGATGCAGCAAGATGGGACACAAAATAGAGACGGGCAAAATCTCCTTGTACTGGCTCTATTCAGAATCATCTTGGTGCAATGTTTAGAAGTAGCTTGTCTGTTTTCTGACCGTACCCGTAATGTTTGGTACGTACATGCAGTTCTTGTCATGAGCATATATACCATCATATTGCTCATTGGGAATTGTAATTCACTTTCCCCTATCCACCAGGCATGGGTAGAGAGGTGCTTGGAAGTTCAATTGCTCCATTCATAAGTAAATACACCCAGAAACAAGGCAAGGTTTTTAATGAGGACAGTGGGGAGGAGAAACCGCCACACAAAAGGTAAGCAAGTAATAATCAACAAGCGTTTCATCAAATATAAATTGGTGTATGACACCACAGTATAGCAAAACTAAGAAGGCACATTTCTTCAAAAAAATGAATTTTCTGGAAGGCTTTTATTGATTCCTGGCAAAATAAGTTACTGTGATGAGTCAGGCATACACTACCAGCTGTGTCTTGCAGGGAAAATGCTGAAAGGTATTCAACTTGTTATTTATACAGGGGTAACTGCCATGAAGCCCACTTACTCATTCGCTGAGCCTGCTACAGAGTTATGAGGGTTTCTTGTGCCTAGGACAGTCCTTAAATCCACCAAACACCTGGGTTTGACAATATGATTCTCATGCACCTCCTCTTAAATGAGTTATAGCATAACCGAGAAGTTATGTGGTACACAGATGCTTTTTAAAAAGACAAATAAATAATGCATCTCAGGTGTCACAAGTCAAAATAGCTGGAAAATATATAAACTGAAGGAGATCCCCCTTTTTCCTCTTGCCAGACTGTTCCTTGTGCCCCAGGCAACAAAACTCAGGGCCTATGTGTTGGCTGGCTGTGTGGTGTATGACTGAAGACAGTGGATCTGGGCGTCAACACAGAGTTAAGAAGAGGGGAAGCACTAGCTTTTTGTTACAGGCACATTATCTAGAAGCTGTTTGTTAAACAGGTTGTAATATTGATTTGGTCTGGAAATGGACTGTTGGAACGAATTTATTTTTATACTATGTTTCTTTTCTTCTTTCTAATTCAAGCTGGAACCTAAGAAAATAGCTTGTTCCAGGTCAAACTATATGTCCATCTATCCCTTTGGTAACCAATATAGTACTCTCCATATGTTGTTAGGCTAGATCCAAGGTAAGCAGAGTGGTGCACTCCAGGCGTTGTTGAACTACAACTCCCATCAGCGGCAGCTAACATGGACAAAGACCAAGGTTGGTGGGGGGTTACATTATAACATCTGGAAGGCACCACATTGGATGCCCCAGATCTAGCCTATCTAGACTACTCTGGCTGCCAGCAGGTCTCCAGGCTTCCTGGCAGAGGACTGTATCACCTGCAATCTGAGCCCTTTGACTGGAGAAGCAACTGATGCCTTCTGCATTCAAAGCATGTGCTCTGGCTTTGGATTCTTCGACTGCCAAACCCTGAGCTTGAATACACAGAATCTTATTTTGCATTCTCAGCAGGAGAGAGAACTTCTGGGGAGAAACTGCAGGCAAAGCAAATGAGTCCTTGTAATACAGCAAACATTACAAAATGAAGAAGTGTCCAAACTGAAGAAGGCGATTACGCACTTGGGTGACATCATCGCTTTCTCTCTGCCACAGTTTTCTCCAACATGAGCAGGAAAAGCAGAAGTCTGATAACAGTCAAGGGAACCAACAGTTATGGGGGTCATCAGAGTCTCCATCACTTCCAGTCAATTATTCACAATGTACAGGAGAACAGAAGAGTCCTGCTAGATCAGACCAAAGTGCAATCTGGTGCAACATCCTGTTTCTCCACAGTGGCTTACCAGATGTCTCTGGGAAGCTCCCAAGCCCAATATGAAGACAAAAGGCTTTTCCTGTTTTGCTTAACAGCAACTGGTACTCAGTAGTACATTGTCTCTGAAAGGCTGCATTAAGCCACCATGACTAGTAGCCACCGAGAGCTCTAGCCATTCCTAACCCTCCTTTAAAACCACCTGAGCTAATGGCTCTCACCACATCTTTTGATGGCAAATTCCAGAAATAAATCAGGCATTGTACAAAGCAGTACTTTATTTTTGTCTTTTCTGCGTGTTCTGTTAATCAGCTTCACTGGATCACCCTGGGGGATCTAGTGAGAGGGAAACAAGCATTCTGTACACAACATGCATATGATCTCTCACCACAAGGTCTAACCTTGCTAGTCTTTTGCAGCGCTGGATCTAGGGCAGTGCAGGCAGTCTCCCCGCACAGGGCGCCAAGAAGAGGAGGGGAAACTATTGAGATAATCCATTTGGGAGAACCAAACTTTGGCCTCACACAGAGCACCATATTACAAAAGATTACCAAAGTCTGCCCCTGCCTTTGCCTTCCTATTTAAAATTCTAGAACAGATTTTGCTCCTTGTGTTCCTGGTGACAACGGACAGTCAAAAGTAAACTGAAATGGCACTGGTAGTTCTGGACAAAGAGGGAGGTGTTGCAATCTGACTTTGCCAAGATTTCTTTTTTTCCTATCACCAACCTCAGAGGTAGCCTGTTAATTTTGGGCTACAACTTCCATCAGTCCCAGATAGAACTGCCAATGGTCAGGAATTACAGGAGTTGTAGTCCACAACATCTGAAGAGCCCTACATTGACTACCCTTAACCTACCCAGAAATATAAGGTCTTATTCATTACAACTTTTGCATAACATTTCAGAACTATTTTATAATCATGCCATTATAATCTACACAGGAGTTCAGGCCAGTTGTTTCAGGCAGACGACAAAGCTTCTTTGTATGGTATCCATTAGTAGGCATTTTTGAGTTATTGCAACTCAGAAAAGTTCTCATAATAATTAAGAAGAGTTCTTTCTTATTCAGGACATGTATACAGTACTGCATAATTATCCAGTCAAATGTTGCTAGGAATAGCTACTCACTAGCTAAAACATGGTTTGAGTTCAACATGTGGTTTACTTATTCCATCCAAACTCAACAAAGTGTGTCATTGTAATCTTTCCCTTCCACTTCCCCTTTTGTTTCTAAAAATGTAGAAACAAAAAAACAATGCTCAGATAAGATGTCTTATCTGGCTCTGATACTTTCCTCATGTTTCTGTTTTGTAGCCAGCATTAAAGCATTCTCTTTCTGAAAAAGGGCTTCTTGCATTAAGTTCTTTTCAATCAGCAACTTTGCACTGTATTATCGGGTGTGATCTAAAAACTGAAGCACACACACAGAGAGCGCTGGAAATTGGAATAAATGGCAGCCACTGTAGAATCAAACAGAGGTTTCCTTCCAGGAACTGGTAGGATTCTTACCCCAAGTGTTTTAGTACAACTCATCTTGGCTGTGAGAGCCAGAAGACTGTTCCCTGCCTTGCAGGCCTTTCCCTGCCTGCCTAGGCCCTGACTAACTCCAGCTACAAAAGCTGAAGCTACTGAGGAGCCCAGGGACCATCTTGGTTGACTCTTAGTGCAAACCCAGGTCACTGAGCCTGAGCTTCTACAACTATTGCCTGTCATCATTGGCAGGATTGGAGCAGCAGATATGTTCTATGCTTTATTCTCTTGTTAATTATGCTGTTTAAAATGTGCATTTTACATTTGACTTCTTTAAGATAATATTTCAGCTTCCTGTTAATTATGCTGCTTTGAATGTATACTTTATATTTGACTTTCTTCAGTAATGTTTTATTCCGGATTGTTTCAGCTGATGTTTTAATATAGACTGCAAACTGCTTTGATTTTTTTTCCTTACAAATATAAAGCAATACAGAAATGAAATGAATAATAAAATTATTTAGAAGGTTCTTTTCATAAAAGCATAAAGGAAGGAAAGGGAACTAGAGATCTCCTTTGAAATTGAAACTTATTTGCTGAAATCTGTAACTATTCAGGTAGGTAGCCGTGTTGGTCTGACGCAGTTGAAATATTTGCATGCACACGAAAGCTTATACCAAGAACAAACTTAGTTGTTCTCTAAGGTGCTAAAGGACAATTTATTTATTTCATCTGTAACTATTGAGCATGATATAGCATTTGAAAGATAAATGTTTCAGCTAGTTTTTGTGATTTAAAGATGAATAAAATTATTTAGATTTTAAGCCTACAGGCATCATCTGCACTTAAATATTTTTATTTGAAGTGACATGTTACGATAATTATTATTTTTTATCATCATCATCATCATCACTACTGAGTTCCAGTTCAGGATATTTGGCAATGCTACTGTATATACAAGGGATGAAGAAGGTTTCTGGGAACCTCTTGTTTGTGATCAGCACTGCCAGCAAGCTATGTTTGCAAAGAATCACTTTAATATCCCAATTCTCCCTTTGGAAAGATGTCCTTACCTGTCATGTATCTGAGGCCACACACGACAGGTATATATGGGAGGTTAATGTGGCTTTGAATGGTATCACAGGCAAAATTAGGACCCTTGACAGACCTATTTAGGCCTCTGGGCCAGATGGCTTCCCCAACCCTGTGATAGAGAATCAACTGAAACCTCACCACACACATGACAAACCACCCAGTGGGAAATAACGATCTTTCATGTCCATGGTGGCTAAAGATGTATCACAGCTCACTTACTGGATTTTCTGTTAAGGGAGAATCCATGTCAAATGTATGGGCTGGCGTGTCAATGATAGAGACGTTGTGTGGCCAACACAAAACACATCCAACATGTGCAGCACCAAGTCGACAATAACTCCCCCCTCCATTAGTGTAGTATTTGGAGCACAAAGAACAAGAACTGTGTCCACACTCAGTTTCCTCTCATGAATGCAGGGGTAGGTGGGGAATCACTGAGATGAGGCCTTATTAAACGTTCCTCAGATAAAGGTAAAAAATGGACCTCGAAAATTCAAGGTGCATTTTGCTACACAATACTTATGGCTCATGAAAGAATTGCGCTCTAAACACCTGATATTTTATACTATCTTCTGCCTGTAAAAAGAAAGGGGGGAGCCTCAGAATCTTTGAGCTCATTCGTTCCATTTATCCCTACATCTTTGCTCCTTTCAGTTGCCTCCTCAAAGAAATTACATCAAGAGACCTCCCCTGGTCAGCACTGTTGAACTTCTTTCAACAATGAAATTTCAATCTGTCGCACACAAAGCCAGATGCATCCGCCGCGTCAGTGGCCTGGTAGAGAAATAATAGCAACTGCCTAGCCAGAACAATAGAATACTTTCCCGTTCTAGGTGATCGGCTGTCTCATTATACAATTGTGAATAACAATAATCCCTGATGGTCTCATGGGTGACATTTCTCTTTCCTTATCAGCACTGCTGCATACACCAGTGCTTGATAACACCACCAGAATAAAGAAAACGACGCCCACCAAGCTGTCTATGTAGAAGTAAAAATGATGTGTTTATTGAAAAGAGAATCAGCTGGTGTGATATATATATATATAAAACAAAACCTTTTCAGAAAGCTTATTTCTCCGCTACAACTTTATGGTGAAACCCAATGAATTGCCATGCAGAGGCAGCAGGCAGGTCTCGTGATGAGGCATCAGTGTATTGACGCCAGCAAAAGATGACAACTTATCCCCAGCTGTACCATGCAAGGACAGTGCTACTCAGATTAGAGCAGGAAGGAGGAGAGAGGTGGATGGTCCCATCTGGTTTAAATCTGCAGTTCTTTATGGGGCCTGATGGCTTGTAGAGGCTGTGGAAATAAATTATGAGAGCACTATTTATGTCTAGTCATAGATCTGTTTATTGATGTATAAGTAGCTTCTCCAAAAAGTAAATTACAATAATAAATTCAACCATGAAACACAGGGAAGAATTCAAAATAGCACTAAGTTTAAATCCCTTAGCAGTGTACTGATTGCAGAATGACTTCTGTTAGTGCAGTGGCTTGAGCAAGAGAAGGCAAAGGAAGCCAATATGGTTCTCATGACTGCTTGCGCAACAGATTTCTGTAGCCCCAGTGTTTCCCTTTGCACAACCTGTTCTTTCTCTATACATTTTTTTTGCTTCTTTTATTCCTTATGTTGTATTTCATTGGGTTACAATTGGAATTCCACCATGGACCACTGGAATGAAATGAGGGTCCCTACACCACAATCTGGAAACCCCAGCCTTAGAGGGCACCAGAAGGTAGCACCACAAGAATGAGCCTTTTCCCCAGTGGCTCCCTGTTTGTGGAATGCTCTCCCCAAGGAGGTTTACCTAGAAACTCCATTACATTTCTTTAGACATCAGGCTAAAACATTTCTCTTTAACCATTTGCAAACATAATTTTTTATTGATTTTTAAACCATAACAAACAAAAATAAAAATATTTACATCTTGTTATCACAAATTTCTTTCTTTAAGACTTCCTTCAGCTTCCCCACAAATCATGCGTGCCCTTATTTGAAAAGTTTACGCAAATCCTAGTTTATATTGACATTATTTTCTCTTTTCTTCCTTTTCTCTTTAAACAATATTCCTACTTTTTCACAGAGCCTTTTTAAACCCAACTAGCGTTATCTGACCTTCACTTATGTTATCCAGATATTCCACAAATTTCCCCCAGTCATCAATGAACCTTTGGTCTTTTATATATCTATTTTTCCCCATCAATCTGTCCATCTCCGCGTAGTCTAACAATTTTGTTCTCCATTCCTCAACCGTCGGTATGTTCTGTTGTTTCCAATTTTGAGCTAGTAGGACTCTTGCGGCCGTTGTTGCATATTGAAAAAATTTACCGTCATTATTCTTTATATCCCTTCCTGCTAGTCCTAACAGGAAAGCCTCCGGTTTTTTTTCAAAGGTGTATCTTAATATACTCTTCATTTCATTATATACGCTTTCCCAAAAATTTTTAACCTTTCTGCATTCCCACCACATGTGGAAGAAGGATCCCTCTTTTTCCCTGCATTTCCAGCATTTGTTACAAGTTTTATACATTTTTGCTAATTTTGCAGAAGTTATATACCATCGGTAAAACATCTTCATGAGGTTCTCCTTTAACGTTATGCAGGCTGTAAATTTAAGGTTTTTTTTCCAAAGTTTCTCCCACGCTTCATAATATATGTTGTGACCGATGTCCCTAGCCCAGTGAATCATCACCAACTTCACTTCCAAAACATTTCTCTTTAACCAGGCATTTAGCTGATTAAAATTCTATGGCTTTTTAGAGGGGGGAGGTTATTGGTTTGTTTTTGTGTTATTATGTATTTTGTATTCTCATTTTGTCTTTTACTGTTGTGAACCACCCTGGGATCTTTGGATGAAGAGTGGTATAGAAAATAATAATAATAATAAGTCTTGATCCTAGCACTTAATCTTTACCCTATTTAACCTTCTCGTGCAAATTTAAGCAAATGTTTTTTCCCCCAGCTGACCTCTCGGAGGTTGATCATTCTGCATTAAATAATCTGAGAATTCACCATGCTGGTTTCACTATGCTGCAAATCCATATCACACTGGTAAGGGACAAATTATCTCACTATCAGTGAATCCTGAGCACGTTTACCCATAAGTCAATGCCATTTAATTAGTGTGTGAGTAAAGGGTTGCAGCTCAGGAAAACTATGTGGAAACATAATTTTGGTGCTGCTATGAAAAGCACTTTGTGAGAATATTGTCATTGAGAAAGTATTCTATACCCTCTATTAAAAAGACAGTGTTATATGAAAAGAAAGCCATTTTGAAAAGATAAAGAACTAAAGGGTAGTTCCTGAAATACATCTTGGCACCATTTCTTGGAGGAGTTGTTTCGTTGTTCTGAAACCAATTACATACCTCAAGAGCATCATTGCCAAAGAGATTCTATGAATTATGCAGCAACCCTCATCTATAGGAACAAATAGAAAACCTGATAGCTCTGGAATAAGGCTTTACAATACCCAGGGTATTTGCATATGAAAAACTTGTAGATTAAGTTTTAAGAAGTGTTTGTTGCCCACATAATTTCATCCCCCTTTTATGCTTTTCCTCTGGAGAAAGTGTTTATTACATGGACGGGAGGAACCACTGTCCTAAAGTGCTTGGGGCTGCTTTCATAGCATTCGAAGCTCTGAGGAGGAGGAGGAGGAGGAGGAGGAGGAGGAGGAGGAGGAGGAGGAGGAAAGTATGGATTTGATATCCCGCATTATCACTACCCGAAGAAGTCTCAAAGCGGCTAACAATTTCCTTTCCCTTCCTCCCCCACAACAAACACTCTGTGAGGTGAGTGAGGCTGAGAGACTTCAGAGAAGTGTGACTAGCCCAAGGTCACCCAGCAGCTGCATGTGGAGGAGCGGGGAATTTAAGCCGGTTCACCAAATTACGAGTCCACCGCTCTTAACCACTACACCACACTGGCTCTCACTGGAGCCAGTGGCAGAGGAACCCTCTCTGGCACCAGGGGCGGGGCAGCCCATACGGACTGCACATGTGTAGCATCCCGCACGTGCACACTCTGTACAGAATGCCATACATGTGGAGTCCATGCAAGTGCAGTCCATGCAAGTGGCAGACTGTGCATGTGTGGCGACTGTATGGGATGCTGCACATACAGACTGCGTGCGCCCTCAGCTGCTCTACAGCTGGGGGGAGGCAGGGGCCATCTTGTCAACCCCCCCGAGTGGCACCCGGAGCGGCCCTCCCCCTCCGCCCCCCACTTCATATGCCACTGACTGGAGCAAGACATTCCTAACACTAGTTGAGCTACTTGAGCCAACAGACCTCCTACCATAGTTCATTACAGGCCTAATTTCATAAGGATACATGGATATAATGACATTTTAGAGTTTTAAAGGTAAGAGCTCTCATTGCCCACAAGATGAAATGTATTGATTGTTTATGGTCCCCAATAGCCAAACTGGAACACTTCAACAACCCCACACACTCAAAGAAACAACAACAACAGTCTCAGTCACTGCCCTTTCCCATGTAGAGTGGGAAGGAAAGCTGTGATCACAGTGGTACTTGCCTCCAATCCTCCCCCCCCAAAAAAAAACTTTTTGCAGTCTGAAGACTAAGCCCTTCCTTGTCTTAACATTTGCTGACATCCACGGCAGATACCTCTGAGCACCTGATAGCATTGGCTGAACCACTTCAGAGAACATTATTCTGCTGGGAGTTTGACAGGCTTTGAAGAAGCAAAACTTGGCTGACATACCTTGAAGGTCACTAGAGTGTCAAGTTGACCTACATGCTCCAGCAGAGAAGGCGAGTGCACTCAGGAGCAATCGTGCTGAAGGCTCTACATATCTCAACATTCTGCCATGCGACAAGAAACTCAACAGCAGCACCAGCAGTGCCAGCCAGAAGCATTCAGGAGTCCATCAGATGCTGTAAGCCTCCAAAGAAAGACCATCTCAACAGGGCCCCTACCACTCCAGTCTGAAGTAGCTTCATCCACCCCAAACATATAGAATAAAAAGTAATGCTGAAGCAGAAGCAACTTGGCCTCCACAAGGGCTGCTGATAAAAAAGTGGGACCAGGAGAAAAAGTGATGGCTCCACCTATTCTGACCTCTGGCTCCAGTACAGTTTGCTGCCCTGTCTCCACCAAGACCAAAAGGGAGCAACCACCACCGATGCAGTTGAATTTCTACCCAAACTAAGAGTCCCCAAGCCCCTCTCCTTGCTCTGCCACCAGAAAGTCACGTTGTGCAGATCCAGGCATTGAAACCAAGCTCCCACAGCCGACAGTCGCCCTGAATCACCATTGACAGCAAAAGCAGCAGATATGTTCTATGTTTAAGTTAACATTTGATTCTCTTGTTAATTGTGCTGTTTTAAATGTGTGTTCTATATTTTACTTCCTTTAGAAATAATATTTTATTTTGAAATGTTTAATAATCTTTTTGGTTCATTTTCTTGAGTTAAATATGCATTCTACTCTTGGTGTCTTATTTCAAAAGCTGAGATGGTATTTTAGTTTCCTTAATATCATATTCACTTTTAGCTCGAAACACACCTGATCAGTAGCCAGCCCAGGTGCCAAAAATGACCAGATAAAGCTTTTAACCTTCAGCTTGCTGGATTTGATGGTTTTCACAATGACAATAACTCCCTTGTACATCCGTATCTCATCCATACTTCATATGTTGAGAGATAATAGAGTTAATAGGAAAAGAAAGCACCTCTATCTGTGGTCTTGCAAATATTTAGTCAATAGGTCCATTCATAGACATGTGTCAGGGGGAGGGAGAGAGGGAATAATTGACCCCAAAATGTATACATAAACATATCATCAAAGATAATTGGAGTGCAGAATTACTGTTTACTTGCCCACTCATGAAAGAAAATTATGGCCCAACTTACAGTCAGTTCATGTCCTGATTATAAAATGCTGGTAAATTGATAGATTAGATCTGACAATCCTGTTTCTTTAGTTTCTACTCTTTCAAATCCCAAGACTCCTAACATGTTTGATAAAATGGTGGTGCTTTTTGTCAAGATGGGACAAGCTAATATATGGGTCTGCGGTGCTCACACTTGTCTCTGATACAGGAAGGGTGAAAGGAATAGACAAGGCTTTGGGTATGCTGTGGTTTTACATAACCATAGGAAAAGCATGCAATTGAGTTCTGGACACAAACTCCAGCAACTTGAGCCCTTAACTTGCATATTTACATTTTTTGAGAGGGAAAGCCAAAACCATTATCCTTTCCATGCTCTGGGGGCCTGCAGTTATTTCCTAGAGTGGTTTCTAGTCCCATTCTGGAAATTTTTCCACCTCAGCTTCCAAGATATTAGCCTTTTAGCCCAGATGCCAGAAGGGCAGGATTTGGTGATATCAGTAAATCCAAGCATCAATTTTCAATAAGCTGGATTCTGTTTCAGAGCATAGATTTTTCCCAGCAGCTGAAAGTCATTTGATTACACCATCCAGCATAGTTTCTTGTGAGAAGAGTTAGTGCATTAGAAACTGCTGAAGAGAGACGAAAAGTTCCACATTAACAGGGAAATTCCTCAATGCTACAGCCAGCCCTCTAATAGCATATCTTGCTTTTAACTGAACTATGGTTGTACACACACTATATATTTAAAGCACATCGCTCCACCACAAAGAATTTACTCCTCACAAACCTACAATTCCCATGACCCTTAATGAACTACAGTTCCCAGAATTCTTGGGGTAAAGTTCCATGTGCTTCCTCTTTCCTCCTCCTTCTGTGTAATGGGGAGGAATAGGGAGAAGAGCAATAGCTCAATGGTAGAGCAGACAGTGTGTATTCCTGGTTCAATCTCCAGCATCTACAAATAGGGCTGGGGATGTTTCTTGTCTGAAAACCTAGACATGCTGCCAGCCAGTGTCCATAATACAGAGCTAGGTGGACCAGTGACTTGATTCAGTATAAGTCAGTCCCCCATGTTCCTAACAGCAGCATCTATCTATATCTATCTATCTATCTATCTATCTATCTATCTATCATCTATCTATCATCTATCTATCATCTACCTACCTACCTAGCTAGCTATTTGTCACCCATCTGACTCTGGGCAACTTCCAGCAAATTATAAAACCACAGTAACTTCAACTTGCTCAGAACACAGGACTTTCTTGGTGGAGAATTTGGTATCATCATCATAGAACTAGTGCAAATGCAGAAATAGAAAATGTCAAAATCGGTTTGTTTCAGAGCCCTTCTGGTAAGATGGAAGCCATATAAAAACCTTTAACATACATCTTCTTGAGTGCAGTATTCAGTTTCAATAGTCACAAAACATGCTTTACTAATGCTCTCTATATTTGGCTGTTTTTGAAAGCCTAAACACCTCGTGCATCACACAAAACAGGAATGAATATAATATTTTCACAACGTACCCATCTTTCTTTACACAGAAACTGAATTTTCTTGGATGCACAATACCAGCACTCTGATTCATAGATAGCCATAAACTGCATCTCAAGGCTGAGACATTCTCCCTTCCAAATATATAAAGGTCACTTGTTTCACATTTTCTACTTCTTCCTATTGAGACACTCCTACGTTCTGCTTACTTCTCATGTGGTGTAGCGGTTATCTGCCAGAATGAGTTACCGTACCTTTCAAGGCTCACAGTTCTAGGTCAGAAAAACCTCTATAAATAAAACAAGGCTATATACACACCACCACATTGTATATATCAGTGTGATGCAACACAGGAATACTCTTTGTTTCAAACACTCCACATAGGGATATATCGCCTGTCAACAGAGCTGTAATGATGCACAAAAAGGAAATGTGTGGGAAACATTTGACAGAGGTTGTTTTGGTGGGTCATGAACACTTTCCTGTAAATAGGACAGGCACTCAATGGAGTCACTATGGGTCTGTCCAGACAACAGCATCTCCAAGTAAAGGCAGCCATAATTAAGAAAATGAAGGAAAGTATTATACCAGGCTAGAAGACATTCAAACTATCTTACCATTCCCATCATGTGTAAGAACCTGTTAGCCTGTTTTGATCAATTAGCACAGCATTCCTAGGGGTTATGTAGAATAGTTCTTTTAATCTCTTAAGAAATGGGACTCACCTGCTAAAGTATGTCTTCAATGTGGAACTCAGTCTCGATTTTCTATTTTGCATGTCCATCTTCCTCCTCTTTAAAAACATCCTGTCATTGAAAGGACAAATAGGACAGGTCTATCAGTCAGAACTAGGATTAGGGACAGAGAAGAATAATAGAATTGTAGAGTTGGAAGGGACCCTGGGGGCTATCTAGTCCAACCCCTCAAGGCAGGAATCTCAACTAAAGCATCCCTGACAGATGACCACCCAACCACTGCTTAAACACCTCCAATGAATCTTCTTTCTTGTAACTTGAATCCAATTTGATTGTTTGCACTTAAAGCCCGGTTTATCAAATTTGGCTAAACCAGCAGGGCTCTTCTTATGTTCTTAAAAATGCTTTCAGGTTGCTTGAAAATGGTTAACACCAAACAAAAGAGGAATTGTGATTTCACAAGTGATGAGGCTGAGGAAAAACAGCTGGTGTGCAACACAGCAGCTTCTTAATTTAAACAACAACAAGCCCACCAGACACAGGAACTTCTGATAGTTTAACAGTAACCACTGTTTTTTAATTCAATCCCACCTTGCTAGCTCAGAGCTAAGACAACTCCTAAGCAAAGAGTTGCCTAGAACTTCTAGGCTTCAAATGGACAATGGAAGAGTTCAGACACTATACATGCAAATGAATGTCACAAATGCCTTTCCCAATTAGACACACCCATTCAGTTGCATTGAAATTGTCCTCAATGTGTCCTATGGAAAAACTGCATTGCTTTAAAGTGCCAGGCAAAATTCCTGGCCTGTGAACCTACAGGCAGGGAAACATACATTTGTATGCACAGTGCTAAGGTGTGTTAAAACTCTTGTATCTTGCAATTAATCGGAAATGGAAGTGGGAAATGTTTTTCAGCCCAAAGCCTGTTTTCGCTCATTGGTAACTTTCCAGAGGCTTCGGGCCAGTAGTGGGAAGGGCAGAGGCAAAAATTTGTGTGGCTAGAAGCAAGAGCAGGCAGAGCGATGGATAAAAACCTCTTTCCTTTGTGCAGTAGGCTACATTCCAGCCACACAAAAGACAAAGGTTTCTTCTGCACACACATAACATCCGTCTTCTATCCAGGTAAGCGAGAGGAATTATCACAGTTCAAGAACATGTTCCACCCAGGCAAAACCAATCCAGGGGGGCACAGAGGCAGTGAAAAGTCATAGAATCATAATTGGAAGGGACCATGAGGATCATCTAAGTCCAGCCACTGCAATGCAGGAATCTTGCACCCAATGCAGGACTCGAACCCACAGCCATGAGATTAAGAGTCTCATGCTCTACCAACTGAGCTATCCATCCTAAGCAGAAGGGTGTAGCCTGGGGAAAGGCCCACGGGCTGGATAAAGAGACCTGATGGACTGTCTTTGTCCTGTGGGCCTGAGTTTCCCCCATCATTGTAATAAATAATCAGAAGATAATCTTTAAAAAGTGATTATAGAGTTTTGCAATTGCAGCTTTGCACAGTTTTGTGGGGGAAGTAAATAAATGGAAATTGGGTTTCCCCCACTCTCCATTTTTTTAATTTGTCCTCCCACACAAACGTGCACAAAGCTGTGGTTGTGTCAGTAAAATAAGTTGTGAGTCACCTGTACTAAAAGAAATGTGTGCTAAAAATGCTGATAAACCTTTTTGAGGAATTTAAGAAAGAAAATCACAAACTGATGCAGAAATGTGAAATACTGAACTTAACACTGGAAGGAGAGAAAAAATAACCTCTGGGAAACCAAAGTTGACCTATTTGTCCATGAGGCTAGTCACAAAGTTCTAGATGCAACAACTGTATTCCATATTTTGTTGCACTGTGCAAAATATGAGCAAGCCAGGGCAGAACTGATACTACCCTTGCTGGTACCTTTCCGCGGGAAAATCAGAGGCTCACTATGTCAGGCTCCTATTGGAAGACCGGACAAATGCTAGAACATTAACAGGGGCAAAGTTTTTATCAGTGGTTGCAAGAACCAATGATCCCTATATTCTGAACAAAATGCTTGTTTAACCTGGAGGTAGGCTATATGCATTGTGTATTGCTTTGTAACGATTTGTTGGGTCTCTGGACCGTAATAAAGATTGTTGTTGTTGTGTTCCGAAACAGATTGCACAGTTTTAATCCAGTATTGTTTCAGATTATGAATGATTCCTAAACGCCAATAAGACAAACACTAAAATAGAGCACAGCACTGTTAAAAGCCTCAGGAAATTATTAGAATTATCATTACTTTATCAAATCAATCACAAAGAAGAAGAAAATCCTCTCTCAGCAATCACTAACAACGTTTTGGTCAAATGGGAAGAATAACAAAACAGTGTAATGTACGTTTGATATACAGCAGCAAAATCAACCACTGTGGAAATAATGAGATATTGACACAAAAAAGAGCATGTGCGAGCACACCACACCACAACCACAGAGGATGTTATGAGTACATTATGAACCTTTACTCAGCTGTCAGTATGCCCCACTGTTCTTCCTGACAGGTTATTTTTGTAATTGTAGCAGAACTCAGTGCATGTACTGTACAGCTATAGAAAATACCTTTCACCTTGCAAACTGGATTACATTAACATGCAATTGCTCTTTCAGAGCAAACAATCCTGCATTATTCAGCCCTACTCTGCTCCATCCTCTACAATGGGGATGGGGAAGCCATGGTGCTCCAGACGTTGTGGACTCCAATTCCCATCTTATCTTGTCTGCCAGTGGGACTTGACCCTTACCAGTTTGCGTACAAGGCAAAGAGATCCACAGAGGATGCTGTGGCAATGGCTTTACATGCTGTCCTGACTCATTTGGAACTACGCGAGATTGTTATTTGTAGACTTTAGTTCTGCATTTAATAGTACAGTGGTGCCCCGCAAGACGAAATTAATTCGTTCCGCAATTTTTGTCGTCTAGCGAATTTTTCGTCTTGCGAAGCACGAAATCCCATAGGAATGCATTGAAAATCAATTAATGCGTTCCTATGGTCAAAAAAAGTCTAAACAAAGCCAAATTTGGTACAACAACAGTTTATTAACTGCTCTTTAAAGTCACACATACTGTAAAGAGCAGTTCAAAAACTGAAGGGAAAATAAATTAACTTTATAAACAAAACATGTCTTTGTTTTTAGACGTCGCGAGACGTTTTCGTCTTGCGAAGCAAGCCCGTAGGGGAAATTCGTCTTGCGAGGCAAATCGAAAACGGAAAAACCTTTCGTCTAGCGAGTTTTTTGTCTTGCGAGGCATTCGTCTTGCGAGGTACCACTGTATTCTTCCGCATAGATTGGTGCCCAAATTATTAGACCTGGGACTTCCACCATGTTTGTGCAGGTGGATATTAGACTTTCTATCAAACCGTTCCCAAAGGGTCAGGTTGGGTTCCCACGTCTCTGCGGATCTTATCACGAATACAGGGACGCCGCAGGGGTGTGTGTTGAGCCCGCTTTTATACACGCTCTATACAGCTGACTGTGCCTCCAAATACCCCAGTAATAAGATCATTACGTTCGCAGATGATACAACAGTGGTTGGTTTAATTACGGCTGGAGAGGGGGAGACGGCCTATAGGAAGGAAGTTGAGCAGTTGGGGGAGTGGTGCAGGAAAAACAACTTACTGCTTAACTTAAAGAAAACAAAAGAGATCATTGTGTATTTTAGGAAATGTAAATTGAATATTCAGCCACTCATTATTGAGGGGAAGTGCGTGGAACATGTCTCAGTGTTTCGTTTTCTGGGAATGGAGTTGAGAGATGACCTAAACTGGGGAGAGAACAGCAAAGACCTGGTGAAGAGAGCACAGCAGAGGTTATATTTTCTGAGAATCCTCCGGAAAAACAATCTCTCAAAGGACCTGTTGATGGCATTCTACCATTGCACTGTGGAGAGCGTACTAACTTATGGTTTGTGCGTGTGGTTTGGGAGCTGCACGGCCAGGGGAAAAAACAATGCTATCCAGGGTTGTAAAGACTGCAGAGAGAATTATTGGGTGCACTCTTCCTACCTTAGGTCAAATCTATGCTGCCAGGTGCCATATGAAAGCGGCAGAGATAGCACATGATAGTATGCACCCCGGAAATGATCTCTTTCAGCTTCTGCTGGAAGAAGGTATAGGGTTATAAAGGCCAGGACTAGCCGCCTGAAAAACAGTTTCTACGCTAACGCAATTCTGGTTCTAAACGCAGCATAAGGGGTCTCTGTAGTATAGTGTATTTTAAAATGGGGTTTTAGAGTTTTTAGGGGGTTTTGAATGTTTTATGTAGTTTTATGTAGTTTCGTGGTAGTTTTATGTAGTTTTTATGTAGTTTTTCAATTTCATTGTTCCGCAAGGGACAATGACAATAAAGATATCGTATCGTATCAGCCCCAATAAGCATGGCCAATAGTCAGGGGTGATGGGAGCAGTGGTCTAGCAGAACCTAGAAAGTCATCCCTGCTCCACAATAAAATATTCTGCACCACTTTCCTTCAATGCTAAAGCAAATGGAGGAATACTTTCATACTAAGGTTTTTCAGTTAATAACCACAGGCCAAATTTTGCCCGCCCATAATTCAAAGTGACTCTCCAGCACAGGTCACAGTTAGGGGAGAAACAGCTATTTTTAGAAGTAGAGGAGCCAGCAGGCAAGGCACCACTAGGAAGGTCTGGGTGGAAAGCAATGAATGACATCAATATACATGAAACAGAAAGGGTTATACATAGGAATTGTTTAGTATGTGCTCTGCATTCTCACATGCACACTAGGGATGGGTGAATCTGTCGATTTCAGTTTGAGAATTTTTTAAGTCGTAACATAAATTAGCATTTTAGTGAATTTTTTTCATATTATACATAATTTTATGCACGCAATTTTGCCTGCCCACATACAAAAAATTGTGCAATTTTTGCAAAACAACTTCCCTAATATGTATTTTTGTGTTATTTTCACCAATACATGCATTTTTTATCTACACTTTACATATAGTATATGCATTTCTTACATATTACTTGGCTGGAGAACTGCACCGCAACATTTGGAGAAGTGCATTTTGGTTTGCATATTGTTTTGGAAAATGAATTGGGTAGGGACATCTTTAAATGAGGTCCAGGTCAAATTTCTCCCCTATCCCTAATGCATGCTAAAGATGTTTACTGTATATTAATCAAAGACACCCAGTGAAGACAAGCAGACTAGTAGTGGTTGGGGGGAGGGCATAGGAAATCAAAGTGGGGGTCTGCAACATCACCATTTTTTCTCAGTAGGAAGGAATGCACATTTATTTCAAGGGGGTGCTTTAACAAACTTACCCCATTATCTGCCCCCCATTCAGCTTCTGCTTTTTCCTTTGCTCTGGGAGAGGCCATTCCCAAGTTTCAGGTGTGAGTGGTCAACATCCCTTCCTCTAATTGCTTAGCAACAGTGATTAAGTGTCCTTAGCAATGGTGCTGCCTGCCTAGTGCTAAAGCATTACAGCTGTGTTTGTGTTTTGTCCTCTCACTTTCTTCAGAAATGTCCAATTTACTTCCTCTAAAAATAAAAATAAAAACCCTAAGCATCTGGGAGCTCTGCTAGGCTTGGGCCCACCAACATCCAACCTCTTCTACCTATCTGCTGGCAGCCCTGCCCAGAAATGGAGGAAATGTTTGCTCATTGCTGATTAGGCTGGCTAGCTCTCTTGCGTAGTCGGCTTCTCCCAGTGCTTCACAGACTATGCTACTGGGGCAGGATAACCAAGCAAAGACAGAGAAGCAGCTAGCCCAGCCCAGGCCATGCACTGCAGCAGTTATCACACATGCACATAGCTCTGATCATGTGATGCACACCAGCATCTGCACTGCAACATTTGCTTGACATCTAAGGTAAAGGTAAAGGGACCCCTGACCATTAGGTCCAGTCACGGACGACTCTGGGGTTGTGGTGCTCATCTTACTTTACTGGCTGAGGGAGCCAGCGTACAGCTTCTGGGTCATGTGGCCAGCATGACTAAGCCACTTCTGGCAAACCAGAGCAGTGCAGGAAACGCCATTTACCTTCCCACTGGAGCGGTATCTATTTATCTACTTGCACTTTGACGTGCTTTCGAACTGCTAGGTTGGCAGGAGCAGGGACCGAGCAACAGGAGCTCACCCTGTCGCAGGGATTCGAACCGCCAACCTTCTGATCGGCAAGCCCTAGGCTCTGTGGTTTAACCCACAGCGCCACCCGCATGCCATTTTGACATCTAAGAGTACTGAGCAAATCGTGCTGAGGTGTTGGAGGACGGACACCATGTGGTCTGCCCTTTATTCCTAAGCTAGCTTGCTGTCCCTCCGGTACAAAGGACATGGCTGTCCTGTTGCTAGCATTGAAGTAAGATTCAGCTGCTAGCCTGGTCTCCATCTATATGTCAAACTGATGCTGGGAGAGAGAGTGCTTGATGCTGTCTTGTCTTACACCTCAAGCAGCAAAATGTCTTGAACTGGCCCTGCCCATGGCTAGTGGCCTGTGTTTAGCTGAGTTACACGACACTAGGACAGATCCTTTTTCTTTTCTTTTCTTTTCTTTTCTTTTCTTTTTAATGCTTTTACACACACCTGGGGGCAGAACTTTCATATGGCAACTGCCTAGAGTGTGCCATGTCAATTGGCAGGAAAAAAGCCTGTCTCCTGCTTAAAAGATAAATGACTAATCAACAGCATCCTTCATGCTCAGCTTCACACAGCTTTGTTTATCATGTATTATTTATTGGAGAGCTGAGATAGAATTCTGGAATGATTAACCTTTACATAGCAAATGGGGCTTTGTATACCTGCGCAAAATTAAAAGGGTGCTTCAAAATGCCTGGTGAAAACCAATATGCTTAGTGGGGGGTAGAAAGAGGGGGCATCCTAAAGCAGAGAGACCTCTTTGCAGATCATTGCTAATAGAAGTTCCTTATTTCAAGTACTAATGAGCGCCAGTGCAAAAGAGCATTTTCTGGTGATATTTCTTTATGAACCTAATAAGTGGACTAGAGTAGCTAAGTAAATGTAGGTTCTTTCAAAGCACCACGACCCTGAACATTAAGATCACCTGGTTGGTCAAAATATAGTGACACATCTGTACATCCCAGGTTTGCATGCTGTGGAAGCAAGCAGTGAGCAAACCTTTTAACAAATTCTGCAAACTGCTTAAATTCCGCAAGCAGAAAACAGAACATGCTGAAGTTCTGCTCGCCGTCATGCAGTACTGGAAGCATGACATGGGTCCCCTTCTGGTTTCTGAACTAGAACAGACACTTATTGAAACATCTTGTATGTCAGGAGGCGGGGAAACTTTTTCATCCCAAGGGCTATATTTCTTCCAGGGTAACTTTCTGTGAGCCACATACCAGCTCTGTTTAGGGCATGGGGTAAAAGGGAATGGAGCAATGGATTCTTTGTACAGTTGCATTTGTGCAGCTGGCTACATTCCAAGCACACGTCAGAGGTTTCTACACCCATATATTCAGGCCTCTTCAACCAAGCATGTAAGAGGTAGTATCACTGTTCAAGGACACTTCTCAGCCAGGTAAAAGCACTCAAGGAGGGCACAGACTGGGCTGGGGAGGTCTTGGCGTAGGGAAAGACCTGAGAACCAGACAGATTACCCAGGTGGTCCACATTTGGGCAATGGGTTGGAGGTTGCCCACCCCTGTTATATACCAATGCCCAGGTTTCCAGATGGCGGATGAGAAGAATGACCGTGAAGGCTGCAAGAGGAAGACCAGTCAGGGTGACTAAACTAATTTGTAAGAGTTTCGATGAAAAGCAAGTTACGTTCCCTCATAAACTCCACCTGCTTTTCACCTCATAAAATTTGAGAAATATATTTAAAAGCAAAACATATGTGAAAATAAAATAAAATGAGTAAAACCTCACACACAAATAAAATCCTGGAGCCTGCTTCAAAAAGGAAACAAAATAAAAACCCTTCCATTTAAATGCATGTGTTGGATTCAGACTTGCAAAGCAATCCTAAACCCCAACTGGCAGTACAGGGAAGAAGCAAAATGGTGGGAATACTTGTAGTTGTATCTCACTACTTGTCCAGGGAGTGTTAAAAACTACACCTAAGCTGATCATACAGATTTGAGCTTTCAGTTTTCCAAACACCAACCATTCAGAATTTCTAGCATCTTCCCCTTTGGATTTTGGCTTTGGAGCAATTACATGATGTAATCTGTTGATGATAGCTGGCCACAACTGGTCCAAAAACAATTTAAAATTAGATAGAAGGTTCAGGGAGATAATTATGAGGATAGCAAGTGAAAGCTGATCTGGACGAAATTACACCTCCAACAAATAGGTTTTCACATTATTGTGATTATTCTAGAAGCAAACCCAGCATAAATACTTCTCTCAAATTGTTGTTTATGACCAACACCATGTTTGCTAAATCTTTTGCTTTTCTTCATGGCAACATGTAAAGAGATTAAATGGCAACCTACTGGTAAACCATCTAACTGTGATGGCTGCATGTGCTCTACTCCTTCCTCACTGAGGACGAGGGCTCAGTGGGAGTAAGGGAGAACCAGATCAAGTCTCCACACCATGAGGTTTGCTTCAAAGAGAATCGGTTTCCAAATTCAACTTTCCTATTATCTTCAATAAATGAATAACTTGAATAGCCCACCCCCATGCCTCCCTTCATTCTTCTGAATTTCCTCTTGGGAGGGAATGTTCAGCTTCTCTTCTTCAAGCTTCATTTAAATCCTGGTGGTGGCAACCTGGCAAGAGTTGATGTTGCTCTCTAGCCATTGCCTTGGATGGATCAAAACCATTATATCATTCCTATCAAACATTACCCCTGACAACTGCAAAGGGGCCTTTGGTGATATTGGACAAAGCATATATTCTTTTACGTATTTGTTTTACATGCATGTCATATTTTGTCAAAGGATGTGGAAGAAACAACAGGAACCTCAGCAACTAGGTGCATGGGGTATAGAAGGTAAAGAGAGAATGTGCCAAGTAGAAATGGGTCTACTTTTGCAGCATTTATACAGATAGTAACGAAGATACATTATGGTAATGGTTGGAATGTGCAAATAAGGGGGCTTTCGGGCATTATCACAAGGTCAGGCCTAAGCTGTATGTGTCGGGAAATTTCCACAGACGGTTATGAGTGCTTCCACTGAAGGGATGATTCCTCCCTTTGAACTTTACTTTGGAGTCATAAAAAAAGGAAGTGTATCTCTGGCTCACTTGCACTTCCTCCTCCAGTGCATCTAGTAAGAAAGGGACTGTTTATTTCACAATTCAAAGAAATGTGGTTAAGGATAACATAAGTTACATGAAACATTTTGCACAGATTCTTGGTATCTTGTACTTTCCAAGTGGTATAGAAAGGAAGACCCCCCAAGAAACTGCTTCTCTTTTTCCTGTATCAGAACAGTGCATCAATTTCCTGGCAAAACCAGTGTGGTACCACTCCAATTTCTAATTTTTCTGCTAAAGTTCTAACCAACTTCACAGCGCCTTGACCCAGTCTTGCTTTTTCAGCCAGCAAAAGTCCCATCTAGCTAAGGAAATGAAAGAGATGGGGCTCCATTTTTTTTCCTTTTCAGCCATTTCCACCCCCTCCTCCAAAGCTCAGAAAAACCATCTTTTTAAAAACCAAGTTGAATGGCTGTGCAATTTCCCCAGGGTTACATGGCTTGTTGCACTACTATTCTGGCCAGTAATGATCTGGATAGATGGCTCTAACCATTTATTTCATTATGGCCTGTCTTCCCTTTCTTGGAATCAATGCTATCACTTTAACCCTTCATTTTCTGAATAGGGTTGGCTTGATAACCTACCCACGCCCCTTTTCTCTCTCCCCTAAATTGCAGGGGAGAGAATCATAATAATAGTAAAGGTGGGAGAAGACAGTATTTAACCATTTAGCCAGTATTTCACACACACCCCAATGGTCCCAATGAAAATCTCCCCCTCCAACATTTGCCCACTTGGTGACATACAGATAGAAGTCTAGAATCAGAATTGCTGTTCTGTTTCCAGCTTAAAGCAGAACAGAATAATTGGGTGCTGCTAAATTGTCCATGTCTGCAAGCACCCTGAGGCAGTTGACCATTAGCAGATTAAGCTGGCAGCAGATTCTCTGAAGAAAAGTAGTCATGTATCAGGAGAAAGCTATGAAGAGTTTAATTTACAACAGAAATCTTTTACTTTGCAGTACAATGCATTTGTTTTTGTACATCTTGAGTCTCTGTGAGACAAGTGGGGTAACAATGTTCTAAAATATATAACCCCAGCATAACATGAATTTCAAATTAAAAGCATATCCTTTGTGTTGCTTTCCTGACCGAAATGTGCTTTCTACAATTTGCTCACTTCCACCAACACAACATTACGGAGAGAAAATTACAAGTTGAAAAGGATGGTGGGGGAGAAAGCAGAAATGCATCCAGAAGTAGCATTGCTACTTCTGGGTATATTTCTGCATTCCCCCACCCCAGCCTCCTCCTTTTCAACTTGCAATAGTCTTGCTACTTCTGCCTGAAAATGTTTCATTTCTTCCATGAATGTGGCAGATATGAAGGTTGCCAGGGCAGGGGACAAACCCCATTTTACCAGATTAAGTGGGCTGATTTTAGTTTAGCATACTTGACAACATCCTCTTCACTGTATCCCCTAGTCTTGGGCACAGGTTCACTTGAAAATTCTTTAATGGATGTATCTGGTTTTGGGGAATGCACACCTATAGAGTTTGGGACCAGGATAGCTGAAAGATCATCTCACCCATTATATACTCAGTTGATCATTGTGCTCTACAGGTGAGAGTCTCTTGTAGTTAATATCTTTTCTGAAGGCCTGTTCTGCACAAAGTTGGACTTTTAGTCCTGCACAACGTAGGACTTTAGATGGGTGCCATTTTGTTGTCTTTTCAGCATCCACTGAAGCCCTTACTCCCAGTCTGCATCTGTCTTGAAATTATTTTTTAAAGATTTTTAAAATTGTTTTATCTCTTGTTGCTTGCTGCCCTGAGCTCCTTTGGGAGGAAGGGTGGGATGTAAATTTAATAATTAATTGATAAATATATAGATGAAATATTGCAGTATGCTGTGAAAATATTGCACAATACTAGTTTAACTGAGAATTCAGCTTCGAAAACATAACACAGAACAGATGTCATTTTAAAATGTTTATGTTAAAACTAAAGAGCAAATAACCGCCCTGGGCATAATTCTGCTTTCCAGTGAACATCACATGATACAGGTTTTTTCCCCTGTTATACACATGCTTAAGCTTCCCTTGGAATTTTGCCATTGTACAAAGAGTAGCTCATTACTGCAAACAAATTTCCGCAGAGACTCTAAAAAAAAATCTCCCTTAGTGTGAACGAAGCTCAGTGTCCCAGAGGAGGCACATGAAACAGAAATGGGAAAGGATGACGTGAGGGCCGCAGACATTTTGCAGTGATGTGAAGCCAAGCTATAGCTTAGTTCAGGTTACTGCAGTAGCAGGAGAACCAGGGGAGGAAAGTAGAGGCTATGATCTAATCTCCAGGATCTTGCACACTCACACAATCTTGCTAAGACATGCAAGACATGCCCTCCTGCCTACCAAAAGCTGACAGGATATCGCTAAACTTTATCAAAAACATGGTTCTTCCAAACCAGAAAAAAATGTCCTCTAACTCAAGAATGTGATTTCTCGCTACCACACACATATACCCTCCTCAAGCACTGGAAACAAAATTTAAAAAGAGTCAAATGGACTCTTCCTTGATGTTTTCTGACATGCCAACCTAAAACTAATCAGGCAAAATACTTTTCTAGACCTCTGAGATATAAATTCATGTGCAGTGATGGTAAAAGGCTCTGATAATAAGTGTGCTATAAACAACCATGAAATTGGAGGTTAGCATTGTCTTCTTGTGATTCATGCAAGCTCCGCTAGAGCTTTTAAGTTCAGCCATCTGTACGGAAAATTGACCTGAAGCAGGTAAAATGAGATTACATTTATTCAAGAGCCCTAGTTGAATGATTCAATATGGGCACAACTCAGTCAAAAAGAAGACCCATTGGTTTTAAGTGGGATTGTGAATCCTGTGCCTCAAGCTCTCCCACTGGCTAGATCAGGGCTATATTGTTACCCAGTAGGTGGTCTGATCTAGGATTCATTTTATAAAATGTGTTAATTGTGCAATAAAAGCACTTTTTAAGCCGAAGCATTGCAAATGTCCAAAGCAGTAATAAAACAGCTAAAATATATACAGGTGAGCAGCACTTAAAATGCATAAACACTTAAAATGCACAAGACAACCAAAAACTGCTGTTTTCTATGTACACTGTAATAGTGGGATACACAGGTAGGACTCTCTGGAAAGGTGATTCCAAAGCTGGGCTGCCACCTCAATGAACACGTTGGCCTGAGCCTATATAGAGCTTTCAATGTATGGTGTGAATGTGGTCTAAGTCTCTGAGTACCAGTTACTGGGGAGCAACAACTGGAAAGGGTTATTGCCTTCATGTCTTGCTTGCTGTTGTTGGACAAACAGTTCTTATCATCCCTGAACAGGGCAGATTCCAACACTGGGGAGAGGGGAGGGAATGCCCATTGGCACTGGTAGGCTGGAAGGCAGAGAGGCCAGCAGTAGGCAGAGGCAGAGACGATGACAGTTTGAGCAAGACGCAGTGAGAAACAAAGGCAACAAATTCTACTTTTGTCCCCATCTTTCTCCCTGCTGAGTTTTACAAGGGTAAAACTGAGTATAAGGAGGAGGAATCTAAGTAATAAAGCAGGAGGGCTCGGAAGAATAAAAATGGATGCTGGTGGGGCACTGCCCCATTTCCCCTAATGGACCAGCCTCCACTGGAGCTTAGAGGGTGCTAGACTGGGAAAAGCTGATATAACCACATGTTGGGCTTCTTGGTTAGATGGTCCATGTTCCCTTACGGGGCTTAGATACTCCTCTTGTGGGTTGGCTCCTGAGTTAATCAGATTACTATCTTCTGCTATGGCTTTCTGGGGAAAAGAGAAGGGAAGGGGACAGCCAACCAGGTCTCCTTTTTGTTTTCGGCAATTGCATTTTTTATTTTGTCAACTATCTTGCTGATGTGATGTAACATCAGCGTTGGGGGATGGGAGTGACCTTTGAGCAGACACTGAAATGGGTGGAAGTTCGGCTGCGTTCTCAAGGGAACCAAGAATTGCTCATAAGTCTGCTATTGTCGTGCGACACATCCTAGACACAATTGCTTACCCTTAGTCATTTACTGAGCAATGTCTCCAAACAGGCACAACTACCAAATATTCATTTTCCAGATAGAGGTTTTAGTTTAAATAGAGTTATTTTTCTCCTCAGTGGTACAGCTTCACCGAAGAGACGACTTATCTCAGCATATGTAGCAGCCGATCTCTTGAGGAGTTCAATAACAAATCCACTTTTTAAAAAAAACAAAAGCAGAACCATCCTGCTCACCAGCCCCCACAGTCATGTGATTTAATAAACAAACACTACTAACTGAAAGACTACCAGCTGCTCTAGCTTGAAAAATATGCAGTCATCTTCGACATATTGTAACTAACACACACACACACACACACACACACACACACACATCATGCATTATGAAAGGTGCTCAGTCCAGACCTGTGGTCCCCTACATAATGGAATCAGGATCCCATGCTAAACAAGAGCAAAGTCAAAAGCACAACAGTAGTACAAACAAACAGGAACATAACCATAACCTACAGCCACCCTAAAAGCTCCCTGGCAATTCCACAGCCAGAAGAATGCTAGCAGGTGACACGCTGGTGCATGGGAAGCACTAGTCGACACACAGTGATGGCAGAAATGCAATAATGATGGTCAGAAATCCATCATCTTACAGCCTCCCTTGGACAACACACACCCTAAGCTCTTCCTGTCAGAGGCTCCAGTTGCTCACTGGTGAAGAGCCTACATGTAAAACCTATAGATACTATACCCTTATCAGCTCCTAATTTAGCTGGAGTCCTCTGCCATGGCTGGGCGGTGGAGGTGGGGTGGGGTGTCCATTGGGAATGTGTTTACTTATGTCACCTATTTTGCAGATGTAACATTACATTACTGCTGGCAGAAGGAACCACCTCTGACTGAGGATAGGATTGTGATATAAACTGCAGCTCCTTGCCATGCTTCCATCCCAGACATCTCATTTTTGCCATAGAAAGTTAAGAAGCTGCCTTATACTGCATTCATACAGCGCAGCACTGTCTACACTGACTGGGGGGGGGGGGTGTGACTCTCCAGGCTATCAGAAACAGACCCTTTTCTACTTGAGGTTGAACCTAGGGGTTGAATCTGCTCCACCACTGAGCCAGGTCTCTTTCTCTAAAAATTTTTTTTTTTAAATGGGGTGGGAAAGTATTGCAACTCAACATTAACTCAGTATTCCAGCAGAAAAGTTTCTGCCCATGCAGCATGGTTTATTGTAGTAATTCTATCCTCATGCTGCTGGTTTAGATCAGGAGCAAAGCTTCCCTGGTGGCAAATAAATGAGCCATGGGAAAGCTACAGAAGAGAACATTTCACAAGTTTGTGTTAAAAAGAAAAACAGAGGAGAAATGTATATAACAAAAAAAATATATTAAAAGCTGCTTGAAAGGTGTGGAATATGTTGAACAATCTGCTTCCAGTCATCAGTTGAATGATAAACTCTTAGCAACAGAGCTTGTTTTGCTGAGATCACAGTTTCTTCCAATTTTTCCAAATGTAGAGTTTATATGAGCAGCTAATCTCCCTGCTGTTGCAAAGAGACATTCTCTTCTATGTTTTCATCTGAAATACACTGGATTGTATCCAACTCAGGGGTCTCTGAAATAAATGGATTTAAGTTAGCTGCGACCATTGGTTTCAGTGGGTTTATGCTGTGTGACTTAGTTGGGATCAACCCATTGGTGGGGAGGCATCTAACCGGTCCTGTGAGCAGCAGCCCTGCACAAAGACTTCTGCTTGTCAGTGGCGTAGCGTGGGGGGTGCGGGGGGCTGGCCGCACCGGGCGCAACATCTGGGGGTTAGTGTTAGGGGGCGCAAATCCACGGGTTAGGGGGTGCAAATTACTTGCCTTGCCCCGGGTGCTGACAACCCATGCTACGCCACTGCTGCTTGTGCAATGGGGCTTCCCTCCCTTCTCCTGCTGCACCCCAAAATTGGATCTCTGGGATCCAGAACAATATGCCAGAACAATATGCCTGAGGAGGAGAGGGGGCATTGTTCTGTCTGGCAAGCAAGAATGCATGCATGCACAGAAGGAACAATGGGAAGAGTGTGACATTAGGTTCCACCCATTGTTTCTAATTAGCCATTCACATACACCTCCTTCTATTGGTGGTTACAGAAACCTCAAAAAGTGACCAGCTTCTTCCATGGAATGAGTAGGATCCTAAGCACAATTATTCAGAAACTGGTCTTAATAAGGATAATGGGGCCTTACTCCTCATTAAGTGAGCATAGAATTGCAGCCTGAACCTGACCTTTCTTTATATCATTTAGATCCTGCCTATCAGTCTCAATAGATAAAGCTTCAAAATACATTAAAAATGATAATATCAAGCATAATCAACAAATTCAAAATTAGAAATGCAGTATCCAGTACGTACTTAAACCACCAGTATATAAACACTGATCATCACAGATTTCTGAAACGTCACCAAAATAAGAGTTATTTAAATTATTTCCTAAAGTACAGCAGCACAGGTCATTGTAAGGCAGGTAACGGGCAGCATACACAGCATTGAAAATGGTTTCCTGCTCAGTCGACAGAGCATGGGGTCATGGATTCAAGCCCCACATTGGGCAAAAGATTCATGCATTGCGGGGGGGGGTTGACTAGACAACCCTTGTGGTCCCGTCCAACTCTACAATTCTACGATTCTTCCTACAGTTTATAGATTTGACTATAAGGCACCCTAAACTGAACTCCCAAAAATGACCTTAATAAGCCTCAAACAGGCAATCTCTGAGAGATAAACTCAACATAAGCTATGAAGAAGGTAAGAAAATTACATCTTAAATTAGACCTGGAAGTGAACAGCCCTGTTTGCTGCTGCAGAATGAAGCTGAACATGCTCACCCCTCCCCTCCTCTAGGATCATTCTAGGGCCTGCAGAAAGCAATGCTGGTGGAATTGGAGCACATTTGGGTGAGCCACTGGCAATAATGTCAATGGGCTGCAACATAAGCTACTTCAGGCCTGTATAACTCATTACCCATCAATCCAAATTTGGAGCACCATCCATTGAACTGTAGTTTGACAATTCCTTAATTTGTGAAGTCTCAGGCATGTAGGAAAGCTGAGAGATTTGCTGATCCACAGATTGCACATCACATACATGGTTGGAGTGCAGTGCTCACCTTTGTGGGTCACAAGTTGTGAATCACTGGAAGAAATAGAGCAGGCCTGTGCAGTTCATGACCCACAAAGCTGACTACCATCAACAGCCACGCATGATGTCCCACCAAGGGCTTGGTAAATTTCCTAGCTTTGCTACCTGAGGCAAGAGAGAAAATGGCGCCTTCTTTCCTCATTCCAGCAGCCTGTCATCTGCATCTTACTTCAACACAGGTGAAGGAACAGCATTCTCTGTAGTCCTTGGAGGCAGCAGGATAGCTATGGGGTCACAGAGATGGCACTCCATGCCTCCTAGGATTTTCTCCCTGAGGTGGCCACCTCACTCTGTCTGATAGGGCAGCCAGTGCTGTACCCAGCCAATACTTCACAAATATAACCCTCAGGGCAGGAGTGAGGGACTTGAGACCCTGCAGATGTTGTTGATTCCAGTTCCCATCAGTCTCAGACAGCATGGACAAAGGTCGGGGGATTTATATTCCAGCAACATCTAGAGGGTTACATATCCCCCATCTCTGCCTTAGCGTTACCTTGCAATACTGGCAAATGTGTACTCTATGTTCTGAACAACAAAGGACATTTGATATGAGTTTCTAGGAAAAAGCCTGAGCTGAATTCATAACAGTTCTTAATTGTTCAGTGCTTAATCTAGTACCATCTTCTGAGAAATCATCTAAATTGCAATTAGTCATTAGGCAGATTCATCCTCTGCACAGCTACACAAGTGGGCTTTTGGTTTGCTAATCTTTAGCTGTTGCATTATCATTGTTTATGCCATTCTTTCAGGCGGTTTGCAGGAGATGGTAAAAGCAGAACTGACTCTTTTATACATATATATATATATCAACATTTGTGGTAAGCAGTGAGACACAGCAGTGTCGCAAGCAAAACACAGTTGCTCAACTGCACCTGCTAGTGCAATTACTTTGACACAAAATGAGTCCTTCAACATTCTCTGTAGATAAAATCAACAAGAGCCTGTTAACCTGCCGTTCCAGCTGGTAACAAAATTTGTTACCTTTCTCTTGAGCTTACATAACATACTAGCAATGAATATTAACAGCAATAAAGCTTGTTTTTCCAATTACTGCCAAGCACAAATCAAGAATAGAAACAAAATAGCTTTGAAAAATGGGTAGTTCTTTACCATCAATGTACTGTTCTCTGGAGTTGGAAAAATGCTGAACCAAATATGAATACTTTATTCCTTTACCTTCCCCAGTTTTGAAAATGACTCTGTCTGAGAACTGCCTGTCTCTTTGGGGGCAAAATGTATATGAATGTCATTAAATTAACAGCCCACAGCCTATTCTCCAGGGTATCCCTGTGACCAAAAGGTGGTACAATACATACAAGAACATACCCCATCTTATTTCATTTACACTTTGAACCGAGTAACTTTTCCATCAGGCATGACTATTCTAAGCAAACTTAAATGAGTAGTCCAGCCCAATATAAGATATAACTTGGCATACTGTTCTGTCAACAGAGAACCTTCCCCCCCCCCCCAGCTTTCATTTCTTTTCCTAGTTATGTTTTGTGAAGAACAAAAAATAACTTCAGTGGTCATGACTGCATTTTGCTTTGTTTCTTTGACTTTGTTACTACTCAATGTAAGGGCAAAATGGAAAAGATGTGTCAATTAAGCTATCTTTTGGCCCTTGTTTCACTACATCCTTATCAGTAACTTTGCCCATCCCTACCACCCTCTGCTAACCCAAGGACTACTGTTATCTTAAAATTCTCCACCAAGAATTAAGTATGTGTAACAGTATTTTTGCCCACATTCTTCCTCACCCCATTGGGTGACCCTCCCCCCCTCTGTTCTTTCCTCATTGTCTGTTTTAGATTATAAGATCTTTGGGAGCAGGGTTCTGTCCAGGTAACTCCTTAAGGAACTCTGCTTACTGTTATTAATAGTGCATATATGGTAACGTTGTTGGTATTCGTCTGTCTCAAGAGATAATGGAGTGCACATTTGGGTGTGAAGTCAAACTGGTGCTGGGTAGCAGCACCAAAGTGACCTCCCTGGGGCAGAAGCCTAGGCAGTGTGTCTGGAGGTCCTGGGCTGCCCGGACAACAAGACCTCCCTCTCAGCCTTGCTGATGTGGTCGAAAGGAAAGCAGAGCAATGCATTTGGCACCGGCTGGGCTGCAGGTGGTGCTGGAAGGAGGCATACAAGGCCCCAACCAACCATCTTAGGGACTCCACTCCAGATTTGTGTAGGGTTTACTCCTTAGCCTTTTCTTCTCCTGAATATATCCTGCAAGGCAGTGGAGGTTTAGGATCAGGTATGGTAATAGTGATTATAATAATATTTTGTGTACAGACAATGGTTGTGCTTCTTTTTAACATAGAAACTACCACAATAGTGGTATATGAGTTTAAAGTGTTGATGCCACATTATTTCCACTTGGGAAAGAGTTTTCCCACAAGTCATAGTTAGGAATCTAGTATTCCTAAACTGAAATACATAAGGATTTAGTTACGGAGTTTCATAAAACTGGGCCCACAATACAGATTGCATGGTTCCTGGAGGATGTGAACTGTGCATCTGAGCCATGACAGACCACTAACTCAGTGATTTGGGAGGGATACAAGGGTTCTGGGCCCAAGTTGTCAAGGGCCTTGTACATTCATACAAGTACCTTGAACCTGGCTTTGTAACGTATGGGCAGCTGGTGCAAGCCGTTATCAAATTGTAAATTCACAGTGCAGCTGGGAAGGTAGGAGCATGTTTTTCCACTTGTATCTTTTATGATAACAATCTTATGCACACTTACCTGGGCCCAATTTTAACCCAGTGGAACTTACTTCTAAGATGCATAAATTCAGGTTGCACAGCTGCAAACACACTTGCTTGGGAGCAAGATCCATTAAACTTGGCGAGACTCACTTCTAAATAGGAAGGGCAGGATTGTGCCGTGAGTGTTATTCATTTTCTTATGTCAGCTTTGTGGCTGCTGTAGAAGGCTGCATGGTTAACTGTATCGATGCTGACTAATCCTTTGCTATGGCATCATTTAGAATGATGCCAGTTATGTGGTAAAATGATAATCTTTTCATCACAGCTCAAGGTAATCATGAGACTGGCACCAGTCTGTGGTCAAAACCAAACATGATGTTAGTCACAGCACTCAACATGACCAAGCTTTTCTCTAATAATAAATAATAATTTATTATTTATACCCCACCCATCTGGCTGAGTTTTCCCAGCCACTCTGGGTGGCTCCCAATCAAGTGTTAAAAACAATACAGCATTAAATATTAAAAACTTCCCTAAACAGGGCTGCCTTCAGATGTCTTTTAAAAATAAGATAGCTGCTTATTTCTTTGACATCTGATGGGACGGCAGGCGCCACTACCGAGAAGGCCCTCTGCCTGGTTCCCTGTAACCTCACTTCTCGCAATGAGGGAACCGCCAGAAGGCCCCTATACAGTGGTACCTCAGGTTAAGTACTTCATTCGTTCCGGAGGTCTGTTCTTAACCTGAAACAGTTCTTAACCTGAAACACCACTTTAGCTAATGGGGCCTCCTGCCGCTGCCGCGCCACCAGAGCACAATTTCTGTTCTTATCCTGAAGCAAAGTTCTTAACTCGAGGTACTATTTCTGGGTTAGCGGAGTCTGTAACCTGAAGCGTCTGTAACCTGAAGTGTCTGTAACCCGAGGTACCACTGTAGTTCTGGGGGACAAAGCACAATCCACAGGGAACTTATGCTTTCTACCAAGTCACACCACTGGTCCATCTAGCTCAGGCCTGGCCACACTCACTGGTAGTGGCTCTCCGGGGTTTCAGGCAGGGGTCTCTACCAGCTCTAAGGAGATGCTTGAGATTGCGCTTGGGACCATCTGGATACAGTGCAGGTGTTCTGCTTATGAACTGCGGCCCTTCCACTGGTCAAGCCTCATGGAATCCCCATAGGGGAAATTATATTGTAGTCTGGGTGAAAACATTCATTTAGCAGGGCAAAGAAACTCAAGATAATTATTTTCTGTTTCATAATCTTAGCCTTTCGGTGTAGTCTCCGACTCCCACATCATATTTCTCCATGGAAGTTGTAACATGAAGAACAAATAGATTTTAGTGGAGGGTTATAAGGGAAATACATTACCAGTCAGCTACAATTTACAGCCAGGTTTCAAAGGAAAGCAAAAGCATAATCTGAGTGTGGGAAGTGCCAAGATAGAAAGACTTTTTAATTAAAACTAGAAACATTCAATGCATCCTAAGAATAGAAAATGTATTCCAAAGTATGTGTCAGAAACTCAGAGATGCAACAAATAGGTCATTCTTTTTCTAAAAAAAGAAAATATGAAGGCAACAGTTTACAATCACCAAAGAAAGGAATGTAAAGAAAACATAATATACAGATTTACTAAGAAGCAGTATCTCTCTCAGTGTGATATTAACAGCCAAAAATCCCTACCTGCCAATAACATCCTCTATAAAGGGAGACTATAAAGGGAAAATAGAAAAAGAACTATCTTAACTGTCTGGGGCCTGCAATGGAAAATGCCTTTAGGGGTGCCAATTTGATAGCTTCACAGAAAGAGGAAATGACTTGTTTGTAGCCAAAATAACTGAAGACCCAACAATGCATTTAGAAAAACTAGCAAAGTCATTTTGTGTGAGAAGGAAAACACAACTGGAAAGTACTTATGTTTTCCTTAGAAATACTGTTTTTGTTTTGTTTTGTTTTGTTTTGGATACTCCCTCACACATTGGTTGACATCTTTATACTGGGTAGAAAGGCTGGACTGGAAATTTTTGTTGGGAATATCTATCTGTGCTCCTGCCCGTAGTGCTATTTCCAAATGAAAATGTTGTGAGGCCTAGCCAAAGGAACCTGTATGGTGGCAAAGCGCATTACCATACAAAGATTTGGTGAGCTTCCATGTGAACTTGGTTTGGATTTGCATTTTCCGACTTCTATATATAGATCCTGACTCAAAGAAGAGTGTCACCCGGTACTAGCCCCCATATTTTTTTCATACAGAAACTGAACATTCAGAGGACAGACCCCACTACATTAGAAAAAGGTGGGAATTGTATTTCTAAGTGCACAAATTCATTAGCATCTAAACATGCATGTTGTAGTGGGTAGATGTCACCGCAAAGATGCGTGAAAATCAAAAGGCAGTTCAAGCATCTCTTGAGAAAATTGTCAGTGCTCAGGGCCGTTTCACATTCCTGCTCAGAAGTCAGTTCCATCAAGAAGAAATCTGAGCAATTTCCACACATGTGGATAGTATGATGTGACACTCCTACATGAGATGTTTGCTGCTGTATTGGTTATAGAACGTTGTTATGATTGACACAAGAGAACTGAGCAAATTGTTAACATATGCAAGGCAGCTTTCAGAACTGCTGTACATCCGTCCCCTTTCAACTTTTTTGCTAAACTTTAGAAATAACCGTCTCCTGACAATTTTCCAAGCTACATAAAATGGTTGTAGAAAGAAAGACCCAGAATACTATTTTTAATGGCAGACCCCTTGAAAGTTGTCCAAGGTAGTATATAAAATTCCTTTCTACAGCCTCAGGATTAGACGACTTTGATGTACGTTCCTAGCATAGATGAAAGTTCTTGAGAGGCCATCCACACAACTCACCATTGTTCACTTTCCCAGGCAAATTAAGTGTACTTTTTCTCATGTAGGAAATACATTTACTGGATAACAACAAATTCTTAATAGGGGTGTTTATAATGGAACTGCAGAGATTCAGAGTAGAAACTAACTATTTATGCTGGGAAATGTGATATAAGATCCTTATAAGATCAGAGCTTGTTGATTCAGTTGCAGGATTTGACCTCCAGATGGCTAAACTTAGATTACAGTTAACTAGAACAAATATTTCTATTTTCCCCCAGTAGCTGGTTATGTCTTAAATTTAAATAGTAAAATGTTTTCTTTCCCCACTTGAGAAAATAAATTTTCTGAATTTAAGTTCTGACACCACTTATTTTGGCTTTAGGACCTATTTTAACAAACTTGTCCCAACATGCATGCAGCATTACTCATAGCATGATAAAACACCTGTGAACACGCCAACATGGCACACATGTAAACCCACCAAAACACTAAAATAATAATTTTTGGGGAGAGGGAACTTAAAAGGTTTTGTGGAGATTGATTGGGAACTAAACAGAGCTGTCCCTGGTCAAAGACGACTAGGGTGACTTGTGGTGTTTAAAATTAGTTTCAGAAAACAACAAACCATCAACCAAGAAAACAGGGATAGTGGTTAAAACCAAGTATGAAAAACATTATCTACTACATGCAACAAAAGCCTGCCAGAATAAAATGCTGAGTAAGTGAGGCAGGAGGAAAATGGCAAATCACAAGGCTAGAAAATTCATAAGGTAAATGTAGCTACTGAGAAGTCCTCCTCTCTAATTCACCTCAAACATGCTTGCACCCTAGGTGGGGCACAGATAACCTTAGGAAGTGGGCAATTTTTTTGGAAGGCACATAGAGTTGTGTGTCATAGGCACACAACACAATCTTAATCCCTGGATGATTTCTCAAAGAAGTTATGGGTAACATGGGGGGAGGGGAGAGACAATCTTCTGGACACTATAAGCAAGTAGCCAAGGTGCAAAGAAGGGGTCCTCTAACATTATTTCTGGAACCTTCCTCAAGGAAGCACCAGTACCACCACAAAACAGTTCCTCCTACTCCCATCCCCATCAGTAAGTCCAGGATACCAGGTTCAATGGTACTGAACACTGCTGAAGTGTCTATCGGAAACAACATGATCTCCTTGTATGAAGATTGTCTACCCAATTTACCAAAGCTATCTCAATCCCTAAACTAGTCCTGAATCAAATAAAAAATGGGTCTAGATAGTCCATTTCATCCTAGAACCACTGGAGCTGAGATGCTACTACATTCTCAAAAATATTGCTCAGGAGTAGCTGGTAATGATCCAAGATAGTAAGCTCTAGAGAGGGCTTTTTTTATAGTGGTCTTACAACACTAGCTGGAATTTTTCTTGCTCTGGGGAATCATTCACCACTTTCCTTATCCACTCAACCAAGCATCCTCTGACTACTTTAATCAGCCCAAATGGGCAAGGATTAAGTGCACATGTGGTTGATCTCACATTACGAAAGATCTTATCTTCCTCAGGCTGTACAAATTGAATTGTATCCATCACAACCAGACAAATAGGTGCCAACAGTACACTCTCAGGATCAGCTATAACCATGGCATCAGAGTGGATGCGAGCAACTTTATCCACAAACTGTCTAGTGAAATTGTCCCAGCAGGCTGCTAAGACATCGTCGATTTTCTCTAGTCCTTGATACAATATACCTCTTACTACTCAAGTCAGCTCAGCAGGACAAGTCTGTGCAGATGTAATAGTGACAATGGAGAAAATATTATTTATCTGCTGCTGTAGTCACCACAGCATAGAGCTCATCCTGAGTATTCCTCCATTACCAGTGAAAATAGTCATCCCTGAGACTGCATTGTCCCAAGTTCCCTGGGGTGGGGAACCTCAGGCTGGGGACCAAATGTGGCCCTCCAGAACTCTCTCTCTGGCCCTTGAAATTCTTCCCAGGCCACACACTCCCAACCCCTCACCAGCCCTACTTTGCACCTTCCTTAACTTTTTATCTGGCTGGAATATGTTCTAGAACTCCAATAATGCTTTTTTTACCTGGATGGAGAACAGAGAGGGGTGTGGGTGTGTAGAAACTTCTTGTCACACCCTTCAGCCCAAGATCCCAGGGCGTGTTACAGCAATTAAAAACAGTTTAAAACAAAATTACAGAAATAAGGTGGGAGATATAAAAAATATACTTCTCAAGCTAGGGTAAAGACTAACCTACTGTACAGAACTAAAATTCCCAGTTTTTGCTCCACCTACCATGTGGCCCCCAGAAGGTTTCTCCAAAAAGAATGCAGCCCTTGAGCTGAAAAATGTTCCCTTCCCATCAGTTACATTTTACCCCTCGTCTGCAAAATTGAGCCCAGAATAACAGGTGCTCCGACTAGAAATTATTGATAACGATATCAATCAGTGTCTGGACAGTTGAACAATCCTGCCTGGAGGCCTTCAGATAACACTTCCTGAAAGTTTATATTTCCATCCTTTTGTGCATCTGGATCCAAAGCCCAAATTCTCTAAGGGGAAAGGAACAAGACTGAAATATGCAATTTTAGATTGTTCCATTGGGTCTTTTGCGGCATTTTAATATTCAGAAAAACAGAAGTATTAGGTATGGAATGCGAGTCTCATGGTCTATGTCGTCAGGTGCAAACAATGTTTGTGACCCAGTATCTCCTCCCCCAAGCTTCCTAACATTCTTCTTCCTGGGGCTCCTTAAAATACATCTTTCTTTGGCATCATTTAGAAATGAAATCTAATGGTAACCAACTGGATATTTATACTTCTTTACGTGTATAGCATCATCTAGAAAACATGTTTTTATTAAATCAGGGCGCAGAATGCCTAAATCAGTAGGTTAAGCCTGTTCACTTTCTGTTTTAAGGCTCAAATATAGTATCTGCTTTCCAAGCCACCTTTAAATTTTCCTGGCAGACAAAGTTTCAAGTGACACTTCACTCCCTAGACAGCCAATCAGATGTGACAGGAAGGTCATTAAAGAGCTTTAGTGAGACTGCTTTGTGGCAATGGCTGTTTCTCAAACTATTGTCAATGACTATTATAGTCACAGAGCCATGTGTACACCATACTTCTTTGTTTATTAAAAGCATTCATAGTCCACCCTTCAACCAACGGTCCCAGGGTAGAAACGAACAATAAAATCAACACACACACATACAAACGTCTCCAAAAAGGTACCTCTGTTTTCTCACTGAGAAAATGAAAATATCACTAGCAGTGTTAGGTTATGGCTTCCTGAGAGAGCCACTTGCCACAAGGTTGATGCTTAAAAAGCATTCTCAACATGGTGAATTTTGCAGTTGCACTGTCACTGTCACTCTCTCTTGGATTTACCACACGAATAGGCCTCTTTAAGGCATGGACTAATCAAGGTGTGCTAGCTGGAGTCAGTACAGTCAGGGGCGTTCCGAGGTGGGGGCAGGGGGGGCAGTCTGCCCTGGGTGCCATTCCAAAGGAGAGGTGACAAATAATCAGCAAACCTCCTGAGGCACTCACCGCACACCTCTCGGGATGCGCGCAACGCCCCCTAGGGCGAGCGCCGCTGTGGGTACCGGAGCAAGTCGCTTCACCTCTGAGTACAGTGAGCACCACTAGTACAATGGGATTTGGAGAACACTCAGAATGATGGTAGTGGGGAGGAGAGGAGAAACAGGGCTGCCTTCAGATGTCTTTTAAAAAGAAGATAGCTGCTTATTTCCTTCACATCTGAAGGGAGGGCGTTCCACAGGGCGGGTGCCACTACCAAGAAGGCCCACTGTCTGGTAAAAGAGAATTTGCCTAGCTCACATTCTCCAAAGCAATACAAGACCCAAAACATAGCCATGATCCAGACTTTGCAATCCTCTAAATTTCGTAGTGCAGTTTTCCAGCCAAGTAATGTGAATAAAAGTCCATATTAAAATATTTAAAACTCTGAGTTGAGGAAGGGGCCCCACCCATTTGCTGTCTGTCACAGAGCCTTTGCTTTCCTAATGGCTTGCCACCTTTCCTTTGTTCTCTTAATGGTCCATCACCCAGGTGATCTCCGGAACATGGGAAGCTGGGTCCAGGGATTAGGAATCTGGGATCCAGTTTAACTCCCCTAGCCTTGATTAAATTCAAACACCAGGAATTTAGGCGAGTCTGGCACCCACAAACCTATAACAATATACTTCACGGTCAATGAAACTGAGCAGCTTTGGATAGGCAAAGCATCTCAGCACAGTGACTGCAAACATTTACACCAATGAATTTACCTACGCTGCCAGCATAATATCTCTGAAACACTGGCATTAAGTTATGTTATGCCTGCTGGTGCAATGGTTTTATGTCCCACCATAAGCAATTACATGCTAGCACAGCAAATCTTGGGCTCAAGCTGTTAAATCCATCCTTAAACTATGGACTTTGATGTAATCCTATTGCTTACTTTCATTCAAAGGACTATGTTGAAATACCTTATACAAACTCTTATCATGCAAACATTTATGCACTTAGAAAGCCTAGTAACTACCCATTTTATGGTAGAGTGTTGCATGTTTTATGGGCAGCAATGCAAACTGAATTATCTTTGGCTGTAAAACTTGTAATATTTATTACGGTCAAAATAAAAATGGAAGGGCACTCAATTTTCCTCTAAAAATCCAGGATTGGGGAATACAACCCTTACAAATAAGTGAGCCTATTGTATCCCTGGCTCTGATCAGCAGAAGCCTTCACTGTTCTGAACCCCTGGCCTACCTGGCAGGAAGTCAGTATGGCAAGTCCATAGTTCAAGGTCCCAGAGTCAATCCACACAAGCAAAGTCCGAAAATTCAAAGGTCAGGAATACAGTCCATTCAAGTAGCCAAGTCTGAACTCCAGCAGTCCAGAGTTAAACCCAAGGTCCAACAGTATCCAAGTCAAGATCCATCATAAGGGCAGTTGAGCCCACATAGCTTCCCTTTTGTACTTTGCAGGCTGATTGCAACACCTGGCCTTGATGAGGCAAATGGCCCTCACCTGTTCTGCCTACTCTAGCTGAGGAATCATACCCCTTTTCCCAGAGTTAGCGAGCCCCACCTGGCCAGCTAGGGAGCTGGGCTGTCTGCCATTGCGTTGCCTGCTTCAGCCTCCTAGAGTGTACTATCCATTGCTGCTTATGCCTCAGAGCCTGCCATGTTCGTGGAGATAGGGGCCCCTCTGGCTCTGGTGATAGTTCTTGCTACTCTGGTTCCTATACACTGACCTCCTCTGTCATCCTGTGAGCACTTCCTACACCAACCTGTCCTTTCCCATCCCCAGCTTGCCCCAGTTTGTCCCAGTCCTGGCTACACCCCTTGCCGGGATCCTATTCCTCCTTTTCCTCCTCCCCATTGTTCTGCCAGTTCATGACATTTACAGCACAAAGGTCTAAAAATGTGATCACCAGCCCATCTTCAAATGTTCCCTATTGAGGCAGAGAGGAAGTTATTTAATACATGCTTGGATTTTGCTTCTCATTCAGCTGGAAGTAGACAGTTTGAAATTATAGGGAAGAAAATTACTTAAATTTAATGCAATTTAGAAAAAGGTCACATTTCAGCTTCTTTTGTGTTTGAGGCATTTTATGTAAAAGTGTTTTAAATAAATCCTAAAGGCTAAAATTCCTGCAACTCTCACCTCTACTAGAACACAACAAAGTACCAGTAAGAGTAGAGTTAATGGGTCTGAGTATTAAGTCTATAAGGTTTTCTAGAATTGTATATGCATGTATATTCGTAAACTGTGTTCATTGTAAAGGTTGCCTCAACTGCTGTATAAATTGTACACTTTTAATGTGCAGATAATGCAATCTAGAATTCAAGCTCCATAGATTATACCCCCCTTTTTTATTTGGTATAGTTTCAGCAAGGGTTGCATTTAAAAAAGCCCCACAAAGCTGTCATAAGACAACATATTAATTCTCATAAAGGATAAAATGTTATCCACACAAAGAAACAGAAACAGTTTTAAAAGAAAGGGGGAACTAACTCCTGAGTTATTACCAAGTAGATAGATCTGATAACATTCACAAAAAAATTAAATCAGAGGAAATGGAAAAAAGATGTGGTCATCTGAAGCAACAGGAATTATTATGAAATTGTCAGTGATCAATAAACACAAAGCAATCAATATTTGGACAGCTTTATGATGTATGAATCTGGCATATCCCCATAAGCAATGAACTGGAACCAAATTCCCATAATTTTATTAATGTGTTTTAATGCATGTACAGGCTGCTGAATTTTCCAAAAAAAAGCTCTAAAAAGTATACAATATTAAAACAACAATAATTTCAATAAACATGCAACAGATAACCAATAAAACAGCAATATAAAAACACAAAAACAAATAACAGAGAAATTAAGGGGATCCAAATGCAGAAAACAATGTCTGGTCTTATGAATTGGGGAAAGCATGGGCAAAAGGAGAAGAGTTTACAAAACATCTGAAACAATTCTTGGTTGCTCTTTTATGTATGCAAGAGGGAAGAGAGTTCCACTGTATGGAGGCATAGCAGAAAATCTAATGAATTCTAGAAGAAGTGTACCATGTTAAATGCTTCCAAAAATGTGTCTCTGTGTGTGTGATAACCCAGGGGGTTGTGAGAGTAAATTCTATACAGTTTTCATGGACCACACCACTGCTGCCCACATCATGAAATTTGTGGTGGTATTTCGGCATACAGTTCTTTCCCACCATTTTTGTGCAATCATCCACTAGAGCAGGGGTGTCAAACTCAAATTCATCGGGGGGCCGCATCAGCAGTTTGGTCACCCTCAAAGGGCCGGTTGTATCTGTAGGACAATACATCATATGTACTTACAGTACAGGAGAGAAGGGTTCAGGCAGCCGTTGGATCTGTCACATCACAGGATGGCATGCGCTCAATATAAAAACAAGTGGAGGTTTCCTGAATGCATGTAAAGTGGAGGTTTCCTGTGTAGAACGGCCGGTGCTGCTAGAGGGCAGACGTTCTCTGGCTTGTAGGCTGCTGCGCATGCGCTGGAGAGGCGGCTTTCTTGTGTCAAAAAAAAAGTGAGAATAAAAGGTGAAGGCTGACGGCCGGCGGCGGCTACACGGGCCACATGACGAGGCCTGGCGGGCCGGATCCGGCCTGCGGGCCTTGTGTTTGACACCCATGCACTAGAGCTAATGAAATTTAGCACAACATGGCGGTGCAGCTACTTAAGACTTGGTTCCTTCAACCAACCTTCCTATGAAAACAGTTTATAGTTTTTATAACTTACATGCTGTATGACCTGTTGTTTGTATTTCTGTTTCATTGACGTGTTCTGCTTGATTTGATTTGCTACGCTGTTTTGGTTTCAACTATAATTCTGCACAGCACATAGATATATATTCTATATGAGCTTGCAATATCAAAATGAAGTATCTGTTATTCTTAATGTAATAATGCACAGAGTAAAAACCTCCTGCATTCTAGGTAAGGACAGCTGACATCTGTGAAGAAAGAGAGGAAATTTACAAGGCCTTGAATTTTTTGAACAAGCCATAGTTTTAAAGCCTGCCTAACTTTTTAATATGTATATAACTGTTCTGCCTTGCTTATTCTTGGAAAGTGAAGACAGTAAACCGCGATGAATCCACTTTCCCACTGCCTCTACCACCCCACCTCCATTCAGCACCAAAATAAAACCCCACCTACATCAGCCTGTCCAAAAGCTGTGTGGCAACCAGCCTCTTTTCTTTGCCCTCTCCTTGAGACTGACACTGCCTTGGTGCTGAATAGTCTAATGGGAAGAGTTCAGTGCCAGGTCTGCACTTTCCCAGCCATTAGCCAGCTGCCACTGCATTTCATTATTTTGAAAGGGGGCTGGGTGGGGAGAGCTCGGCATCAAAGCCATTTCCAAACAATGGGGTGGGGTGGAAGTAACCCGGCCAGGACAACACTCTAAAATGTGAGTGAGTGAGTGAGTCTGTCTCTCTGTGTGTGTGTGTGTGTACGTACACAGTGCCATCTGGAATCCGGAACCACAAAGACCAGGCAGACCAGCAGGAGGGAGAAAGCCCTTACACACCCTGCTTTGTTTACTGGTGTAACAGTTAATCCTGATAAACAAGATGACCTTGGAACAAGTGCCTGTTATCATTGCATACCCATTGTTTTACGTTAAGCAGAACTGCAGCAAGCGGGGAACGGGGGACAAAGGTAGAAGGCGGGATCTCCTGTGGAAACAAAGGAGGCAGACCACGAAGAATAGCCTTTGATTGGCTTCTCTGCTTGGCTAAGACAGAAAGAAGACTATCCGCCTTCCCCCCTCCCACTTCTGTTTTTTAAAAAAACCCTCTCTAAAGCTGCCTGCAAAGCAGCCTAGGTACTTGGCATGACAATGCCTAGAGCTACTATTCGTCTGTTTCACTTGGCTGGGTTCCTTGTCTGATCCACAGCTCAGTAGTTCAAAATCATTCTCTCTCTCTCTCTCTCTCTCTCTCTCTCTCTCTCTCTCTCTCTCCATCCTGTTCACTGCTTGTGGCACACAATCATAAAGATAACGTGGGCTAATCTGTTAGGAGGCTTACCGAACCTGGTAGTAACTCGCCACACATGGGAACTCGCCACATACTGTATATGGGATTTTGTATAGATACTAGCCTTACGGTTGAAAATATGCAATGTATGTAAAAGGATTTTGGTAGTACCTTTTAAGAGCTGCTACTTCCATAACCTCTAAGATTAATTGATGGACATAAGAAGAGCCCGCTGGGTCAAGCCAGTGACCCATCTCGCCCGGCATCTTGTTCTCACAGTGGCCAGCCAGAGGCCTGCAGGAAACCCACAACCAGTCGCCAAGTGTGAGAGCACACTCTCCACTGTAGTTTTCAGGAATTGGTATTCAGGCAGAGCATAGCCATCGTGGCTAATAGCCATTGATAGCCTTATCTTCCATGAATTTGTGCAATCCTCTCTGAAAGCCATTAAAGTTGGTGGTCATGACTTCCTCCAGTGAGAGTGAGTTCCACAGTTACTTTTCCACTGGGTAAAGAAATACTTTATTTTATCTGTCCCAAATCTTCCAACATTCGGCTTCATTGAATGTCCACGAGTTCTAGTGTTAAGAGAGAGGGAGAAAAACTTTTCTCTGTCCACTTTCTCCATGCTGTGCATCGTTTTATAAACTTCTATCATGTCACCTCTTATTCAGCTTCTCTCTGAACAAAAAAAACAAAACCCAACACTGCAGCTTTTCCTCATAAGGAAGTCTCTGTGCCCTTGAGCATTTTTGTTACCCTCTTCTGGACCTTTCCCAACCCTACAATATCCCTCCCAGCTGCCATAGCCTCTGGGTTCAATTTTTGTTACTAGTGGTTTATTGCTACATTTCATACTTTGTTATAACAGTGCTCTTTCCTGGAAAAAAATGCTTCCTACTTCAACCAAAAATCAGATTGTGAGTTTGAAATAAAGCTATATTTTAAATAACAACGTAGTACTGAAATGGCAGCTCTTGGATATTATCTCAGCAATCTGTTTAACAACAGTGTGAAATAAGCCAGCATTATTATTCAGTAGAAGGAAAGAGGAGTCTACAACAAAGAAAGATTGAACTGCTGTGTTTAAGTAATCAATGTCATTGTAGATATACTGCTTTCATCATATTAATATATAACCACAAATACTTTATGCACGTTTTCTATCTGTATTGGTTACAATTATTCTTTCATTGTTCTTTTTAAATCTGTTATGATATACAAAGGTAGTACATGCAGTTTTCAGAATTCCCAAACAAAATTGCATACAAATAATTTTATTTGTAGAATTCCCTGAAGGAGGACCTGAGAGGTCTGAAATGCATTAGGCTTTTTCTTCTACCCCTTAGCTTCCTGTCCCCTTCTGCAATATGGAGGTAAGAGTACTGGTGGTGTCCTGCCTAAAAAATTATAGCTGAGCTGAAATGAGATGTGGGTGAGGGATTCCTTTGACTCATAGCTCTTCATTATTACATTCCATCAGCCCCAAATACATAGATTTTCATATATACTTATACTGTCACTTCAGATAGTTTGACATGAGATGGGAAAGTGCAGAGGGGAAGAACTTCATATCCAGGAAATTCTGCAAAGCAGAATGGGGGGGTGTGGGGAGATGTATGAGCTGACTCCACATTGAGTATCCATAGAGGACAGATGCAGAACCTGTGCTCCTCAATAATAATAATAATAATTTATTATTTGTACCCCGCCCATCTGGCTGGGTTTCCCCAGCCACTCTGGGCGGCTTCCATAGAAACCAGAAAACACTAAAATATCATACATTAAAAACTTCCCTGAACTTCCCTCAAGACATTGTTGAGCTCCAACTTCCATAATCCTCAACCACTGGTTATGCTGGTTGGGGCTGATGGTAGTTCAGAGACATCTGAAGAGCCATAGGTTCACCAGATAATAATAATTATTATTAATAATAATAATATACCTGTGATAAAGGGACGCGGGTGGCGCTGTGGGTTAAACCACAGAGCCTAGGGCTTGCTGATCAGAAGGTCAGCGGTTCGAATCCCCATGACATAGTGAGCTCCCGTAGCTCAGTCGCTGCTTCTACCCACCTAGCAGTTCGAAAGCATGTCAAAGTGCAAGTAGATAATTAGGTTCCGCTCCGACGGGAAGGTAAACGGCGTTTCCATGCGCTGCTCTGTTTTCACCAGAAGTGGCTTAGTCATGCTGGCCACATGACCCGGAAGCTGTACACCAGCTCCCTCGGCCAATAAAGCAAGTTGAGTGCCGCAACCCCAAAGTCGTACACAACTGGACCTAATGGTCAGGGGTCCCTTTACCTTTACCTGCAATAAAGGGATGCCCCTTCTCACTTTACCCTGGAAATGTGGAAAAGGAGTGGAAGTCACTCGGACGTCTTGTTGCACTGTTCCCACATCACATGAATTGGTAAGTATTTCATTTCATTTATGCACTCAAGAGAACTGGTAGTGGCATTTTGCTTGTACATATGTGTTGTATTGTGGCTAGAAAGCACAGGTCCTAATGGTTTTCCCCTTGTCCGGCTACTTTCCGAGGCAAAACCTGCACTTTAGTGCCAAATCAGAGCAAATGTAAATCCGTGAAAAACCTGATTGACGTACAGTATGCTCTGATTCAGCGTTAAAGAGCAGGCTTTCCCAGGGGGAAGCAGCAACACAAGCAGAAATCTGGATTAGCCCTTAGATGCACACTGCAGAATCATTAGCCCTTTGGATTTGTCCCTGTGACAACTCCTTTTTTGTATTTCCTAGATGTAGTGAAGCCCTGAAGCTGAAAAGTGCCTTCTCCTTGTAAGCTAACAGATGGATTTCTTTTGAAAATGAATAGAAGAAGAAGAAGAAGAAGAGGAAGAAGAAGAAGTAGAAGAAGAAGAAACAACAACCTTTGGCATTCAACATTTAAAAATAAATCAAACTAGCCTCAAAACAATAGTCATTTCCTGCTATTTTTTAAAGAGCTGTGGGAAACGGACAGGAAAATGCAGCAAAAATAAGACATTTTCTACTAAAAGGATAAAGAGAATAGACTTGTTTAGAGCCAAACTATATGACTGGATCTCCCCAAAGGTTTGCTTTTACTTTGAAGCCACTGCAGAGTGGCTTCTGTATTTGATTGGAGGAGGAGCTCAGGGGGAGGGAAGGATTGCCCTTTCTCTTGCGCTATTTTCTTGAACCAAATTCCCTTTGCAGCTATGCTTAGCCCCTTAGGATGGCTTACCTATAGGCAATGAAAGAGAACTGCTTTGGCATCAAAAGCAGTACACTATTACGCCACTTTGCATATAATCCATTAAAATGAAATAAGAGTAAAGACTATAAACTTTTGCTACATGCCTCCAAGTGTCTTTTTCTGCTTTATGTATGTACAAATTTTAACTGCTTGCAGTAATAATACTTCCATTTCCTGGAATATGATGGGGGATTTATGCCGGGGACTGGCCATCTCAACAGCCAATTCTGGAACACAGCCTCATAAGATGCACAGAACTAGGTTTTACCAGAAATGCCTACCTAGCTGAGAGACTTCCACTTCAGTGGTACTGACAGACTACCAGTAATATGTCTTTGAACAAATGCAGCATGAGCCTAACATTGGCTTTTGCCTGGACAATGGAACAAGGTACTTTAAGGGATTTCAGTTCATCCTGCTCTTGTTCTCTCATGTTCCACCTTCTTCCACTGTCCATCCATTATGTCCAAGCCTCTCTGCCCTGACTCTTCAATCATGACCAATCCAGAATGATTCTTTCTTAAGTTCTTTTGCTAACTCCTGTGTGGCTTTGGGTCCCTTTCCTTTTTGCTGCAATCTTTATTCTATTATTAATGTCCCAACCCTGCCATTAATAAGATCAGCCTCAAAATGCAGTATTCATTTGAACAACAGGGAGCTCTGACCATTAGGTCAAGTCGTGACCGACTTTGGGGTTGTGGCACCCATCTCGCTATATCGGCCAAGGGAGCCAGTGTACAGCTTCCGGGTCATGTGGCCAGCATGACTAAGCCCCTTCTGGCGAACCAGAGCAGCACATGGAAACGCTATTTACCTTCCCGCTGGAGCAGTACCTATTTATCTTCTTGCACTTTGACATGCTTTCCAACTGCTAGGTTGGCAGGAGCAGGGCCCGAGCAACGGGAGCTCACCCCGTCGCGTGGATTCGAACCGCCGACATTCTGATGGCAAGTCCTAGGCTCTGTGGTTTAACCCACAGCACTACCCGCCTCCCTTTTGTTTATTTGTTTGTTTGTTTTGAGAGTGCAGTTCCATATGGAGGGATTTCCCTGGTTCACCTACAAGTGCAATATGATGTATGCATAAAAATTTCCATCAAGAGGAACAGCCTTATCAACTTTCTCTAATGCTTTTCTTAAACCACAATTTGACTAGGAAAATAAATGGACATCAATAAATTACAGCTAGTATGTGCAAAATGTGCCTGTTGGTTTCAGAACTGTTGCAAAGGTCAGGAACTATGTGTTGATGGTGCTGTTTTTTCCACAGATAATAAAGAAGTTACAAGAGAGAGAGAACTGGTAAAAATTATGTTGAGTCAGCCAGAGATTAGAAATGAGCCAAAAATCCAATCACACTTTTTCTCCCCATTAGTCATTAGTAATAAAATTCAGATTAAAAACTGATCTTGGACACGTCTAGGCTGATGTCTGCCTAGCGCTATTATTAGGAGGTACCTGCAGACCATGAGCAGAATCCACTCCCGCCAATTAAATCACAGATCTGGACTTTGCACAGGAAAAAAAAAAGAAATTGCAGAAGGGCGGGTCTCAGAAACAATGAAGCAAACAAGGGGAAATAAAACAGAGTAAGTCTTCTTCTTCCCTAGTCTCTTAATCATTAATAAACTTAACCATTCCAGACTGCATCCTTCTGAAAGTATCATTCCTAGAACTGAGCATAATGCTCAGGCTGTGGTCTGAATAGTGCAGAATAAAGTGGAACTATTACTTCTGATGAACTTGGAAACTCTGGTTCTATTAATGCAGCTTGGAATGGCATTTGGCCTTTTTTGTAGCCGCACTACACTGCTGGCTTGGGATAAACTGCAGTTCTAAGATCCTTCTCACTGCGAAGTCCCTCCTGCCCCCCACCCTGTACCTGTTTGTTTGGTTGGTTTGGGGTGGGGGGCAGGACTATTCGCAGAGCATTTAGACATTACTGTGCCCGATGATCAAAATGTCTGCTCTGGTATAAGGCACTAAAGCAGCTCCCTATATTCCTATCTAATATTTTCTCTCTCTTTAATTTAAACAATGAGTTTTACAAAATTCAAGAACAAAGTTGTGCAAATGCACATGTGCCCTTGGAAATCAAAATGGTGCGTGACAGAGAGAGCAAAGGAAAATATTGTCTCTGTGTATTGTTTCAGAGGGAGTGATGTAAAAAAAAACAAAACACCAAACTTTCAGGTCTGATTGTTTTCCAGCTTGCTAGATGCCACTGCAAATTCCTAACCTTTGTAGAAAAAGCACCAACCGTGTTAAAGTCAAGGTCAGTGTTAAAACAACACTTTTAATGTTAGCAGTTAATGAGTAAAGACATAGAGCTGTGATACCACAATACAAGGAAACAAAAATGAAATGAAAGGATGTGAATTCTTTGACAAACACTCTACACACCACACCGATTTCCTCAAGCCATTTTAGTTTTATGTATATAGAAATTAGGACAAGAGTTCACTGAGTATTGTTTTCTGAGCCAAACCTTCTGTTCAGAGGCTCAAGCACCCATTCCTACCTAGTGAAAAAAAATTCCTCCTTCATAGTAATTTGCCTACTGCCATATTTTGTAAGCCAGTTTGAGACATTTTATTAAAAGCTATGAATTAATAATAATAATAGTTTTCATACATTACAACATTATCATCATCATCATCATCATCTCGGGTCCTTTAACATTAGACTTCTACATACACACATACACACTTTTAAAACCTTAGCCATACCCAAATGGTGTGGTTTTTTAGAAGTTGATTCCACTGCTTCCAATCCCACCAGGCCAAAGGTTTCAGGAGGACTCCACCCCACAGCAGAAATATTTAAGTATTTCTCAGGGACACTCTTCCCCTTCATGCTTCCACTTTGGTGCCCAAACGGCATTGGCACAAAGAGTTATCATTCCAATTTGGCCTTATGGGCTGGCATTCCCCTTCCCCTTCATAGGGAATCATGTAGCATGGGGAGACTGCACACCAACTCCTATCGGACTGTGAGGCTTTAATATAACAGATTTTTTTTCCGAGGTAGAAAAGCAGATGAATTCCTACCACCACCACCTCCATTTTCGTTTGAACTGTCTGACTTAAAGGACAAGTATTTGGGCATAATGTAATAATAGGTTATGACAATAGATGTCACTCTTATGAATGGATTCAGAATTATAGGATGCAAAGAGGAATTCCTGGTGACTGCTCAGCATCCTCCTCTACCATATGTATTCTGAAGACAGCTGAAGTACTTAGTAAGCTTCAGGTTTTGTATTTAAACCAGAAGCTTCTCTAAATCAGCTGAACTACCTAATCGACTTAGTCTGCATTCCAGGAGAGTGGATGTCAAATGCCCAAGTGCTTCCATACTGTCTGGAGCTGGAGCATGGTGTGATATGATGTGAAGCCAGGACCTGCTGAAGCCTGTCCAATCATTCCAGTATTGTTTCTTACTTAACAAGGTCCTTCTCTCCCTGCACCGCCCGCAGCCTCAGTCTCTGCTCACGACTGATATGTTTTTGTTTCTATTTTCCCAGCATTTGAGGATTTTATATCTACTGGGTTTTCATTTAACTTTCAGGATCTGGCTCTGTTGGGTAGTAAATGGCAGGATGCAACCTCTTCTTACACCACGAATCTCCAAAATGTGTTATCACAATTAACAACTGAATTAACAAGAAGGTCAACACGTTATGCAGCTATTCCATACACCAAGAGTGGATGACCTTAGTCCCAGGGGCCTAATGCAGCCCTCCAGGCCTTTCTATTTGGCCCAGTGCTCTCTCCAGACCACATCACACCCCAACTACCAGACTATATCCCACGCTGGTTCTGCTCCAGTGTTTCCTTATTTTTGCTTGGTTGGAAGATATCATTGAACTATGATAATACTTCTATCTTGCCTGGATAGACAGATACTCATGCAGAAACTTCTCACTTCTGCATGGCTGGAGTGCAGCTTGCTGTGAAAATATCAGAGCCACATCTGTTTCCTCACCCACCACTGACATGTGGTTCCTGAAGATTGCCCACAAGGGAACACAGCCCTCAGTGCTCGATCCCTGACTTTCATACACACATGAAAGTCAAGCCCAAGTGCCTTTCAGTAGCATCTCTTTGAGCTGGCCTTTGTGGCTCAAACATAAGTCAGGAAAGCATGAGGCATCACAGTGAATGCTTAATTTGACATTATTTGGCTATGGGGATAAGAGGGAGGTTCTTTTTGGCTGAGGCATGCTATAAATCTAAAGCACATCCATTAGTTGCCCATGACCTTAGCACAATGTGTTGCATGTTGTTGTTATTGTTGTGTGACTTGGGGCTCCAAGGAGGACATCTAAGGGCATGTGTGCGCCCACAGACACCACACTGACAACTGCTTAAGTAGGGAATGCACACCTCGAATTCAGCTGATTGACCTCACGTATTGCTTGCAACTAAGGTTGCAATCCTATACTCAGGGAATAAGACCCATTAAACGCAATGGTGTAGACATGTATAGGTTTGCACTGTAAAAATCCTCATGGCCCCTTAGGGACTAAAAGATGAACTGTAGCATGATCTTTCTTACGCAAAAACCCACTTCCAACAGACGCATGAAGCTCACCTCCAATACCTTTGGCTTGGAAGTTCATGCCACAACAAATGTCTTAAGGCAAGGCTCTCCAGATGTTGATGTCAGCCTCAGTCAGAATGGCTAATGGTTGGGGACTGTTATGTACTGAGCTGAATCCTAGAACAATAGGATCCAGGATGCAGCAGTCTGATTGGTCTGCAGGAGCCACCCAATCCAGCTCCAGGTGGAAGTCAATCAGCGACCTGATTGGCTTGCAGGAGCAGCCAATTAGGCTCCGGGATGAAGTGAATCAACAACCTGATTGGATTGCAGGAGCAGCCAATCAGGCTTCTGGAGGAAGGAATCCGCAATCTGATTGGCCTACAGGAGCAGCCCGGAATTAGCCAATCATGCGGGGCCCATTGTATAAATAATGTATATATAGCTAGATATTTTGGGAAAAGTTTCATTCATTGCTACTACAAGCTGAATAAGGAGCATGAAATTCACACTCGACTCTGAGTATATTTCAGGGACAGTGGAATTGTCATCCAGCAACATTTGGAGGGTAGAGGGTTCCTCACCTTTGCTTTAAGATGTCGCAGAATTTGTTTGGGGGGTTTGCCACAACACACTAACAGTTCTACTCTTTTGGAACAGCAACAGCTGGCACTGAATTGATTCAGCAGCAAAGAACATGAGGAAAACAGCACGGCAATCATCAGTTTCACATATTTGGCACTTCCTTGTGGTAGATTCCAGGCTGGTGCCACATTAGACATGTCTTATAGAAGAGAAGAAGGTTTGTTATGATATGGAGGGAACGTTCAAAAGCCTAAAGGGGAAAAGGTTAAGAAACTTTCTACTCAAAAACATGCACACACCCCCTTTATCCCTTGTGCAAAAAATCTGGCTTGATGTGCCATCTGACACAAAATAGCAAGTATAAACTTTCCAGAGAACTAAAATAAATCAAATGGTTCAGAAGGCAGAAGCAAGCCTCAAACTGCTGCTAAATATTTTCCCCACTTAAGTAATCAAATACAATATTTTAAGCTGCTTCAGATTTCCTTCCTGTAAGAAAGATGGGACAGGAATATTTCAAATGAATATAAATAAATACATAAAATTTTGATGGCATGGATGGTGCACTTAATGTGGTAAGCTACTCCCATGGACTTGGTTTTGCTGGTGGGGCAGCTGAAAGCGGGAACAGCCTCAACACAGCTTTTGTTCTATACTGTGTACTTTAGCATTTCAGTCAAAAATTTCTTCAGTGTGAACAGTCTTTGCAAGCCTTTGTTTCTGAAATCACTTCACATTTGTGTCCCCTTCCTGTTTCCTTTGTTGTTGTTCCAAGATTTCCCTTTGCCCTTTTTTCTACTTCTACTTGAACCTCTCTTTAGCAATGCTTTTTGCCTCCATAGGACAGCCTGTCTCATGATTTTGCAGACTGCAATTTTAAACCCTTTCACATTAAATTGCCTATGATTTAAAGCTCTTTGGTGCACAATATTAGAGGATTTTTTAAAATTTAAATTCTTCACATATATAAAATCAGCTACTGGTCTTGTTGTTAACATATAAAGCCCTGAACAACTTGGGTTACAAGAAAGATCACATGTGCCTGTATAGATCCATAAAATCACTTAGATAATCTGGGGGGGGGGGAACCTCCTTATAGCACCACAACCTACTGAGTCTCATTGGCCATTTTGCCCCTGTACTGTAGAATGTCTTTTCTGTGCCCTTGGTGAAAGCAGCACCCATCAGTTACTTCAGACATCTTACAAAGACTTGTTTCTTTGTCTGGGTCTTTCCCTGACACCCAGAAGATTGGACTTTGTTTTACATGTTTGAATCTTCTGGATTTGCTTCCCTCCCCCTTTTATATGGGCTTTGGGTGTGAGTTTGTGTTTTACTGCTTTCACGTTGTGCTTTAATGTTTTAATGAAATATTATTTGCTTTTTTAAAACTGGATGCCACTTAGAGATTTTTGAAATCTTGTGCCGTTTATAAATGCTTTAAAATAAAACAAACTCTTCCATCTAGACAAACAAGAAGCAGAACCACATTTCAAGGCCACATTCTGGTTAACAAAAGCATGCAAGGAAGGATGGTGAAGGGAGTGGTTTGTAGGGTTGCCATATTTCAAAAAGTATAAACCAGGACACCCCAAAATTGAATTGCCTAAGACCCAGGAAATTCTCCCCGGATGTCTAATCTGGTAATGTCCAGGAAAATCCAGAACGTATGGCAGCCCTAGGTTTGAGAAGAGGGGGCATGGCTGTGGAGACTCCCAAGGGTTGGATAGAGGGGTTTAGAGGGTCACATTCAGCCCTTGCGACTGATACATGCTCATTATTTGCAATAATCCTAAATGAGCCTTGTAAGTGGAAACATGTGATATATATGTCATGCTGCACAATACTTTCTGCCACATTGTTTGTGAGTGCACATTTATATGAAAATGCACTGAGATCAACAAGCCTCCGGTTCCACTAAACAGAATTATCATCCAAGGACCCAGTAGAAGGAGCTGAAACCTGAACAACCACAGGGAAATAGGAAACTGGCTTCTGCAAGGTCAAATAATTTAACCCGTTTTGTACGCCCTGAGTGACAGAATCTCTCCAGTATTCTGCAGCCGTTTAACTGGACAGGACAGGGGTGAATTTAGGACTTTTCATATATGAAACATGAACTTTGTACCCCCTAGCTATGGTCCCTCTCCATTCAGTGTATTTGAGTCCACTTACAAAACAAATATCCAGATTCCCAAGAATTTCCCATCCCAAAAGCAAATAAGGACATGCAAGTGGCAGTGTTTTACCAGAGACACGTGCAAAAAATAGGGACAGTTTGAGAATACGAGCCACTAATCATGGGCTCTCAAATTTTAGACCAAGGCTGGGGAAGCTGTGGCCTTCCAGATTTGCTGGACTCCTTCTCCCATCACTCTTGACTACTGGCCAGGCTGTCTGGGGCTAATGGGAGTTGGAGTTCAACAACATCCGGAGGGCTGCAAGTTCCCCATACCTGTTTTAGAGGAATGGCTTGGAGGATTGCAGCTTTGTTACTGCAGTCCTACAATGGGACTATTCTGTTAGTTTTGAATGACATCTAAAATGCGCAGCACCTCTTCCTTGCAGAAACGGGCACAGGAACCAAATTCTCGTGCCATTTATTCTCTGCAGTACAAACGTCATTTAATGTACTTGGTGCCAGCACATTTGCTGCCATGTGTTCCCTCACTGCGTTAAAAATGGTATGCCTGAATGTTTGCTCAGCTCTGTTGTGCAAGAAGCTCTTCAAACATTTGCTCAAGATCTGTGTGGCTTTTGTCACGTGCACAGTCGCCCTCAGACAAAAGACACAAAAGACAAGAAGGGCTTTATGCTCACTGTGCTAATGCTGCATGCACAGATTTTTCCCTCTTTTGCAAAGGGTCACAAGGCAAATTCATGCCTCAACTTGAAACAGAGGGCACAGAAAACAACTAAAACAGAGGAAGCAGAACATCTTCCTTATGTGGGAGACTTAAGAATTTGGATCTTTGGGGCTTAGGTGTTTTCTTCTTCTTCTTCTTCTTCTTCTTCTTCTTCTTCTTCTTCTTCTTCTTGTTAATGATCAAGCAGAGAAACGATAGAAATTTATGAGAAGGGTTGGGGAAGGGCCGTAACTCAAGAGTAGAACATCTGCTTTGCATGCAGAAGGTTCCAGCTTCAATCCCCAGCATCTCCAGATAGGGATTGGAGAGATTCCTGGATGAAACTCTGGAGAGCTGCTGCCAGTCCGTGTAGACAGTACTGAGCTAGATGGACCATTAGACTGACTCAGTATAAGGCAGTTCCATAATTTTAGTACACATGCATGATTAGCGTAGAGTCCATTTCTTAAGTGTTTTGGCCTGTAGGCTCAGGGTGGGCAAACATTCATTCAATGCATTATCAAGCTCACAGTATTTTGATGGCCATTAGCACGCACAGCTTTTCCCCCGTTTCCCTTTTTTTAAAAAAGAAAATGAACTTTCAGGGCTGGTAAAAGCTCACCATGAAATAGGTTTCCTGGCTTGAATTAAAATCCGTGTCAGAAATGAATTATTGGATCCTTCCAGCAATCCTTGCCAATCCTTACAGTTTTCCAAATTCGTCCACACTAGTCTCCGTTCCTCAAAACATTCCCCACCTCTTTTCTTACCTTTCAAGTGGTGGCAGGAGCAGCAGCAGCACTCAAAAAGGGGGCTGGAAATGGAAATGGCGAGCACTTAATGCAAGTGCCTTTGAGTCTAACTGCAACAACCCACAATGAATGCTCACAAAAATGTAACCTTTTTCATGCTGAATGATGAGATGCTGCCACCAGGCTACATTCAGCTAGGCTGATTTTGGATTGCGACACACTTGAAAATCATTGTGGACCTGGAATAGAGTGCAGAACTTAGACCCCCCCCCTCGCCCCAAATATAGATTTAGATCCCTCTCCATAATTTCCCACTGTGGCCTTTAACAAGCATTCATCAGTTTCTAGTTTGCAAAATGTCAGTAATGGCAACCTAACTCAAGGTTAACCCAACCAATTATTTGGAAGGACAAATAATTGAAAATACTTAGGACACACAGTATGATAGATATAAAAGAAGCAATTAAAAAAAAATTAAAAATGTTGAAACTGACATTTTTAGGTTGCATATGCAGGATGCGTCTATTAAAAGCACATGGCCATGGTCCATTTTGAGCATTTAGGAACAGCTTGTTCAGTTTTTGAAGCCATTCCTCATAAGCTCCATTCAACTATGCCACCTGGGGGATGGAGCACTAAGTGATTGGGTCAGGCTGTCTTGCTGCTCAAACTCATGAAATGCAGTAGCCATTAAAAGCTATTAAAAGCTATTTTTAAATTCACACAAATCTCGCTAAGACAAATTGCCAAAAAATTCTCTGAACGCTCACTTACTAATACCCATTAAGGTTTCCAAAACACAACAGAATAATAAGCCTTTTGTGCAGAACAACAAGATGCCCACAACAAATACTCTAGCCTCAAGAATACTGTAATTTAGGAGAAGAGGATTAATGTTCCCTTTTGTTTTAATATGCTATTTGGCTCCTTAGGCACAAAGTCCATTTATTTACCATTGTATAGGATGACACACTTTTCATCACTTTTTCATTGCTGGGACATTAACTCATTTCAAACAAAGAATTAATATTGAAATCCTGTGCCAACCTAGAAGCAATGAGTTCAATGGGACTAATTCCTAGGTAAGAATATATAGGATTGGCAGCCTTAATTATCCTGCTAACCCTCAAAAGGAAAACCATAAAGCCCAGAGGCAACATAAGCAACAAGTTAAATGTTCCCTTTCCAACAATGTTGCAAATGCTTAGATCTGAGTCTCACATGCTCTCACCACCCAATGGCTTTACTTAATATCATCCAGCTGGATGTGGGAAGTGAGGCCACTGGTGCTTGAAGTTGTTGGGCAATAAACAAATTCCAAAGACCTTCCTTATTCTGTCTATGCTTTCATTTTTATAAAAGCATGTCAAGGACAAACTCAAACAGGCTGGGCTACCTCCATTGAAGCAGCAGTTTTATCACCTCAGCAGAAATGTGGAATGTATGCCTCAAGGAGTGAGCAGCTTAGTGCTCTGTGTCAAAGGGTCTTCAAGCAATTTGCATGGCTATTTTTGACAAGATGCTATGTGATAAGAGTGTGATAAGACAGGGGTTGACAATGGATTTTGGCCCAGTGGACACATTTGGAATTTTGAGGAAGTGCCCTGGGTGACAATCACAAAATGGCTGCCATGGGGGTGGGGACAACATAAAATGACTGCCACATCTAAAACAGCAAAAAGAGGCAGGGCCACAAAATGGTGTGGGCATTCTCCCCCATCAGCCATCCCCCTCCCATGGAAGAATGCTCACTCATGAAAAGCTCTTTGTACCCCTCCTCTGTTCAGAATTGAAGGGAGAGCAGTCAGTGAAATGTGGGCATGTTTAAGGAGGCATATTCAGTGTGGAAGAGGCTGAGTCAGTGTAAACAAGAACCAAGAAAGAAGACAGAAATAGTATCTCATACACTATGGATTTTTGAGGGGATATTTGCTGAGGTGTAATGGGAGGTACTGGCAGCCACACTGGTACCCATGATGAGTACTGCATTGGGGATTCCAACTTCTGAGTGAGGTACCACTTGGGAAAGTGTCTCCATAAAACATAATGACCATGTCTATGTGTGCTGGCATGAACTTTAAGATTCACACACTCCCTGCTTCCCTTTCCTTCAGTACAGTCACAAGGAGCAGTTTGGAAGCTTTTAATTCCAATTTTGCTTAACAAAAGCTTGTCATGTGCTCTGGAACTAGCAAACAAACTGTGGTTAATCTTAACTACAGTTAGTTTCAAGCAAGTCAACCTCAAACCATATTTTATGAAGCTGATTTGTTTAAATCAGTCATGATTAAGTTTAAGTTGGTTTAAATTAGCCATAGTTTACATTAACTACAGTTGTAGATCAGGACAGCATATATCACATCCATATTATACATTTAAAGCACTCTTATACCACATTAACTGTCATGGCTTGTCCTCTCTCACCCAATCCTGGGAACTGTAGTTTGTTAAAGGTCCTGTGAATTACAGTTCTGGTAAGCAGTAGTAAGAGGAACCTCCAAATATGATCACTCACAGTAACTGACAATTTAAATGGCCCTAGTGTTTAAGTGACCACAGAAAATGGAGATGTAGACATTTTAAGACTACTCACAACTCTATATTTTTATGTCATGCTTTCTAAATCTGTGGTTGATCTGACTTTCATACTTCTAACACCAGGTTTACTTCCCAGCACTCCAAGTTTAAAATCTCATGTAGCAGGGCTAAGGCAAGCCTTGCCGGAGCATGCATTGTGGTAGATTTGAGTAGCCATAGATGCAATTCAATATGGCAGCTCCTTATATCCTTGAGAAAGTCATACTGCCATCTTGGAGGTAGGATTACTTCTAGGATGGCCATATGGCCTATGTTACTAAGGAAAGGACTCTATCTGAATGGCTGCCTGGTTCAAATTCCTAACATGGGAGACTAGCAGGGGCCTTGAACTTGCTTATCAACAACTAGCATCTGAATAGCAAACTGAATAGGCACTCAGGTCGTCCATTCACATCTTCTCCATGATGCTCAAATGCTGTGTATTTCTATTTAAGTTATAGTGATTATTTCTAAATTTGAATCTAAGCAAATGCTATGCAAAATGTAGCTGTCTTTTGGGCATACATTAAGGGGCCAACCTAATTAGTTTTGGCATTTTTTTCTTTTGCAAACTTATTCTCCTCTACTATCCATCTAAAGAAAAAAATCTCACCCATGAACTAGAAAAGCAGCAATAAGAGGCACTTCAGAGGGATTAAATTCAATACATTTTTTTAAAAAAGAGTGTTTTGTGTCTAATGAACCACATTAATATGTTATCTGTTGCTGTTTAATGCCTGCATGTTGGATCAAGCAAATAAAACAGCATTTGTGAAGTACCATGAGAAACTGAGGTTGATTTGAGACAGGCCAGGAAAGGAAACCATTGCCTCTGATCTCAACACCGAAATAGCTCTGTGAAAAAGCAACGAGAAGGCACAAGAAGGAAATGTAACAGTCACTCCTTAGTTCATAAGCAAGCTTGGTAGCTTAATTATTGTGCAACTGCAACTGAAATCAGATACAAAGCCAAAAAAACAAGCTGAAAAAAGCGAACTGAGCAGCTCTTGTGAAAGTCCAGCACGGACTAGAGCAAACAAACACACCAAGGCTGGAACTGGCTAGCGAGAGGTCAATCAGATCACATGTATGATAAGATAAACACAAGAGAAAGGGCCCGTATAATTTGGTTGGCATCACTAAATGGAAAACAGTCTTAAGAGGCACTTGCTGCAGGAAATGTTTTGCCTTATTCCAGCTTGTGGCTTATTCCAAAGCAACAGGATCTCAACCCAGGTAACTGTAGATGGATCGAGATATCATAGCAGCCCTATTTAATACAGACACTGTGAGTACGGGGACAAGGTTAGTTTGCTCCCACATTTCTTAAGAGAGAATCAAGCTGCACAAGAACCCAGGGCAATATTCAAACATATATTGACTGTTCACACACAATTGTTACAAGTGTCCACATCTGAAATTTCAGTGTTGCTGTAGTTTTCATGAAGATGATGCATCCAGCCATTTTTGCACTATCTCCAGGTCCTTGTGGGGTCCTTGCAACTGAGATGATCATTCTGCTTTCCCCATTTTGGCCAAAAGCACGTAAACATGATGACGACAATGGCAATGCACTTAATAATGTACTAAGTATTTTCCATTTTCAATGCTTAATCAAATCCAGTCTCAAAACAGCTAAAATTAGGAGGAGCTTCCACAGCTAAAGCAAGCTTACTTCTAAGTAGCACCTCTTATTTTACACATTTGTTAAATATTTGCTTGTAGAAAACAACAAAATTCTTTTTAATTTTGTGTGTATGGGAAACCCCCAGCCCTTATATGTGCACTCACTGATCAGTTGGCAAGGAAAACTCATGGTAGAGTCCTGACAAATGTCTGACCCCACCCAGGAAAAGTCTTAATAGTTGCATCAAAAAAGTTTCAGCATGTGTGTGAAATGAGTGAGGCTAACTAGCACAACTGCGCATCTTCAGTAAGACTTGCATTATTATTATTATTATTATTAGTAGTAGTAGTAGTAGTAGTAGTAGTAGTAGTATTTATTTGGTTTTCCCCAACCACTCTGGGAGGCTTCCAGCAAAGATTAAAAATAAATTAAAATGTCACTCATTAAAAAATTGCATTTGTATTGCATCTGTTAAAATGATGGCATTGAGTACACAATATTATTATATAGAATTGTATATTCATTAAAAAAATAATGCTCGTCTCTGCTTCCCTTGAGTTATTAATTAGTTTGTAGCGCTCTAAGCATCTGTTTTGAAAGTTTTGAACTGAATAGCAGCCCAAGCTGGAAACAGTAATGCTCTATATTTACAACATACAGCTTTCTTCCATTTCCTTCCTTCAGATGGGCTTTTTGAATAAATAATAAATGAATAAGTGCTCACCTGCACCTGTAGTCCCCAAACAGAGAATCTGGCACCAAGATGGAGCCCCTTCCTTGTACAACTGCCATGACTCATTTACTGATGGCTGAATTGACTGCCAAGATTGGTAGCTCTGTGGGGAACAGCTAAAATCTGTTGCTTAGCACAGTTTACACGGGTTAAACTGGAACATGAAGTTATAAATGTTTGTGTTTCTCAGCTTTTCAGATCCCACAGAAAGCTGCAGTTTAGTACTCTGACATCATTTGGGGAGAAGTAAAATAAAGGTCAGTGGGGAAAACTTACCATATATTCAGGGCAGGCTCCAGGGGTTTTTTTTGGGGGGGGGCTTTAGGAAACATAACATCTAGTGGGCCTCCTCCTCCATCTGTGGAACTTGCTTGGTTACCCTTTTATTTTATTTTAAATGGCTGGCCAACTTAAAGCCAACTTAAAGAACCGTAAGAAAGAGCAGCTAGGACCTTGAACTTGCCCATTAACTATATATATACTGTAGCTCTATTTAAATTGTAATAATTATTTCTAAATGTGACATATGAAACATACAAAAACTGTCTGCTAATTGTCCTTTGAGGGAGGGGAATATTGTGGCTTAATCCAAGTTTCTGAGTTTTTAAGGCAAGGGAGAACTTTGCAGAGTTAGCCCTGTGTCACTTGAATTCTGAAACCCAAGGCAGCTGCCCATACTGCTATTATTTGTCGAGGCCAGCCTTGAAATTACTGAATGTATATTGAGAAAAGGGACAGCTTTGCTGAACAACTGTGATACCAGCAGAACCCATCCCAAGAAACAGGGATAGATAAGGGCAGAGGACATTGCTAAACAAAAAGTGGCAAGTATAAAGGTAACATAGGACTCTTGAGAGTCCCATGGACTTCAAGAAGTTCAAACCTAGCCATTCGTAAGGAAATCAGCCCTGAGTGCTCACTGGAAGGACAGATCCTGAAACTGAGGCTCCAATACTTTGGCCACCTCATGAGAAGAGAAGACTCCCTGGAAAAGACCCTGATGTTGGGAAAGATGGAAGGCACAAGGAGAAGGGGATGCCAGAGGACGAGATGGTTGGATAGTGTCCTCAAAGCTACCAACATGAGTTTGACCAAACTGTGGGAGGCAGTGGAAGACAGGAGTGCCTGGCGTGCTCTGGTCCATGGGGTCATGAAGAGTCGGACATGACTAAACGACTAAACAACAACATAAAGGTAACAAATATTAGCCATATTATGCAACTGTATTTTTACTTTATCTTTTTAAAACAGAAACATTTTGATCGTTGTCTTTGAGGTTTAGTTTTGTAAAATTAATAATAATAATAATAATAATAATAATAATAATAATAATAATTCCTTGAAATTTCCCCAGAGCACTTACTGTTTTTCCTCCTCCACATAGATCAAATGTGAATTGCACCCTTCCCCTTTTAAATAGAATGTTTACCTCCGAAGGGAGCTGAGGAAACAGCTGCATTACAAGGGAGAGACAGTTAATGATGTGAGGGAGCAGACTCTAGTTGGACTTTCATAAGCATTTGTTTTCATTAACACCTATTAAATTCCAGGCACCAACTGACATCTGGGATGACTGTTGCCTTTAATAAAAAATAAAAAAAGATTAAGCTGTAGGAAGAGTTCCACAAACATATTACGAAGACTGACAAGCCTTATAAAATATTCCTGAAAGACTTGTGTAGATAAAAAGAATTTGAAGGCATACATCTGTAATAAGGGACTCTTTTGAAGAAAATAATCATAGTGTAGTATCCTTGAAAAAAACATTTGAGACCATGGATCCATGGACAGTGGCACTGATTCTTCCATATCTCAAGGTTGTTTCCAATGCTTGTCCCAGCACAGTAGACCCATTGAAAATAATGGACACAACCCTTTTAGGTCCGTTAATTTGAACGGGTCTACTCTGGCTAGGACAAATCTTGGATACAACTCTCAATTTCCAGTTTAGGCACTTGAGACCCATAAATACCTGAGAGCCAGCAGTATTTGTGATTAGCTTTCACAGAATTAGAGAGAAACCCCCAAGTTTGCACCACCTTGATCTGCAGTTACTGAACCTCCTCTTACAAATCAGATCAATCTCCGTGGGCAATGCATGGCTACTTGGACTAGTGCTACTGTACTGAAAATTTATGGGGCCTTTTTAGATGAGGAAGAATGAGCAGTCAGGGGGACTGGAGATTGCTGGAGAAATGTTTACTGGGAAGAAAAATGTACGCATTGCTTTTGGGCACCGTGTAACCATCCTAGTAAGCTCACAACCCTGCAATGACAGAAACTGTAAAAAGATTCTCAAACACTATGAGTATGAGGCAGAAAAAGAAACGCCTCTCCAGCAGAGGAAGAACACTTTTGAGAAACTGGAAGACAGACTTCGGCACAGCACTAACTTGGACTGTGAAGTACCTCAATGGCTAGTGCTTTCTTGAGCCCATCTGCCTATGCCAGTACCATAACAAAGCCTCTGTGCCCTTGATGCTTTCCATTTCTGAATTGTTCTGTCTGTTTCTAAACTTACATGTTGCCTGTTCCTTAGACAGAACTACTAAAACACATTCTCGCTCTCTCAAGGCAGCTTGTAACAAATCATAGCAACAGCAAATATCAAACTACAAAGAAATAAACTGGCAGCAGCTAGCAGAATAAAGCAGCAGTAATCTATAATACAAGGGGGACTCAATCAACAGAAAACCAGGAAATATAAAGATTAGCTTAATCCAAAAGAGCCTTCTTAAAGACAGGTTGCTGCCTGACTCATGAAAACACCTGAAGTTGGGGCTAGTGGGCCTCCCTGTAAATGTGAATCCTTACGGCTGCTGCCACTGCAAGACAACATTGGCCACAGACTGTGGAAGCACATGGAGAAGGATCTCAGATTTTGTACCTAGAGAGCACAGAGGAGGGCATCCTTAAGGTACCCAAGGCGATTAGATATTTAAAGGTAAGACCTAGCACCTTAAACTGAGCAGGGAACCACTGCAGATTGACTGAGGCGTATTATTCAGGTATCGGTCAATCAATTCCTATCAGCAATCTGGTGGTGATATTTCTGCTTCAGTTAAAGCTTCCAAACACTTTAAATACAGCCCCATAGACACGGAACACATTGCAATAGTAGTTTCCCAGGCCCTGCTACCAAGTCTAGTCTATGTATATTTAACTTAAAGCCAATATGGTGCAGTGCTAGAATATTGGACTAGGAACTGGGACACCAGGGATCAAATACTCACTCAGCCATGAAGCTCACTGAGTAACCTTGAGCCAATCACCATCTCTCAGTCCAACCTGCCTTAAAAAGGTGGTTGTAAGGATGAAATAGGGAGAGAAACATGAATGCCCCCTTAAGCTTCTTGTAGAAAGGTGTGATACAACTATACCAGGCATCCCCAACCTTCGGCCCTCCAGATGTTTTGGACTACAATTCCCATCATCCCTACCACTGGTCCTGTTAACTAGGGATCATGGGAGTTGTAGGCCAAAACATTTGGAGGGCTGCAGGTTGGGGATGCCTGAACTATACTAATAAAATAAACTTAATTTTTTTTTCTCCTATTGATCCCCCTTCAGCTTCCATCCTGTGCCTCTGTGGTTTCCTATCTCAAATTATAGACAGTAAGGTCCTCAGGGCGGTAACCTGGGATTTTATACTCTTTAAAGTACCATGCACAGTATCTTAAGAAGTGACTCCTTGCACAGGAACCTTCCATTTCCCTTCAACTGAGTTCCTGCTCTGTATCCCCCTTTGTGAACTGAGGGGTGTTGAACTGGTATGTTTGGCAGGGCCTTCTTGGTGGTAGAGCCAAGCTGTGGAACTCCTTAACCCAGGAAGGTTTGTTACTTCTCCCCTGCCCATCTTCAGATGCCTGACTAAAACACTGCCATTGCAGCATGAATTCGAGTTACATGGCAACTGAATTGTCCTATGAGCTATCACTTTATGATTGTTTGTTTTTACTGCTTGGCACTGCTATTTTGTATTCTTATCTTGAAGTACTTCATTACTGATTTGTTGTTAGCTACCTTAAACTTTCTGTTATGGGTGGGAAGACAGAATAAAAGCATTTTAACAAACATATTTAATTATCTGAGTTTGTGGTAAAAGTATTTCCATGACCAGCCAGAAAGGCCAAATGCAAACCAAGTTAAAATACAATGTGGTACAAATGCCAATTTTATTACCAACTTGTCAAGAACCTGTGAAGGATTGTGATAGAAGTTGTAAATACATCAGAGTCCAAACCTCTGCTGAGCCACAAACTCACACCGAATCATATTCTGTTCTGTTGCCATTATGCAAACTGGGAAATAACAGTTGCCTATTTCCCAGGATGAATTGGATGAAAGTAAAGTATTATCTATAGTAAGTACAGTATAAATAATTGCTTTGATTCAATATTATAAGAATGAAAACAAAGCATCATAAGAATAAAACAATCCAGATTCTAGTTTACGTCAAACAAGCTGAGACGACAGGTCAAATGCTGACATTTGAGAGGAAAAAGTGTTAAGAAAGGCCATGCCCCAAACAGAAAGCCAAATACCTGTAAAAGGGTACACAAACAAGTTGAAGGATTAGAGGTCAAGTGGATGATTACTAGAAGACAGAAGTTTCTTTCAATGTGAACAAGCACACACAATGCCCCAATCTTATACTGCTGCTGAAGTTCACCTTTTATAAAATGCCCTGCTGTTCACTTGCTGAGGCCTAATTCAAACACTGGCAATGAATACCTAATGCATGTGTGATGGTTGCGCATACACTGTACCTAAACTCATATGTCTTGCTGATTCTGCAAAGTCAAAAATCTAACGCATGGGAAGTGGTATAATGTCACAGATGCACTATCCTTACTTGCATTCAGAGTTCCACAGGAAGAGGACAATTATATTTAAAGACATCCATGCACCCAAAAGAGAGCCATGAGTAACAAGAACCCAAGAAGCTACTGCATTGAAATAAGTTGCTTAAAACTTCAACATCTTCCTTGTCTAGATACTATATTTGACCAATGATATGAGAAGCCAGATACGATATAGCTGATTTGCTTTACCAGCAATAGAGCATGCCTCAGACAGTTCTTGGGACTGTGCCCACTAGACATAAACCATTTGAAACCATTCATAGTAACACCCCCTCCCCACCAGGGAAGAGCTACATCAGGAACAAGGGGAGGGGGAAGAAAGATTGACATTGGGATCTGCTGTCCCGATGAATCCTGTCACGTGAGGCAGTCAACTCACCTTGCCTCATTGGGAGGCCAGCCTTGAATAAAGCTCTATATCAAGATCTGCTGCCCATGTGGATCCTGCCGCCTGAGGATTTATGGGTGGGTGGGCCTGAGGAAGATAGTAGCATTGGAACTAAAATCTGTTGAGATACAATGGGCACAATCAAAGGCAAATTAAAGGTAAAGGTAAAGGGACCCCTGACCATTAGGTCCAGTCGTGACTGACTCTGGGGTTGCGGCGCTCATCTCGCTTTATTGGCCGAAGGAGCCGGCGTATAGCTTCTGGGTCATGTGGCTAGCATAACTAAGCCGCTTCTGGCGAACCAGAGCAGCGCACGGAAACGCCGTTTACCTTCCCGCCAGAGTGGTACCTGTTTATCTACTTGCACTTTGATGTGCTTTCCAACTGCTAGGTTGGCAGGAGCAGGGACCGAGCAACGGGAGCTCACCCCATCGTGGGGATTCGAACCGCCCACCTTCTGATCAGCTAGTCCAAGGCTCTGTGGTTTAATCCACAGCGCCACCCGCGTCTCTAAAGGCAAATTAGCTTTGTCCTAAATTTAAGAGCATTCCATGCAGACATTTTTCAACTGTATGTTTTGAACAGATGGGTCTGCCTGAACCTCTAGCAATGGGTAACTGTTTATATGTGTGCAGCTGCAGCTTGCTCTCTGTTTCCGTAGCTAACAAAGCTAAACAGTATCTGACCTTATTGGCTGTGAAAGTCACCTTGCACCCAAGCGCCCCCAGATCCATTGTATACAGTGTGGTTCCTACATTACTAATTAGGGTATAAATCCGATATTTGTGTCTGTATTGGACTTTAAATTGTTTTTATGTGTATTTTTATTGTTGACATTTCAATTGTCAAATCGCTTTGGGATCTTTTACAGGAATCGATTCATAAAATAAATAATATTTTAAAGCTGCTAGTTTAATATCCTGCTTCTCGCACAACCTTGCTACCACCCTGGAATGTAGGTATAACAAACAAAAAACAAAAAACCTTCTGTCACAAGTTTAAACATTAATAAATAGCAATTTCTTATTGCTTTTGGTCTGGCTATTTATTCCGACAATCTATTTTTGTAAATCACAAACTCTTAACAATGCACTTAACATGCTTTAGACTTTTCCCTAGTGTCCTATGAGAGTGACACAAAGTGGAAATTTGATTAGTTTCAAGAAACCATGGCAAAGAGAGAATTCACCTAGAACCCAGTTGTATGCTTGTCCATTTCATTGATTTTGCAAGTCTTGCCCTTCTGCCTTGATGTTTTTATGCAGCATCACATTTGAGGGAGTGGAAAAGTCACAATTATGCTTCAGGAAACACTGTACTTTCTTCATAGAGTTCCTATTAATTCCTCATTACCAACTCTTATAGTCCTGGTAAGTTATTCATGCCACATCGATAACATTGCCAGTTCATTAGAGGCCATGTTTTATACACCAAAGAACCTGCAACTATGAACTACAGCAATGAGGAGTGAACAAAAGTCCTACAAAGCAAACAAACAACGGTGGACTGCAGGCCTGGGGAAATTGTCAATGTACAGTTGTTCCTGCTGCGTCCAGAAAGGCCAACAACTATATTTTGAAATGAACTAGTCACTACACGGTAACTTCGTTCCTCAGGATTCACATTCACAATTGCATGAATATGGAGGAGCTAATCTCCCAGTGACTTCTGTATAAAATACATAAAAAAGGAATAATAGTTCACACACCACAGATTTGAGAGGTATTATTAAGATAAAATATTATTTTGTGTGCTGTCTAGAGGGCATTTATAAAAGCTCTAAATGCTTATTATTCAGGATTAATTCAGCCCGGATAAAGAGCAACTGCTGGATCAGTTTCCAGAGATTACAAATCAAGATACATATTCCACGCTATCAAATGAATTCTCAATCACTTACAGTGACTTCTTGTCCTTCAGCATGCGTTGAGCCTCATTTTCTGCCTGGAAATGTGTGGCAAGCTGTTTGGCCATAAAGTGGAGGGGAAAGGAAGAAAAACTCCCTCAAGACCAAAATCAGTGTAGGCTGAGGTGAACAGAGAAAGAGACTTTCACTAGAACCCTAACATTTAGGGCTTGGATCAAAAGAAAACATAAAAGTGGGCCAGGTATTTCAAAGGCTGATAAACTAAAGCGAGTGTTTTGTAAACAAAACTCAAAAAAAATGCCTTTTGCTTTCAAACCATTTCTAAGCCCAACTCTCGTTTGAAGAGGTGAGTCACCATTTTGAGCACTGGCATCAGAAACAGCAGGCCTCTTAGTTACCTCAACTGCCTGGAAGTCTCAGTTGGCAGGAGATGTATTACACATCCAAACACACAGATGCTAAAACTGACTTGTTTCTGGCAGTTACCTGTGTTTATGAGAAAGGCTAAGCTATTACTGAAGTTTTAGCAGTGGAAAAAAAACCTAACCACAGCTTTTAGCTGAGAGTGGCTAAGGAAGGTCACCTCCCTTCATAATGGACATTTCAGAAGTGTCATAATTTGTCCTCTAGCCATGCACAAAGCCTGGTAAGACTGTGTCATCTAACATTCTGTGGTCTTAATATCCACTGCTCCCTCACAAAGACATATTTAATATCATTTTCCAAACAGATGTTAGGTAGGATAAGCGTTCTAATGCTTTAAGGCAAGTGGATAACTTGTGGCCCTACAAAACTTATCTTTTCTGTACATTGCACATGCTGGATGAAGCAGATAGTTGGGTTTTATTCTTTTTCTTTACCTGTGGAATTTTTATTGATATTGAAAAACAATAAAATTTGATATCTCGCTATCTATATCGTTGGGTTCTAACAACATATGGAAGACGCCCAATTCTGCTTTAAAGGCTACCATTTAGAAACTAAATACTGATCCATTGACTGAATAAGTCTTTAAAAAAACAAATATTGTCTCTTATGTTTATGAGGCAGCAAAACAAGCAACTGTTTCACCTAGACTGAGCTCGAGCAGCAATGGCTTCAAAAGCATAACAGGATGTTTTATTTATTCTGCCAAAAACATGTGCAGTTCAATCCTGTACACGTCTGCACAGAATATGATGAAACTCACTCCCAGCTTAAGTGTGTATAGGATTGCACCCTTAAACTGAAGTCAAACAAGAAGTAGGGGGTAGATCGTCACTGAATTATGAACACAGATTGTTATTAGGACTGCCATGTTTGATTAGCCAATTGATCAAAGGGTTTTTATTTGATTTGAAAACAAGGTCCAATGTATCAGCCACATATTTATTTTTTACTATAAGCAGATATATAAAAACAGTTGGTGCCACCTTAGAACACTCTCCTATGTGAGAAAATCGGTACCTCTAAGGCTAGGCCTGCTCCCATCACCTAGAAATAAAGTATGACTTTTCCTTTAGAACTATTGTACTCATATAAAGATTTATACATATATAGTCATCTGGCTAAGTAAAACTTATGCCAGCTGTGGCTTATGGGAGTTGTAGCCTAACAACACCTGGAGGGCTCCATGCTACCTATCCCTGCACAACTTCATTTCACACTTTTCCTCATCTCTGAAGTGGCTGGGTCACCTTCTGTTAATAAGCTTCCTCTCAGAATGAATTTCTGCATCGGAGAGAAATTAACAGCAGTCTACCTCTCAGTGTTCCTGTGAGAATGATCAATTTAAGACTGCACTGCAACAAACTTTGCAGGTTAGAATTATACTATTCTGCTAATGTTTGGTCCAAAAGTCAATTTTATAGTGATGGCACTACTCTTCAGCATAACAGATGAGCTTTTCCTGTGGTTGACTAGGTTCTGTGCAACTATACACCACATAGTTTGACAATCTCAAAAGCTGTTTGTTTTAAACGCAAATGCCTTGTTACTCGTTTTTTAAAATGCTGCTAGTAAGATCTGTAGTCAAGAGGAATATTTACTCAAGTTGTGAGAGACAAAGTGAGGGTCAGCTCTACAAGTTATGCAAAAGCTCTTAACAAGGGTCATGAACAAAGTCACCCAAGCCTTAAAAGGATTCAAAATGTTAGCCATCACACAGGGCCTGCTCCAAATTGAGTATCACAAATAAGCCTCCTGCAGCAGGTGTAGCAGCCACTGTGTACAAGCAGCCAACCTGACAAAAGACAAGACTTATATTGCTTCCATGACTGCCAGAACTGACATCATGAAGGCAACCAAATGCTTCAGGTTCCAAAGCTTGGTTAAAAAGCAAAGAGAAAAGCATAAACATGCTAGATCAAGCAGAGCTGCATCTGCAAGTCTTTCATGCACAAAAAAAGGAAGCTGCAAAACAAAATAGTATTTCAGTCACAGGAAACCACTGTCAATGTACTTTCAATTACTACATTTTTCCAAAAGGGGTTATGTGTTCTGCTTAAGTGCAACCACATATTTGCAATCTTTCAAGCTGTTTTGAATAAGTAAGGTTTCAGAGCAAGCATTGGCTCACCGAAGATGCAAACTGTTTACATAAAGCAGCTATCTTCAGTGTTATCAGGAAAGCACCTTTTCCCCCTAGCAGCTGACCTACTTAGCAACTAAAACCCATGCACAAATTAAAAAAGGATTGCCAAGACAAATGCCAACGTATTTTTTTAAAAAAAAATTTTTTAAATTGATAATAACTACACAAGAAGCACAAGAAGACAAGAAGCACATAGGAAGCTGGACCTATGAAGGCCAAAAGGCTCAAGTATGTGACAGTGTTCATTCCCTATATGAAAAGTTTGTAACGCTCTAGCCCAATTTTACTATGACCTTCAGGTAAAGTGAAATTAATTTATTAATTGCTTAGGAAAGAGTGGCACTCACTGTTGCCTACAATTAAAATCAGTAGAGCTTTATAGAAATACTACACTGGAAAGGACCAGGCTGTGTAGGCATTTTAAAGCTAATGAAAAGTTGTGTGCGAGATCATGAAAATGTAGCTCTTTCAGGCTCATCTCATAATTCAGCTTCTACAGGTGCTTAGGAACTTGCTTTCCAGCGTAGCTTGGCCATGGATAATTGGCATTCATGTAGTGCTTAAGTGAACAATAGCTCTCAGCCAAGAAGCTGAAGTGAATCATCTCTACAGATGGCTATGGCATTTCCTCAAAACTTAGAATGGGTTCAGGAACATGTGGCCCTTCAGATGTTGCTAGACTGCACTTCCCCCTTCAGCCACAGCCAGCATGACCAATAATCACTTTAGTCCAGCGACGTATGGAGGGAGACACATTCTCCACCACTTAGAAACTGAAGTGTGGTATACACTGGGTCCAAGAAACCCAGATTACTAGAAATCTCACTCGACGCAGTTTACCTGTTTACCTCAGAGGCAAGAACTCAAAGTTGAGGAAAGCAAGTTACACGATAGCAAATGATTAGCTGTGGGAGTTCAGACCACCTTTCAGCGTTTAATTTTTAAATTTTTTTTGAGAGGGTGGATAATTTCAGTAGCTGGGACTATGCCTATTGCTTACAGAATCCAAGCTAATAAGATTTCCTAATGTAAACAACCTTGGACTTCCCAGTGTTATGATCAATATTGTTAGGGTACATGTGAAACAGGAACAGAACCTCTGGTCCTCCAGATGATGTAACTCCTATCATCATCTACAAGCATTATCAGTGGTAGTACATCTGGAGACAGATTCACCCCCATCCCTCATCTAAAAGTCATAGTTACAATTTGGTATGGAGATAATCCAAGATTACTAGCCCTAAAATGGGACATTTTTTAGATTTAGCAGGCACACCATACAACATGAATGTCCCACAATAGGAAATACTTTAGCAGTGTGCCAAGCCATATAGGATGGACGCAGATGGATGAGACAGGTAATGAAACCAGCCATGGATTGGGGGAAGGGCCATTTTCATCAGCAGCCAGGAAAAGGATATAAACTTGCAGAATTCAAGCTCTATTTACAAGTTTATAAATTCAGACTTTTGGTCCAATTCTACACACATTTACTTGGAAGTCCTGCTCACCTCCAAGCAAAGTGCCCAAGATGTCTGCCTTAGTGTCATCAGGCCAGCACCAGAACACCTGCTATCGTTGGGAAAGAAAAACATACACATACATACCTTTTGCGGGATCCCATCTCACTGAACTCTAAGAGAATCTTGTGTTTGAAGAAAAGCAAAAGGCAATCAACCTTTCTGTTGAGTGGTTAACCTGCTCCTAAGGGCTGTGTGACATTGATCCTAGTAAATACCAATTGAGCTGGGCATCCGTCAAGTTGGAAATGAGGTTTATTTTTATTTTTTCTTGTTTTAATGGTTTGCTAGCTCCTCGTTCATCAGGAAACCGTGTAAACATTGATCCGCTGGATTTATTCACAGCTCGTTTGTTGGTTGTTCTGCATGTCTGTTGGTCGTTCTGTATGTTTTCCTCATATTTAGGAATAATTGGACCCTTGCATGATTTCCACGTTATGGCCCATTTTTAAAGGTGTTAAAAGTGATACATTAATGTATGGTCTGGGCTCCTCAAACATTTATACCCAATGATCCTCTTCTTCTATCCAAAACTTTTATCAAGCTCTCCCCTAGCTCAAGTGCTCCCATCCTTTACAAAAGTCCACTAGGACTAAAAATAATTTAAACTGATCCTATGCAAGCACGACAAGAGATTAAATTAAAATGCCAAGATAGGAAACAATTTATTATAGAGAGAAGAAAAGTTTCTCATCCAAAATATAGAAATCTGTACAACTTTGCCACAATCAATATACATGAACTGTACAAATTTACACCAGTTCATAATTTACCAAAAAAAAAAAAAAAGATGACTAACAAAGTTCACAAAATAGATGGTGGTTTGTGGAAAAGACTTTTACCCAATTAAGTACAAGGAAATTACAAACCAGACCTCCACTTTCTAAAAATAAGAGGTTTACTCAGTCTTAGAAAACTACAAGCTAGCAAATGTACAGATAGCTGGCTGGTAAAACACACCACAGTTCAGACAGTGTCTTTATATGGTCTCTCTCAAGCCTGTTGGCATAGCAGATCCTGCTCACTTGCTACTTTGAAGGCCAATATACAGAGATCTGACCATTTTCCCCAGTTCATGCTCACCAAGTGTGACTTATGTACAGTTTATACAGATTGTTAAGTGCTAGGTAAAAGTCTTGTCAGATAAAATTTCCAGTACTACCATGTTCATAACAAGTCTTGTTACTGAGCTGCCAAAAATGTTAACAATTTTTTTTCCTAAAAATGTCAATAGTGCAAATTTACTCTGCAACATTTACTGCAGAGAATAAATTTTATAGCTATAGCTTTAGGCTGAAAACTGATGTTTTTTCAAAAAAAAGAGGAAAAAATTAAGCAAGACATCTGGGAGAAAACTGCAGCCTTCCTTGGACAACTTCACACCTTAGGAAATAAAGCAATCATCTTTACGCACAGGCTATTTAAATCACTGAAAGGTACTGTCGAAACTATGGCACTGCCACTATAAAATAAAAGTTTACCATTCTATCTTGTGCCAGGTCTTCACAGGTGTGACATGGTTTAAATTCCATAATCCATCCCCAGAGGAGCCCACCCAAAGTAAAAACCAAATTTTATCCATCCATTATAAGATGATCCATCCATAGGCTATTATCTTAACCTGATACAGTCATCATATTGTAGCTCTTGGAGGGACTGGTTCTGCCCAAGAGGAGTTCTTCCTTACAGCTTATTCTGCTGTCTACCATTTGCATGCTGGTGCTGTTTTGGCTAGCTCCTGCTGGTGTGGCTTCATACAGCACACAGATTGAGCCATCCTCTCCAATGCGATAGGATACCTCGTAAGGGTCGACCCAGAGAGTGAGTTCACTTGGAAGAAGCCGGAACAGTTCTTGACCGCTGAGTCCAATTCGTTGTGCTGCCTGCCCAATCAAGGGATCCATTTTATGGTTGATCCGGATGCAACGATAGCCCGATCCTTTGCATGGCTTTTCAGGGAACCAGTGGTGTTTATAGTGTTCTACAGAACAAAATGAAAGCAACAAAAGATCATACTTTGCTCTTCAGATAACCAATGTGTCTAATCGTGTTATTACGCTTGAAAATGGTAGCTTAGAACAAGAGCACCGGGGGTGGGGGGTGGGGAGAAATACGACACAGATGCAAAAATGTAGAATAATATTTGATGGCCTGGAAAGTAATGGCAGGCTCAACAGAAACCAAGTATTTTGATCATTGTAGCTAAAGGCACATTTAACAGCCTATGCATGTATAAAATCAGTACTGAATGATACCCTCCACAAATGGGGATGAGAAAAACATGTAATTGGGCACCTAGACACCTCAAAGTAGGACGATAAAACCAATTTGGAGGTCGGGGGGGGGGGGGAGAATCTTGAGTATATATCCAAAGGCCTCTTCACAGTTTCATTATGTGTAGTTTGTAATGCAGTAATATTCTCCCACATCTTTTTTCAGCTGTACCATAAATACACATCTGAAAGAAGCATGAAATCTATTTCCTGATGTGTGCATCACAGAGACTTGTGCAACCTTCTCCATAAGCAAATAAGAATATGAACATATGAAATTCTAACATGTGAAGTGGAACCTTGCCTGCGGTGTTAAACAAAGAGGTGTCCTAAGTACTGTGTCACACCACCTATATGTTTGCCTATCCAAGTTTTCCAAAATTCTGGATTCCTAACAATTGGGATAGGCAAGTTATGCATATTTCTTTTTTAGAATTGGTTTGCTATCTCTTGAGTCTATTATTACTGAAACACACTGGGTGACTGATTTTTGAAAAAATGAACTTTTTGACATTTCCCTTAATGTTTTGCTCAAATTTGGACTTATCCTCATATGTTTACATGTATGGATTAGGTATTTACTCTCAGCAGGACAACATTTGCTCTTACATTAGAACAGGAATCTTGTTACAGTAGGTTAAACTGCTTTAACTAAAATCTTCCAATGCTACCCATCATTTTATCTATTATTTCCAGAACTGTGCTTAGGAGCCTTTCCAAGTAAGCAACTCAGAGTAAGATGCATTTAATCCAATAAGATGGTCGTTTTCTTTAGAAGGGCTGTTTCTTCCTCCGAACCATTTTTACTGTTTAGAAACAGTGGGGTTATTTGTTTTTTTAAAAAAATATGCAAAAGAATAACAGCCAAGTCCAATGTAGGTGGTTTTATTTTTATGATAAAGGTACTTCAAGGAGCATCTTGGACCCAGTCTTATAATGTACACACAGAACCTAACCACATCATACTGAATTACTACATTACAATCTCCTTGCTGGCATTTCTTTGTCTTAGTACAATGAAGGGAAAGCACACTAAGACAAAGCGAAAAGAAAATGAGGGGCAGCTGTGTGTTGTGGGATAAGCAGCAGCAGGAATTAGCATGGTATTATGCCCCTGCAGCAGCCACCAAAGGGAGAGAAGGAAAAAGGGCTACCACTACAGATTGGAGAACAGCTGAGGTAGAAACGGGAAACTAGCAGCACAATCCCACATATGTTTACGTAGAAACAAGTCCCCTTTCTGTTCATTGGGTCTTGCTTCCATGTAAACGTGTGTTACGATTGCAGCAAAGAACTCCCCCAGATGAGCAGAAAAGGGGAAACGGTACTATTCACTACCACAGCCTTGCCACAGACAAAAATCCCTTCCCTAAGATACCAGGAGGAAAAATAAATAGGATTCTTAGTCTCCAAATGTGCAAAGATTATGGCTACAGCAACCCCCCTGGACTGCAAATGAGGGGCACAGAACACACAAAGAGCTGATAGGACCACCCTCGGACCCAGCGCAGACCAGAGAAGGAAACAGATTCCTTCTGCAAAGGAGCTTTTCCTTCCGAAAGAGACAAACACGCAGCTTATGGCCACTTGAGTCTGTCCCCAAAAGCAAAAGGATGCAGATGAGCGGGATAAACAAACCTTCACACGTTTATACTAACAGCTGTGCAAAGTAACTCCTATGTACTCAATTAGTTCAGTAACTACCGAACCTCAACCCAAATCACCTTGTGGATTTGAATCATCATGTAAAAAAATAACCACTGTGGTGGGCGGGGAATAGCGCCGCCCCGCCTTTATTTCCATAACTGCGTAAAAGTGCAATTGGTGTCTGGGTTTTGTGTGTGTGTGTATGCGTGGCCGGGGTGGGGGGAGGAGAACTAATCTGCATGATGTGAACTTGAGTACAAACACTGAAGAAGGAACAGAGGAAGGCAGGGAAGGAAGGGACTTTCCAGGCACGCAGCTGAACATACATACGAGGGGGAAACGTGCCACCCCCGCGCCCCTCTGGACGGGACAGCATGAAGGAACCGTTACTGCGATAGTACTATGAAACAACACACTACAATCTCGTGAATCCCGAATTTTGAAAGCGCGCGTGGGGGTGGGGAGAGAGAGCCATTTCCTGGTCTTATGCGAAATGCATCTCTTTCTGCGGCACATTTTATAGGAGGTCATTAACTCAACACCCTTCCCACCACCACCAAAGAAAAAAAAGTATGCAGTCGAGGCAGCGATCCCCGTTCCTCCAAATGCTGCGATGGAAAGAGAAACAAAACCTGGAGAGGGAGGATGAGGCAGCATTAGAAAAGCGGGGAGATAAGGAGGAGGCGGAGGAGGTGGGTGGCGGAGAAGAGATAAATACTTAAAACCGTCCCCTTCCCACCCCCTCTGCTGCCCCCCCCCCCGCCGCCCCATACCTGCCAACAGCTCCTGCAGGCTCTGGCTGAACGTCTGCAGCTGCCGCTCGTTCATCAGCCCCTTGGTGCGCAGGAACTTGGAGATGAAGCCCACGGCCGCGGCGATTTCGCGTATCATGCTGGCCCGGGTGTAAAGGGCAGGATGCATGGAGGCGGCAAGGGGTAGCCAGCTCCGGGCGTTGAGTAGAAAGGGGCACGGTGGGCGCACACGGGGCCGCCTCAAAGGGGGGTGGGAAGCGGAGGAGGAGGAGAGAGAGCAGGCGAGAAAGAAGCGGGTTAGAAAGGGGACGGAGCGATCGAGTTCAAGGGACTTTTAAGTTAGCAGGCCCCCCTGCTCAGCCGCCTCCCTGTGACGTAGGCTGGCGGCAGCGGCGGCTGCACTAGCAGGCACTTCCAGCATCTCCTTCTACGAGGCACGAAGGAAGTGACTGTGCGTGCGCCGCCTTTTATAACCGCGTCCGGGCGGCAATGGCGGCTGAGAACCCGCCGCGGCCAATCCGGGGATCGCACCATTGTGACGTCGCGTTCGGAGCGGAGGGGCGCGGGGGAGGAGTGATGTCACCCGGTTGTAAACAAATAGAAGCAGAAGAAGAAAGAGGAGCTGCGTCGTCGGGCTGGAAAACAGCAGCGGCGGCGGGAGCAGCTGCTCGAGAGCGCGGCGTCTGGCCCTCGAGACGCGCAAGGCAGGAGCGCAAAGTTGCCGGCCTCGCTCGCCTAAGCCAGCGCGGAAGGGAGGAACGACGCGAGCCGCCTTTCTCCGGCTGCGGCTCCTCTTCCCCCGACTGCGCATCTGCAGTCCTCTGCTGCCTGGGTGCTCGCACATGCTCCCGCTCACGTCCAAGTGATCCGCGCCCCGGTTCAGTGCAAATCCATAGCTAGCTCTGGAAGCGTTCGCGGAACCGGGGAGAAGGCGGAGGACCCCAGGGTTGCTCAGAGGCAAAACCTGGCGCGACCGGGCCTTTGCAGAGCCTGCTGCCTTCTCATCCTCCCCTTCCCCCCAACCTCCAGCTGGGAGCTCGCAAACCAGCCGCTTTCCTTAAGCCGCAGCAGTCACGAATGTGGCGAGGCCTGGGAGAGAAAGGCTCAGGAAGCTTCTGGCGCCTGCAGCCATCTCACAAACAGCACCATTGTAAACAAATGCAGTGTCTTTTGGTGCTCTAACCGGTAGATGGAAAGAGGTGAGACGGAGGGGGCATCGTCCCAAGACATGGATCCCGTAAGATTAAATACATATATATATTTCTCCCAGTCTGATTGCAGCTTGCAGGCCAGGGATTCCCACCTCCATCAGCTCCAGACAGCACGGTCAGATGTCAGGGGCGATGGGAGTTGTAGTCCAGCAACATCTGGTGGATCAAAGGTTAACCAACCTTGAACTAAAGAGGCATCGTCTTTGTCCACTTGACCGTTCATTGGTGGACTTGGTACACTTTCTCATAACAAGGGAAAACAACTGTGCTCCAGATCATAGAATCATTGTATTCTAGAACCTATCAATGATCATGTTGTCATCTAATGCTTTCAGAGCAGTAGCCTAAACAAATCATTCTTTGCACACCACAAAAAATAAAAAATAGGCTGTGTTCTGGTGTCAGCACAGTAAGTTATATGAGACAGAAATTTAAGAATTGTTCATTCACACTTCAGCCATTCTTCTTTGTAAAGTCACACAACACACACACACACACACACACACACACACACCTATACTGTGTAAAAGAACAGGGTACATTCTATCATGTGGTGGGAGTGTAAGAAAGTAAAAAGCTTTTGGGAAATGATAGATAATGAATTGAAGAAATGTTTAAGTACACTTTTGTTAAGAAACCAGAAGCATTCTTACTTGGTATTACAAGGAACGAGATAAATAAGAAAGAAAGGAAGCTATTTTTATATGCAGTGACTGCAGCAAGAATATTGATGGCTCAGAAATGGAAGCAAGAGGAGCTACCTACACTAGACGAATGGAGAAGGAAGATGATCGACTATGCAGAACTTGATAGACTGATGGGAAGGATCCGAAACCGACGAGATCAGAGATTTATAGAAGATTGGGAAAAGTTCACAGAGTATATGCATCAATTAAGTGATAATCAAATAACACTTGTAAGTTTTAATGAAGTTCTGTGAGAAGAAATGTTAGAATGTGAGTAAAATAAGACTTAATCTATAAAAATAATGGAAGTAAGGTTTTAGAAATGTGTAAGAAATTCAGAAGGGAAGGAGTATCAGTCAAGTTGAGGGAAGTCAAAAAGAGAATGGATATAAAAAAGATGTATGATTTGTATAAATTTTGTATTGGAAAAATTGAATAAAAATAATTTTAAAAAATATATATACTGTGTAAAAGAAAATGACCCAAGAATAGGTGCCTGGTCTCTCTAAGCCAGGGCTGAGAACTTATAATTCCCACCATCCTTGACCATTGGCCACACTGGCTGAGGCTGGTCAGACTTGGGATTTAGAGGTTTTGATCCCTTTCTAAGGGCTTCATAATACTCACCCCTGCTTTATGTTATCATGCTGCATTACAGCATAGAAAAGATACAGTTGCTTTACATAAAAACAAAAAAATCAACCACACTTGTGTTATTGTGCCTGAAACATCTCAGCAGTATGATTGCTTGGTTATTGTTGCTGCATTTGGTTTCAGACAACATGAGAGACATTTATCGGTTCTTTCATTGGACTAATTTCTGCTGGTCAAAGGGTCAACATATTTTCAATCTTCATCTTGCTTTTCCTCAAGCAGAAATGTGTCATGTTATCTGCAGATAGGAAAGAGTCACAGGCCCTTATTAGGCTTTTCTTCATCTGAACTCTTCGGTGGCTGTCAGCTGAGAAATCGCCTTTGTATGGAGGAGATGGGGGGGGGGGAGCAGCAACAAAAACAGACTGAACACAATCCAGGTTGAATTACCTCTCAGAACCTTATAATATAGCCAGGAAAACTACACTCTTGCTAAATCTTGTGTGTGTCATCAAATTTTTGAAAGCAGATGACACTGTAGAAGAGTATTTTAAATCCCACTGTAGGCCTATATGATCTCTCTATAATTTTTTATTCACAAAGGAAGTACCAATATACACAATGCTTTAACACAGAACTCAATAGAGTTGGAAAACCAATTAATTCAGGATTTTGCGCTCCCCTTGTTAAATATAATCCTAGCAGTGCCTCCAAATGTAATTCCACGTACCTTGGCAAGCAGCCCTTTGTTATGTTGGGAACAGGGCGGGGGGGTGGATCTTTATCAGATCTAAGGTAGGTACGCCATATCCTTGGAACGCCCTACCAAAGGATTGGTAGGCATGAGCCCTTCATTTGTGGATTTCCGAAGCCTTTATAACTACTGCGAAGGAGTGAGCATATTAAAACCTGGACTATGATGGCTATCTACTCGCTTCCAGAGCCAATTTAAGGTGCGGGTTTACATCTATAAAGCTCAATATGTCTATGGTCATGGACAGAGAATCTGTAGACCTCCAAATGTTGCAGGACAACACCCTTCACTGGCCTTCCTGGCTAGAGCTGCTGGAGGTTGGGGCCAAAGAGGGCTACACTTTCCCCATCTCTGGCCAAGGTCCTCCATACCTCAAATATTGTTTCCCCTTATCTACAGTGGTACCTCGGGTTAAGAACTTAATTCATTCTGGAGGTCCGTTCTTAACCTGAAACTGTTCTTAACCTGAGGTACCACTTTAGATAATGGGGCCTCCCACTGCCATTGCACCGCCCCCACACAATTTCTGTTCTCATCCTGAAGCAAAGTTCTTAACCCGAGGTACTATTTCTGGGTTAGTGGAGTCTGTAACCTGAAGTGTCTGTAACCCGAGGTACCACTGTATTTCCTTCCATGTGTAAGGGTCAGCAGAGAGGCCTCTAGCCTGGTGTGCACTGTCCAAGCAGGGCCTTCTAAATCTTCAGCCCTGATGGGCCTGGCGTTCCAGATCGGTTTCCCTGGGAATATTTGCCAGTGCTGAATCCTGGAGGCACTTAGGCTTTATAAGCTTCCCTGTTCCGACACGCCTGCCAGAGAACGCCTTAATCTTTTGCTGCTGCTTGTCTGCTGTGTCAAGTTCAGTTGTTGCTGCTTGACTTTGGGGAGAGTTGAATGGGTTTTGGAATCTTTTTTTAGATCACTTGCTTTTAGAGTACGTGTCCTTTTAATTTCACAAGCTGCTTTGAACTAAGAGAAGAGCAGAGTATCTTGTAGGGTGCTCAAGGCGGTGAAGCTCCAGCAGCAGGAACGGTGCGAGGAGGAAAGGGGTGTGTTATACATCGGGAAGGCTGCAGCTACGGGGAGAGGCCATTTGGAACATGCATGGCTTTGCTTGCTACAGTGTCCTGGTTACCTAACCTCTCTGCCAAGAGAAGGTGGGTGTGAGAATGAGACACAAGACAGTTGGAAGCAAGGCAAATCAAGAGCAGCAGCATGAGCTACTGTGTCTGGGTGCAGTGCCCCATGTGGTGAACTGCTGAAATGCAGCCTCTCGGTGAAGTACCTTCAGGCAATTTATTATTATTATTGCAGTTGAACCTTGCTTGATCAGCAATCGGCAGGGCATTCCTGAGCTCTGGCATGTACATACATCTTTGATTATGCTTTGGACAGGTGGGGTCAGACCATGCACCTTATGTGGAGGTTACATTCTGCGGATCGCGTCTAAAGCCAGAATTGTGTATAATTGAAACACATTGGGTTCAATGTCAGCAGGGGTTCTGGGAAGGGGGGGCCAGGGCACCATGGCTCCCCCAATTCCCAATGAAAGGGCCGTACCCCCAAAGGTTCTGCAGGGCTGTGTGCACACGTCATGGGCCATGCTTGCATCACACGGACAAGCCACAGGGCCTCCGCATAACATGCCAGCATGCCAGAAGGCATGCTGATGTCATGCATGCACGCCATGGGGTGTGCTGACATCTGGGGTGGCCTTTTCATTGGGAATTTGCAGGCAGCATCTTACTCCAGCATCCTACTGCCCACAGTGGCTAACTGGCTACCTCCACAAGCCTACATGCACGGCATAAAGGCAGAAGCCCTCTCCTACTGTTGCTGCTCCTCTGCAACCAATCTGTCATGGTATACAGCCTCGGGTTCGATCTTGGAGGTTCCATGTGGAACCCAAGGAGGCTGAATTTTACGTGTTGATTGGAATTTTATCAGCCAACTCTTTAGAGACAGGCTTCTAGTCCATTTTTTTAAAGTCATGAACACACAAAGCTAGAATGCTAGTGGCCCAACGAAAGGTAACCTGAGCAACTCTGCCCTTGAAATCAATAAGACTTAAAAGTGATTAATTTTCCCTGGGTCATACTCCTAGATTGAAAGCCTGCTGCTACATCACAGAACAGATATATTCTGTGATGGCTGAACAAAGAAAATAGGTTCACAAAGAACACTCCTGACCTTTAGAACTCACTATCGCTGGATGTTTTAATCATCAACTGTAATATAACTGTGTTGAGGAAAGGACAGGTCAGTAATGGACGAGAAGGGGTATGGCTGGCTACAAATCAATAGAATCAGGGCTGAAAGCGATTAACAGTACAACCCTAGACATCTATTCACAAGTAAGCCCCATTGAGTTCAAAGGGATTTACTCCTAGGAAAGCAGCTAATCCACACTTACCTTTTGCCCTGCTCTTTCCAGGCTTAAAAAGCTCCATATCCAAGCATTTTGTTTGTTTTTGCTCCACAGAGTTTTGCCTGCAAACACCTGCTCTTTCAAGCTCATTGGGAACAAACAGCAATCTTCAGAAAACCTGAATTGATGTTTGCTCCAGTTGAGCACTAAAGAGCACGTTTTCATGAAGAGAGCTCTGGAGCAAAACAAAAGCCCCACATACTCAGACATGGGACTTTTAAGCACAGACCTGTGTGTGGAAAGAATGAGGCAAAAGGTAAATGTGAATAAGCCCTAAAATTGCAACCTAAAGTTTCATTAAACTCAGTGGGGTTTACTTGTGAATAAACATCTATAGGATTATATTGTAAAGGACATTCATTTGTAATTTTATGCAATGTTCTAGGCAATGAATAAAAAAGAAAAGCACATTAATGATTTTACTTCACTTTCTTAGCTTCAATCACAAATGAGGTGGCTCATACAAGGAATAGTTTTTGTTTGCTTACAATAATCTGAGGCATTAGAAAGCACAGCACATATTGATTATTAAAGAGGACTACAGAGATTTCTTCTAGCTGACCCAACCCATATTGGCATTTCTTGTTCTTTCAACATCATTACTTTAATTCAATACATTCGCACCTGGTTATGGACAAGAAAGCTTTAAATGCACAAAAAATGTGCATTTGTGAACCGTTGGCACCAAGATTATTTGAAAGACAAATGGCTTGTTAATCACCATAAATCAATTAGACTGGTGGATCTGCATTTACATTGGCCCCATTTGATTAACTGCAACAGGACCTAATTAAGAGGTTTATAGATCACATATTTGATTTTGTGTTAGTGTGCATTGTTTTCGTCAGAACTTGTTAATAATCACTTAGGAAGACTTTCTAATCTAGCAAATGGTCTTTGTGCATGTTACCCCAAAGCCAACACTGAACATCATGTTAGGTATCCTTTTTGCTGTTCCTCAGCTGTCTCAGAAGACAATGAAGTTCTGAGGTGGCAATCCTATTTGGGATGTAGGCTCCTTCCTACTTCGCCTCATGCTACTTCAACCATTGCTTGCTTGCTGTTTAGCTTTTACTTGCATTGCTACTACACCACTCCTACTTCCTCCTGCTACCCAGAGGTCAGGCCCAAAGCAGTTCTTAAAAACAAATACAAGATGGAAACAAAAATGAACAGCTAGTTTAGTGTAGACGTTAGAGAGTTAGACCAGGCCTCAAATTCCTGCTCAGACATTAAGCTTACTAGGTGACTTTGGACCTCTCATCCTAACCTACCTCACAGGGTAGGTTGTGAGGAGAACATAGGAGATGGGAACCATATATGCCACCTTAAATTTCCTGAAGGAAAAGGTGGAAAATAAATGCAATAAATGAATAAATATGCTGCCCATCTCCTATAAAATACCCCAGCATTAGTGGGGAAATTCCCTTTCTATCAACTACATATCTCAATAGTGGCTGTGCTGGAGAAAAGGAAAAACTGCTTTTCCGTATCTTTGCTGCTTACCTTTAAAGAAACAAACCAAAAAACGAGACCATTTTATTATTCTCCAGTCTCTTTCAAACAATGATCAATTTTCTCAGCTTGCCTCTGATGTATTTATGGATATAGCAAAAGAAGAAGAACCCCACTCATGTACACAAGCAGAATAAGAAAAAGAATGATATCATTCTGGATGCAGTATTTAAATGGGTATTATATGTGGCACTGGATGAACTGTTTCAGATCCCTGGTCTGTACCCTCTCTAGACATTTCAGGCTACCAGTGCATAGTAGTGTACTGTGGGCAGAGCTTTGGGGACAAATTTTCCAGGTCTCACTCAGAATGAAAAGCAGCCTGGGCATTTGCTGAGGAGTGCAAGGGAGCCAGTTACCCTCCCAGGTGAGTCATAAACCCCTGATTCCCAGTTTTCATGTAGAAAATGTAAGTCTCTAGTTCTTGTAGAACGCAAGATAGGAAGCAAAATACGCAAACATTGCTCTTTTCATTTGTTTTTGTGGGGAACACCTGGGTTTTTAGACAATGAATGAAGTCATGAAAGCAGATCAAGCTCAGTCAGACAAAAAGAAATAATGAAAGACCCATTATCAAGGGGAATGTAGAGAAGGAACTTCTTGGTATGTTTTTAGTCCTTTACTTTACTTTACTTTACTTTACTTTACATTTACTTTAGTCTTGCATGGTGGAGACAACCAATGGGTTGTCTCATAGAAAAAGAATCCAGGTATCCAGGATTTTAGTCCAGTATCCAGAACTGTTCTGCATTTGATGCACTCTGGTAGTGCTTGCTTTGAAAAAAAGTATTTGAGAACTCAGAGAATCAGTTAACAAGTCTCTCTGTCTACTCAAGGTCTGGCATAGCTCAGCGGCTTAAGAGCATTGCCTTGGAATACCTAAAGGTAGATTCAGATAACCTCACATAATTATTTTCATGTGACAAGCTGAATGAATCTTTGCCCATTGAAAACTACTAGCACTTGCTTGCACAAATTCAAAAAGATGCAAAGGAGAAAAGCAACACAAGATGGAAATGTAAAATGACTGACTGACTGAATAAATAAATAAATTCTAGCTATACTGATCTACCAGAAATTCTGGATAGTCTCTGAAAGGAACGAACAGGACAATAGGGAGACCAGGTGTAGACTGATACTGTTATAGCTCATGGTTTCCTTACTACTGTGTATTAACAAAAAGCAAGGCACATGAATGAGACTACGGGGAGCCAAAGCAGCAGGGAGTGACTTCAGTGGATAAGCCACTGAAATCCATAATGACCTGGTTCAGAATACTGAATTTGTGTTACGAACTGAGCATCATTTCCACACACCCCCAAGATGTTCCCCTCCACCTTCAAATGTTAAATGTGATTCTGCGCATTCATAGTCTGCCCTCAGGCTGAAAGGGCTGCTTTACAAGAGCATCTGCCAATGTTCTTCCATATCAACCTCTTTGTTCCCAATGAAACTTTCACTGATCACAAGGCAAACTACAAAAAAATAATAAAAATATGCAGGCACATGTATATGCATTCTATAGTGGTAACCCTTTTACTCTGAGTGGGAAAGTATTTGATTGTTGTGAACTATATATACATGCAGGCCACCCAATTAAGCAGATATTGGTTCTCTTGATTATTTATTGTAGTTGTTTTTTTGTGTCCTTGATCTATACTTGAAATACTGTAAATACTTGTCAGGAGCACCTCTCCCGATTTTGTTCAGCCCGTGAGTTAAGAGGTGCCGTGTGAAGCTGTCCCATCACGGGCAGTAACTCATAGCCAAGTCTCCCTGGTGGCATCCAAGCTCTCAATTTATATGTGGATTATTCAGGACTGTGCACAGGTGATCAGGAAAGGGGAGGAAAATGCATTTTATGCAACCAGATGTGGGTAACAAAATACAATTTTATCTCCTCCAAAGAGGTTGAATTATTACTGAGAAGACAAGGATCCAGGGTTATCTCATTACAAGCACCTGTATCTCACCCAATATGAAAACAGTACCCTATCAGCACAGTCAACTTGGATTGTGGAAAAATAACTACCCTTGTGATTAAACAACATGTATTATTCCAGAGAGACAAGAAAATACAACAGCCTAAAAATCCCACCACTTGGGGCAAAATGCATTTCAAAGACTGATGCACATGTGAACTCATCTATTTGTCAGTTTAAGGATGTCATAGGATAAGCTCATTGTTCTGATCTGCTCTCACATAGATTCTTCGTCCAGTGGATATTCCCCCAAAGGCAGTATTTCATCTCCGACTCAAATCTTGATGGTTGGACTTGCCTGTTTCTCCACAGGTCTGCTCTGTATACACTACCCGACCTCATTAAATCTGGCATTTCACAGACATGTGCCATACATCTATTCCAGCAGCAGATCTTAAAAGCTGCCTGGGGCCAGTTGAGGCATGCTTTATTTGTCCTTTCTGCCTAATCAGTTTAGGCATTTATAGTGCACCCATCGCTGGGTTGTCTGAATGCTTCCCCAATACCTTCTTTGCATATGCAGATAAAAGCAACACTCCATATGGCGCATGGCTGTGAACTATAGACACACCACACTCATAAAGGGTGTGCCTACAGACCACCATTTTCAAGCACGCACTCATGTGAAGTCCACCCTGCCAAAGCAATATCTGAAATACAGTAGGAGACTTGCCACATCTTCGTAAAAGATGTGTATTTTGTGTATTTTGATCCCATGTAGATGACACACTGGATTGAAAAATTGGATTCAGGGGCTGCATCTGGCACCTGAGGTTGTGCTTAATATTTTGCTTCAACTCCACACCTGCACGTACATATGTACATTTATAAGAATGAATTATCTTCCACTCTTCTGCTAAAAATATAAAAATATAGTTTCAAACATACAAATCCCGGCCATGCACCACTTTTCGTTCCTAACAATTTGCAGTCTACTCAACAAGATGCCCCTGAATTATATTTTCTTCCCCACTAACAAAGTAACAAATAATGTGATGACACGTAGATGTCATCCGCTCTCACCAAGATCCAAGAATCTTCACTTCCAGTGTTATTTCATTATAAGAAGCAGGAATGATTTTCACATCTGCAATACACTTTATAACAGCATCCAGATCAGTCCTTCTCATGTTGAAAATTCTGTAGCCGATTCCTCATTATTGATGACTCTCTCAAGTCAATTAGTTGCTCCTTTCTATCAGGTTGCCTTGAAGTTCTGTATCAAATTCCTTTCTGAATACAGAAGCAAAACAGAGTCAGTTAATGAGAGTTGAACATTCTTAGACAGAATTTCTTATTTCAATGATTTTCATAAGTGGCAAAATACTGAAGGAAATGGACTGTCTCAATAAGACTTTTAGGACTGAGTAAATATTCTTTCACAATATATATAACAGCCCTATCCAGTTTTTCTAAGCTGGTGGACAAAGATGTCAGCAAGGTCATCATAACCCAAGTCTTGCCACACCCTCTTACAGGCAACTCTTCCATGTGTGAGTCTATTCAGGTTGTCCACTGCTGTACATAAGAATACCGAAGATAGTTATTTTCATTATCATTTCACAAACTGTCTGAGAACATAGAATTGGCATAGCCTAAACTTGTTAGCCATGTTCCCATCAACAGAACATGAAAACAGCAAATTGAATGCTATACAGTACTTTAAAAACAGACACAGCTCGATACAATGATGACCTAACATCACATACTTATTCATCATTTTTAAAGTATAACTACTTATTACTGCTATAGTTTATGAAACGCTGTGCAGTCCTACACACATGTACTGGAAGTAAGTCTCACCTAGTTCAATGGGGCTTACTCTTATGTAAGTGTACAGAGAATCACAGCCTTACAGCACAACCCAATGCATGTCCACTTAGAAGTAAGTACCCCTGAATTCCATGGGACATACTCCCCAGATCAGTGGGTATAGGATTGCAGCCTATATTTTAATTTTTAATGTTGGCCTTCTGAAAAACACACACTGAAGGCCTATCCAGATCCATTTAAACCAGTAGAAGTCATAACCTTGAGTTCAAAATGATGTGAGCTGCATCCTTTGAGCAGGGTAGCATCCTTTTTGACATTTTATTACATGCATGGCTTCCAGGACAAGTATTTCTAACTGCCAATTTAGCTGGCTTCTGTTCATGAAATGAGAAGGATGCTGTCGGGACCATTGCCTCAGGTAGCAAGACATCTCAGGCTGGACCTGACTGACTCTAGGGAGCATTTAAAATAAGAGCTCATCCACACTTTTGCTTGACCCATATTTTGATCACATTGTGTTCTGATTAATTCCCCTGGGTCTGAGAGCTTTTCTTGTTGTTCTGCAGCTGTGCCTTGCGGAAATCTGATTTTACCCGCTGAATTGAAGCTCCGTTAAGCAAATCTCTCTTCAGATTTTCCATGCATCTGATAAGACCTGACTCAGCGAGTAAGATCGGATTTTCTCAAGGCACAGCCATGGAGCAACAGGAAAAGCTCTTAGACCTGATGGAATTAATTGGTACACAATACAATGAAAATACGGATCAAGCAAAAGTGTGGATGACCACTAAATCAAGAAAGGTTTTATATAGGGGGCATCCATAGTCCAGCAATGCAGAAAGGAGATAAAAATTCATTCTAACTTCTCTGTAAACATGGGTAAGTTTCACATCCGCACTGCCAGTTTAGAAAAGGGCTGTTGTTTCAGGTTTTAGTTCTTTGCAGATTACTGAGAACTCATACACAAAAGCCCAGGATTTTCCAAAGAAATTCAACTCAATTCCAAATCTACCCTACAATCAGTTTCACTTCTCCATCATTTCTACCTTCAGCAGTAGCAATGGGGAAAGTCAAAGGGGAGTGATTGGTCAAGTAACAACTAACTGGAAATTCCAGGAACACAGATCTATGGCAACTGCAGTTTGCTTGGGCTTCTGGGTCTTTACCTCTGGTACATTTGCGCTGGGAATTTCTTGTTAGTAAGACTTCCGGGCCTAATGAAGGCCAGAAGAGCAGACTTCTCTTTGTGCCCTTCCCACTGCTAGACAATCCCTCTCCATTTCACCACCATCACCATTTTAGCCTTCTTCTTTCAAGATGACACTGTTGCAAGGAGGAATCTTCCTTTGGGATGGGTCACATGGGAAACTTGGAGCAGAGCACCCCTTGCAAATTTCGACTAGCCAGTGTGTGGATTTATTTTGAATGCCAGACTCTGCCAGGTCTTGGCTTTAATTACTGAAGGCAGAGGAAATCAGAAAAGGAATTGAGAGCAGGTCAGAGCTGATGGTCTAAGTTATGGCCAATTAATGGACACTTAAATCTGGCCGTTACTTGGAGAAAACGTTTCTCAGGTTTCTTGGCAGACAATAGATGTGTGGTGATTCCCTGCTATGCCTTTTGATGTTTTCTGGAATGTGGTTATGTCAGCCTGCTCTTGAGGCCATTTTTAAGTTAGAGACAGTGGGTGATAGCCAACATTAGTCATATTCCGAGTAGACCTATTGAAATGAATGGATCTCTTAAGAAATGCCTTCACTGAGCTGCAATTTCGAATGCTACTGCAGTTCTGGGTGGTCACTGCAACAAAGTCGCTTATGATGGCAGGTTCTGTGTTTGTGGCCAATTTCAGGTGGAAGATATTATTCACTATCTGTTAATCTGTCCTTTATATAGTAATACAAGAGAGATTTCTGAAATGTCTGTTGACATATGGAAGCAGGAACACCTTGGAAGAAACAGTACTATTTCTTTTGAGTGACACTAACAGCTTTGTGACACATGAAGTGTATATTTTTTGCACTGGCTGCAAAAAAAAAAAAAGAGTGTTAGATAATATTGCTGCAAATTGTTTTGGGAACTCTGAGGTTTAATCTGAAGCTGAGTTCGCTGATGGTACCAAAGGCAGATAGAGGAGAGTGTGAGCTGTTCAGTTTCATCAGGCGTGAAAATTCTGGGGCACCGCAGCAGGCACCACAGCTATGAAGTCTAACAGAAGGTGAGAGGCGGGGGTGCCGCATTTTGGCAACGCACAGGATGCTACTAAAATTTGAGACACTAAGGTACTTATGGTACACTAAGATACTGATGGTACTTCTATTTTTTCTTCTTTAATATTATTGACGTTTGTTATGTTATTACTGTGTTTGTGTTTAGGTGTTTTATAGCATAATTGTCTAGCACAATAAATGTATTGAATTGTGTATGGCTATCACTGGATATGCCCCAGGATATCAGGTTTGGTTCACACACACCCTTCCCCAAATCATGCCATGCATCTAATAGCAGAGGAAAAGAACAGAACCACCATATATGGGGGGAAACTGGCAGCCCTGGTTCAAGGAATGCTGTGTTAATAGTTGATCCTCAGTTCTGGAACTACTGCAGCTGCTTCAATCTTATTGCCCCCAGATTCATAGCAACCCATTATGAACGAAGAAGCTACCAAGAAGGCCAGCCAACAGATCTTGGCTGGAGTTGTGGGATGGTGTCTCAGTTAGTTTGTAATCCTGCCAACACTGACCTTTCTGATGCTGATCTAATGAATGACGATCATATCCCTGCAAGCTTCAGATAGCAGAGAATACCACTTAAGTCTGCATTGTATAAGGGCACATTAGCTGCAAGTTGAACAAGTCAAGGGTAGTTCTCTGCATTCATATTGGTTTGCCCTTGGCAGCATCTGTAGCACACACTTAAAGAAGAAGAAGAGTTTGGATTTGATATCCTGCTTTATCACTACCCGAAGGAGTCTCAAAGTGGCTAACATTCTCCTTTCCCTTCCTCTCCTACCTCTGTGAGGTGAGTGAGGCTGAGAGACTTCAGAGAAGTGTGACTGGCCCAAGGTCACCCAGCAGCTACATGTGGAGGAGCGGAGACGCGAACCCAGTTCACCAGATTATGAGTCTACTGCTCTTAACCACTACACCACACTGGCTCTCAAAGCACATGACTCCCCCCCACCCAATGAATCCTGGGTACTATAGTTTCCTCCCTCAAGCTACAGCTTTCACTATCCAAGGATCCTTTGGGTGAAGTCATACTTTAAATGTATGGTGCGTACACAGATTCAGATGACTGCTAATCATATCTGTATTATTATTTGCCTGCCCTTCACTTTTAAGGTCCCAGCGCAGGGTTGCAACAATTAAAACACTATATTAAAACCAGTTTAAAACAACTTACAATAAAAGAAATAAGGTGGGTCTCTCAATTCCCTAAGTAAGGATTGTACACATTATTCACACACACCCCATTTTGTGTTTGGGTTATGCTGAAGAATACTGACATCCAAAAGTGCCCTGTGAGCTTTGTGACTTAGTAGAGACTTGAAAAACAAATGTTGCTGACCCAAGTCCAACATTCTCTATACACTACGCCATACTGGCATTTAGGAATCTGCTTTCACTAACTATTCCTTAGATTCTTCAAGGTTTCATAAGCATGGTTCCCTTCTGCCCCAGCTACAGCAGGAATAATGGCATTTTAGAACATACAGCTCAAAGCACTATTTTATTCAAGCATTTCAAAATACAAACATAATCCTACAATGGCCAGGCAGCTCATTCATCACAAATTATTTTCTCCTGTATATTTATTACGATCCAAAGTTCTCATAACAGCAGAGGAGCAGGGAGGCAGTTGAAAAGAGAGGTTTTAAAAGGCCTTAGTCTGCAAGCCCTCTTTTTCTGACTTTCCTTCCGTTATTCTAACTTGTTGAAAAGAAGTTAAAGCAAAACAGTACAAATGTCAGCCATCTGTAGGTTCATTTTTCCAGGGAGATTGAAAGGAGGCCCGTTTGTGTTACTAATAAAAGGCAACTGTATACTCCAGCAAAGCAAATATTACTGTTACCAGTAATAAGGTTTCCAACAGTCCAGCTTAAAAAAAAAAAGTAGTTCTATAAATAAGTAGCCTTGCCCCAATCTGTGTATTTTCCATTTCTAGACTGTAAGTTTACTTTTGCTGATCAAAACTGATCCAAATCTCGCGGCCAGGTGCATGTTTATCAGGTTGGCAGTTCAGATCTTTCTCAAGGATTACATTCACAGCTTGAAAACGTGGGTTCTCAGCCAGGTACAGCCATTCCATTTTAAACTACATGTATACAGCTTGCTTATATACGGTATCCCAATGATTGATATCACCTGGTATATCTTTATTTCCCAATATTTAGAGGAGTTTGTATGAGCACCACCAGCATCATTGAAAGGGGGGGGGGGACAATGACTGCTGCCACATGTGCCCCCACAGATTAATCTTGGATATGCCCTAGAACAAGCTTTTGATCCTTCCTCTACAATTTTCCGCCTTCTCCTGAAATCTCTCCCCTTCTCTCACTAAAATCTGAAATGGCACCATTGAGAAACGGATGTAATAACAAGAGAGTAACACCATGGAATGAGATGGAGAGATAAATGGGAGGCACAGGCATTTGTTGTTAGTATTATTTAGCTGTTGAAAAACACACACACACATGTAAAATGCAGAACTTGAGCATTACATTTTCCTTCTAAAATGCACAGAGTTTAATTTTCAGTCTAATGCTGCTAGTTTTTGTTGCTTTCGAGAGTGGATATTTCTGATGTTCCCAGCTATTAGAAAATTAACGTACTTGGATAGGAGATTGAAATACTTAATGAGAATCACACCACTGGTGACCATTTCTTTCGACAATATAGCCCTATAAAGTGATAATGCAATTAGCTGTTTATTTCTGGCATGCATGGGCAGTGCAGAAGAATGGGAAACAGTTAAGAAGAGGAAAGCACAGAAAGGAAACACATTCTAATCATTTAGAATACATCGGAATGTTCCGAACAAAAGAAAGAAAATTTAGAACCTCACTGAGGTATGGTCCCTACATATGGGTCAGAAAGGGAAGTATAACACAATATGTCTGGAATCAGCATCAGCACAAGGATACAAACTCCCTATCTGCCAGGGCTAGGATCACCAGAATCCCACATGCTGCTGTTACAACACAGTAAGTCAGGAGTGCCCTTGAGATGTTAGTGGACTACAATTCCCATCATCCCTGGCCTTGTGAAGTAGAGTTGATGGGAATTGTAGGTCAGCAGTGTCTGGAAGGCACTACATTGGCTATCCCTGCAATATAGGAGGCGGCCAGTAATTACGTATGTAGACGTATGCCTCAGTCCTAAACCAATTCACTTGTATATCAGTACAAGTAATTCCCAGTAATTCATGGCATTTACTTCCTTGTAGGTATGTTCAGGCTCAGGATATGGGTATGTTTATTCTGCCTGTCAAAAACACTGGACTTTCCTGATCATAAAATATACAGTGTGCTATTAGAAAGCAGGAGGTATAAACAAAGAAAAAGAAATCTACTCATCGGTTCATATTAAGGGGGATGGAGTGTGAAAATGAGGAAATGTCGCCTATTACAATAAACCAGCATGAATCCTGTCTCATGCACATTTGATTCAATGCTGACAACATCCCACTTGGAAAAAGAGTGAGAATTAACAGTGTAGCCAATAATTGGTTACAAAGGACAGCTATTGTTTCTTAATCCCTTTTTCCATTACTCGATTACACATTACGAGTATGTGCTCCTCCACCTCCCATTGGATGCACAGATGCTAAAACCACAGGAGATCATCTTAATCCTCAGGTGCTTTCAGAACAATGAATTCAGTTAGTCTTATTCCAGATAAACCATTGACAGCCACAATATGCCAACATGAAAAAAACAGAGAAGCATGGTAACCTGCCTGCCATTTATACAAACACTGGTAAATGTTTTAGCTTATTCATATATTTATATGACTCTCTCTCTCTCTCTCTCTCACACACACACACACACACACACACACACACACACACATTCTTTCATGAAATTTAAGCTCCTATTGGATTTTATCCCTTGGATTAATAAAAGTTGGTGTTCTGGAACTACTCCAGTTATTAATATAATGGGCAACTTATCGAAGGGCCAAACTAGACGTCATGATAATAATGCATCAGATTGTTGTTCTTTATATAGCAGCTGGGTGTAGCGAACAATCAGAATCAGGGCCTTGGTGTCTTCTAAGGGGAATGTTAATCCTCCCACATCTCAATGAAAATCTCCCCTAAAACTGTTATTATCCCCATTTGGAAAGTGTTCTTTAACTCCTGTGGAAACATTCCTCTGGGGGGAAATCTCAAGGGGGATTTTCATTGGGATCATGGTATGTTTGTGCGGGGAGGGGGGAGTTTCAAGCCTCCTGCACACCATGGTTCAAATCCTGGTCAGCCTCGTCTGCCCCTCAGCATCTGCTATTTAAAGAACAAAAGCTGAGCATGTTAAATGCTTGTGCACATCTAGTTTATCCCTAAGAGGAATAACTCGTATACCTGCTAATCAGCATATATGTTACACAAAAGTATTGCAAGAACTTAACATTTATACATAGGACAAAACTCCCAGTTTCAGTTATTTTTCACTCCCCCACTTTGAAGTCTGAAGTTTGCTCAAAATAGTGTTACTAGCCACCCTAATTTCTGCTGAGCGGTGAACAAGAATCCAGGTGTCCTGGCTCTCAGCCAGGGTCTTGGTCTCTTTGGGGAAAAATAAAGCATGGTGGAGTGTTTGAAAGATGGTTTATTAATGCATATGTACACCCTGAGTGTAGATGAAGGGAGTGCAGAGTTTACAGCATTCCCATCTCAGGTGCAGCTTGTCCTTCCCTGCCCCCCAGAATTGGATTCAGGGCCATCCTGCATGCCATCTTTGTTCCTGCTTCTCACTTCCACGACAACTCATAGAACTCTGCCCCATTCCTTCCCAGCAAACCTTTAGATTTCAAAAAGGACAAATTTTCCTGTGACACCATGCCCCCTCATCACCTTGGCAACCTGTCCATTCTCCTATCACTGTCCACTCCTCAGAGAGGACAGTTCTTTTGCATTGCCAGCGCCCTTAATGGATCCGTGCTTGGTTCCCTATCGCCCCGCAATGTCTCTGCACTAAGCTAGCCCAGCCAGGCTGGTTTGCATAAGCTAAGCCAGGAACTTCTCATATGGTACAGTTCTGCAGATTGTATTTTCCCTTCATATCCTAAATATTATGTAAATGCTACCCTTTATTAGTTTCTAGTATTCATTAACAGACTCTGGTACCCCAGCAGAGTACCAGAGTACCAGTTTACTATTCCTATAACAATAGGAAACAACTATTTCAAAAGCCCATTCAAAATAGAAGACCCAGGACAGAGGCTGCCACTCCAGCTGATTCACACATGGAAGCTAACAGACTAACCTTATTCATTGTTAATCAAAAATAAGCCCCACATAATTCAACAAGACTATAGAATCACAGCACAAAAACACAGGCAGCATGGTTTCTGACTAGATCCACTGGTTTTGAAAAAGCTGTCTGAGCTTTTTGTTTAGAGCAAATGTGCAAAGGAATATGTTCTTACTTGTTTAGATTCCATTGTTAGAACCACATAGTGTACTCCTAGAACAGGAGGTTATTTGGCCATTTAAATTTTTTCAAAGTGCACATGGTCCTACCCAGAATATATAGATAATTATTGGATTCCTCAGCTGTTAAGGTTGGAATGGCAAAAAGAAAATGCAGCCATGTTTGTGTCAGGCATTTCCTGGTGCCTTTGTAAAAGAAATACTGCATGTCCAATGAACTTAGCATCCTCAGGAATTTCATTGTACAGAGAAAAAGCTGTCAGACCTCAGATACAGCTTCATATTACTGTGATAATAACACCACTGTGTTTGAACACCCCCAACACACTCTTCCAGTCAGTTAGAGAGAGAAGCAAAACCAACCGTTCATGCAGCAGGCTTGATTAACAACTGAAATTTTCTACCATACAAAAGTAGTCAAAATTCATCTTCTGGGATGATTCTATACAAAATACGCTTTTATCTTGCAGTTTGAGCTCACAAGGAGTAGAAGGGAGATGGAGATATAGATGTAGTTAATCTTACTTGTTTTGTGTGGTGTTGATCAAACGATTGCCACCTTGAGTGAGTTTGCGCATTTCTTACTCTGCTGGCATCTGGCCAAGAGGTTATGTAGTCCAGACAGCCAGTCTGAAATGTAGATTTAAACTACTTAATATCCATTGTTGTATCACTTCTCTTTGATTAAGCTGCCCTACCCTCTCAGACAAGTATGGGCAATTCTGAAGTTCTAGTAAGCAACTTAAGACCCGGTTTATTTTTGCAGCAGACGATATAAGAAAGCAAAATTACTACAGGAAAATTGAAGGATGCATGCTTTACTACATACACATTTTAATAACAAGCATTTAAAACTCTGCCCCCCATGCCATGCCGCAAGGATCACACTCAGTGAAGTCATAGGCATTTCTCAAAGCTTTCACAGTGCAAATAATAGCCACAATGTCTGTGGTGTGGTGGAGATCCGATCCTATTACTGTGATGTTCAGTGAACAAGTAGAATAGAGATCACGGATAATAAGGTTAACATGTAAAATTTTGGACTAAAAGGCAAAACCACCTGAACCCCAATCCATCTGTGACTGACTCCCTCACAGGACTACCTTGTATCATCTCCAGAAAGGTATGCTCAGAGCAAATTATTAAACCAGGTCAGGTCAATCTAGGATTAATTTTTACTAGGACTGTATATTTGCACTTGAGTCACTAATGCACATCAATTATCCTATGCACATTTACTCAGAAATAATACCTGCTAAATTCAATGATATTTACTCCCAACTAAGTATGCTTAGGATTGTAGCCTTACATGCTCAACTACAGCTTGGCTTCCTGTTAATCCACCTTGCGCAAGCAGGCAGAGGTGGTGGTGTCTGGAGGTGGGATTGCCAGAGCCATAAATTTGCTTTTCAAGCAGTTTAGGGCTTCAAAAACAATTCTTGAAGCAAATTGATTCCTTTGGACTTTAACCAAAGCTGCATGTGCAGTGCTCATGTGTGCTCTTACTATGAAGAAAGCTGTGTGGCAGCAGCAAGCTGGAGTGTGCATTTGCTATATTATTGAAATGTGATACCTTCCCAAGCCCCACCCTGACACTGTCACACATTGGCTGCATTCAAATGTCACAACAAGCCTTGGTTTCTTTTATTGTGATGAGAACACCCTAGAGCAAGTCTCATGTTTATGTACACTCCTTCCCACTTTCTGCACATGTGGGGAGGAAACGTGAAGCTTCCATTTGTGGTTTGGGACAAACCACAGTTTCCCATCTTGTCTGAATGTAGAAAACCATGGTTTGTACTACCCAAAGTTAATAAACCATAGTTTGATCCCCCTTTGGTATCCTGTTCTTTTCTTGCAAGTTATAGTTAAACCAACTTTAACGGCTTTGTTTGTTTTTTTGCTGTACAAAGTTTCCACACATTTTCCTGCCCTGAAAGAAATCCCTATATGCACGCAGTTCTTCTGACATTTCTCAAGTATTTTGTATTGTTTACAGTTTAGAACATGTTTCCGGAAGTCTCTGTCTCTCTCATACACATATACTTTTACAACAATCTTTTGAATGGAGCTTTGTTTCAGAGGAGTAGAGCTAGGGTGTGGAAAGCCTGTTTTTGACATAAGAGAACCAGAACCATGATGATGTTAGCAGAACAGACTAATTAATTTTTGTTAATTAAACCTTCCAGTCTACATGACCCCATTTCAAGAAGCTTAAGCTGCTACTCAGGTCAGAACTTGTTTTGTGCAGCCAAGTATCCACCTTCCCTCTTACAGATTATGCTGAAGGGAGCCAGCCTGTCAACTTGCATGAGGACATGGATTTATCCTTGACTAGAGACTCTCCAGTAGTGCCTAATTTCAGAGATGAATCCAAATTCTTGAACAATTTACACAGAGAGAAGTTGGAAGGGACAAAACAACCCTTTCTTAGTTCTATTCTCTTCATGAATCGGTGCTGCTGTGAAATAAAGAAATCACCTTAAGGGATGAGATAAATATTAGGGGGTAGCATAAGATACATTCCACTTTGCTGCAATGGGGTGGGTGGGTTTCAGGATCATAATGACAGAATGACAGATAATTTTTTAAAAAGAAAGAGAATCCAAGCTAGCAGCAGCAGAATGAATAGCCAACATCACAGTGCTGTGTGCTGTGGAATTTATTGCTTCTAGGCTTCCATTTGCCCTTTGTCAGCAGCCCCACAGTGTGTGAAAATATAAATACAACAATGAGAAGTCACTTATGTGGGCTTGCTGTGATAATTTGACCTTTCTCCTCCACAGTCCATACTAGATAGTATATACATAAATTCCATCACTGCATTGTTCATTTTCCCTCTTGCGAGTATTATAATAGGAGCAACAACAAAAACAAAGCTACACATGTGTGGGGTAGGTGGGTGAATCTCATGTTTATTTTCTAGAGGACTGTATTCTTTATGTGCAGATAGCCAGTCCTAGGAACAGCAGGGGAAACAGAAGTACACATTGAATCAGTTCCACTTCTAACCTGCCATGTTCTTAGTGTACATGGTAGGTCACAATTCAGAAGTAACACATGCATGATATCACATCAAACAGAAATAAATATATACATTAAAGTCTCACACCAGTTAAACCAGCAGTGGGAAACCTCAGGCTTGGGGGTCAAATGCAGCCACCCAAGCCTCTCTAGCTAGCCCTTGGAACTCCCCCCCAGGCCATAATAGTAACAACAATTTTATTATTTATACCATGCCATCTGGCTGGGTTGCCCCAGACACTCTCTGCATGGCTTACTCCTCCCCAAGCCATGACCCTCTTTGACACTGTTCATGTGTTTTTGTCTGGCTGGAAGAAGGAGAAGATGCATCTTTCAACCGAGATAGTACATTGATCCAACAAGTGGCACACCCCCTGTACCTTCCTTATGAAGAGTGGGGCAGGCCCAGCTTTTGCACAGCAAGCGGCTGCAGTCCCGGGACTAAGCAAGCAAGCAGGCACTCTTTGGAGTGGGTTGGATCATCAAGGTTTGCTTGTGCCAACACTGGCTTCTCCATATCCGCAGTGCCAGCTTAGCCTCCAATTAACTCTCAAGTCACCTCCCTGCACTGACAGGAGGCCAGCTACATCTCAGAGGAGAGGTGCAAAGAGCCTGTCTTTGTGAGTGGCTAATATAGGTGCATCCCCCCCATAGGTCCACTGTTAAGTCCATGCACACACCCATGACTCATAATCTTTCACTCTATCTAGCTCATTAAAATACCCATACACATTATACCTGTGGCAGCAACTCCCTTCTGAAGGTTCCTTGGGGTAAAGGTGAAGGCACCATAAGTGAAACCTATCACCCCCTGATGGCAAACAGAGTCTCTCTACCTTCAGAGATCTTCCTCTGGAAACAGCTCCCTTATGAAGGCTCATTATGAGAGGTGCCCTATAGCCCCCAAAGGTTGGTGGGCCCTGCATTAAGCCCTGTGCACTGAGGTATCCAATCAAAAACCTTGGAGAACCAAGCCAGAATGGGGAGTTGACGTACTGAATGCACTTTTATATCAGCAGCAGGCTGAGGACCACTATGCCCCGAAAGGTTGTGTCTCTTCTGTGAAGAAGAGTAGAAGTAATTATGACAGTCCGAATGGCCCTATCATGGATCAAGTCATCCACACTTTTCTCAAGGCAGGTAATTACAAAAGAAAATGCCAAAGGATTGCGCCTAATGTATTTGTCAAGTAGCTGCTCCTTTAGGCTTTAGTGCATAAATGCAGGTGTCATCCTCAATATATTGCTTGATGTTTGAGGGAGATAGATTGCTAAGCATGTCCTTATCTACAAATACCAGGAGATGAAAAAGCCATTTGGCTTGACCTTTCTTGTAGAAGAGAGGTAACTGAAAGAAACAGAGAGCAATTGTTCATAGGCTTCATTTTATCACCTGCAGGGTGGGATATTTTCTAACCTCCTCAAAGGAATATTAGATTTTGTTCTACCTTCTACCTATACCCAACAACTTAAAATGACTTCTGAAAGACGGGTAGTGGGCCCATAAACATTGGAAAGGGTATGGTTGCCAGAGCTGGCCGGCCCACCCATTAGATGCATTGAAGCAGCTGCCTCAGGCAGTGGAAGCCCAGAAGCAGACGCCCCACCTGCCTCAGTTTCTGATGCACAGCATTGTCACTTGTCTTCCTTGCTCCTAGGGCTGAGAAGACAAGCAGCCAGACCACGCAGAATTCTGCCCACTCTCACCAAGGAGGCATTCTGGCACACAGCGTTGCTGCTCATCTTCCCCACCCTTGGGAAGAAGATGAACGGCAAGACCTTGAGGAAGACCCCCCCCCCCACTGAGTTTGGCAAGAGGGTGGCATTCTGGCGGTGGCAGAAATAGCAAGGTGGGTGGGATGTGGAAGTGGGTGTCTCTTGAAGATCTTTTTTATGCCAACAGACCTATGAAGTTTTTTGAAATAGCCAGTTATTTTGGGTGATTATTTTATATACCATTCCGTATTTAATTTTATCTGTTTATACCACATTAATATTTTACATGAGGTGGTGCTCAGAACAGGTGGACATGTCAATTTCTCTCTGTTTCTTTTTTCTATCAGTTTGTGAACTTTTATTTTAAAAAAGAAAAATTCTCATGAATATTCAGCAGCGTTGTAATGTTAATTTCTTCCAATATACTATACACATTTTTGTATGCATTTTTGCCTAATATACACCTTTTTACAAAGCATTCCCCCAATATAATGCATTTTGTCTTCCATATTTACGAATACATGCATTGAATCCACACTTTAATTTCTGTGAATTTTGCGAAGTGCAAATTTCACATGACTCTGTTTTAGTTTGCATCTTGCTTTGGAAAGTGTGAATTAGTGAAGTTTGCCTTTAAATGCAAACTGAACTGAAGTTCTCCCCCATCCCTAACTTGTGCTCTAGGAACACTTTTGTAAATAACAAAAATCCTTCCCACATCTATTCTCCCTCTTGCCATGGCGCTTGCCTGAAGCAGGTCACCCCATCATGCTTCATGGCAGGACCGGCTTTTAAAACAAAACACAACTGAGCAAGCTATGGATAATTTCTCTATTCCTGATTACTCGCATCCTGAATCTTGCAGAAAGACAGATTGCAGATTAAAGAGATTGCCAGAAATGATTCAGCTTTAGCGGAGTCCTTTACAAAAAACAGAAGGAAACAAAACAAACTTTAAGTGAAATAACTTGCACAGTTTTCCTAGATTTGTGCGAAAGTTTGCTGAAAGAGATCACTAGGCACCTCCTGAGATAGGTCAAGCTCACAGTTTGAGGAACTGTGCTTCTAGGAGATTCAAGCTGAGGGAATAAACTAGGAAGGTTTGTCTGAAGTGCAGAGACTGTTCACTTTGTGACTGAAATAGTAAAAATGGTCTTAGAAAGAGTTTGAAGATAACACAATCTTTTTCATATTTCTTACCCTATATAAATTGCTGGTGTGTGTGTGGTTGTAGAGGGGAAAGAAGTAACAAAAAAGACTACTTCTGCTTTCAAGCTGACCACATTGTGATCCTACTTTTTGTTTCTCATAACATTGGTCAGAGAATCAACTTCTGACTCAGCTACATTAGTAAAAAAAACAACAGCGTTTTGAATGCATTATAAAGATGCAACACCAGATGGCGCGAGAGAGCAAAATAATTATTTGCTATTTTCTCTAGTGTTTTTTGTTCTTTTATTATAATGATTTAATTTCTGACTTATTTATAGTGGGTATTTTATCCTGTGTGTAGATCCACCCCTGGTGTGTTTCACAAGTTTTGATTCTATCTGGCATACTAAGGGCCAAATCAGAAGCTGCGTGCCAAGGCCCTGTGACTCCACAGTTCCCTAGGGAAATGAATAACAACAGCATACTGGGTTTGGGCTTAAATGATCTGGTCTGCCATTCAACAGATCACTTGCGTGGTCTGAGGTCTGTCTGCAACACCACCTACTGAGGAAGGTGAGCGGATTTGTTGTAAGTCCATGGCAGCACTTCCTAAAGAGCAGGAACTCTGAGACCAACTTCCCCTGTGTTTCCCAGATAGTGTTCCTGTAGATCCTGCCAAAAATCCAATTTAATGTCTACTAACTGGTTGTAATTGAAAATAATCCAACAATTAAAAATGTCTCCCCCCCCAATATACTAAAATAAATATTAAGAAGCAAAGACTGCTGCTGCCAAACTATTTCTTTCCAAGATATATGTTGCATTAATATGTTAGACTGACATCTTAGCGAGCTGGAGATCATAAGGTCTGTTTTATGGTGCATTAAAACCTCATAATGACCATTTCAGAAAGGCAGCATTATACATTATTCAAAGTTAAACGCTGTCTTGAACGATAAGACCAGCATGCCATCAACCAATAATAAACTGGAGGATTGAAATATCCCTTTCCATTTATCTGTGAGGTCATTTACACAGTCAGAGCAGGACCATAAATGATGTATCTTTTCCTATCTAGAAGAGAAAGTGCATTGTTATTTTACAACATCAGTAAAATAATTTTAAAAAACGAAACTGCTGAGGGAAAGGCCATTATTATGCAGTTTAAACTTTCAGGCAAAGTACATTACCATGGATTTTATACAAACAGTAAATATATTTGTAGCACTTAGATTCCATATCAGTATATTTAACATACTGCAAGACTCTATAATTGTGGTGCTTTCATCAGCTGTGTGAGGTTTACACATTGTACCCCATGAAGGATAGGAAAGTCACAAAACACTCCCATGAAACGTCATACAGAAACAATTCAGATGTTTGGCAAGATGAACTATATAGTTTTGCTGCCATTTCCCTTAAACCAAACCTTACAAAAAAATTAAGGTACTAAGAATAATTAACTGGAGCATTTATGTGAAGAGCAAATCAGATCATATAATAGACAACAGAAAGAAACACTGATCCTTGAACTATCACCCGTAAGCTAACAGGGGGAAAGGCTACATCACTGCTATGCATTACACGGAATATGTTGACCAAATCTGCAAAGGATTTCTGTAATAACAAGCCGCCTCTTAATTTCACTTGATCAATCAAGTTTTGATGTGAAACCAGACTTCAGCCCTGCAGCTTCTAAACCAAATCGACCAAACAAATTCCTACCTCATGTATACAGTTGGGAGAGATTACTGTGTGCATAGGTCAAAGGTGGGGAACTTGTGGCCCTCCAGATGTTGTAGAACTCCAACTCTCATCATCCCCGACTATTAGTTATGTTTGCTGGGACTGGTGGAAATTGGAAGCTTATGATCCAAATTCAGTCCAGTTATGCCTAGACTTTTGTGTAGAGCCCCATCACAGCTTCTGCTGCACTTACAGAGTTTGTGGTAAAGGGTAGTGGATACAGATATGATCCTGCTTCTCATTCTATTCCTTCAGTAAACTCAGCTTAAAAGGTGAAACCAGGTTTTATATAGACATAAATCTGACATCAGGACATAAATCTGACATCAGGAATCACAAGACAGAGAAACCAGTAGGAGAACACTTCGATCTCCCAGGACATTCTATACAAGATCTCAAAGTAGCTGTTTTACTACAAAGGAATTTCAGAAATAGACTGGAAAGAGAAGCTGCTGAATTGCAACTTATTACTAAACTTAAAACCATGGAGAGACCTGGTCTGAACAAAGACATTGGATTCTTATCTCATTATACATGACAAAGTCATTTTTCACCTTCTCACCCCTTGCTTTTTCCTGTAAGACCTATTGCAGTCGTTAAGAGTAGTCAACAGGCTCATCACAGCTATCTGCCGATCACCCATTCCCACCACCCTTCTGAGTAATACCCCTCCCCACCTTCTCACTATATAGAAGGGTCTGGTAACTTCTGTTTCAGTGTATCTGAAGAAGTATGCATGCACACAAAAGCTCATACCAAAAACTAACTTAGTTGGTCTTTAAGGTGCTACTGGAAAGAATTTTTTGTTTTGTTTTGTTTGACTATGGCAGACCAACATGGCTACCTATCTGTAACAGCATTTGAGGTTCGTGTCCCTGAACCTTGAGAGAATCTGCGTGCATTTGGAGAGTGACGGCTGTTCTTCCAGGTCTGGGAAGCCTACTAGAAAATCTGTTGCCCCTGAATATTCTGAAGTGCCTGCATAGTGCTAGGGACCACCCAAACCTTACACTATGGCACCACTACTGTTCTTTGCTGTTGTGTGATTATGTCAGCCTATATTTAAATACAGTGGTACCTCGGGTTACATATGCTTCAGGTTACAGACTCCACTAACCCAGAAATAGTACCTTGGGTTAAGAACTTTGCTTCAGGATGAGAACAGAAATCATGCAGCAGCAGCAGGAGGCCCCATTAGCTAAAGTGGTGCTTCAGGTTAAGAACAGTTTCAGGTTAAGAACGGACCTCCGGAACGAATTAAGTACTTAACCAAAGGTACCTCTGTATTTCTGACCTGCACTGTTGTATAAAATATCATAAGGTGGTATACAAACTAAAAACACGCCATCACAGTAAAAACAATATAAAATTCCCAACATATCATCAGTAAAAGCTGGTTGGCAAAGAATATTGGGTTTGAAAGGCCTGCCTGAATGAAAAAAAATTGAAGACACCTTAAAAACGAGCGGGGCTTCTGCTGAACCTCTGTTGGTAAGGAGATCCACAGGGCAGGGCTGCCACACTAATGGCTTTACCAGCCAAATATTTGGGGCATGTGGGACCACCAAAAGTGCTCCAGCAGAAGACCTCATCTACTGAGGTGAAGCAGAACGAATCAGGGACTTTGGGCCTAAAGTACTTTGCGCCCCCATTGTTTAGGGATTTGTGGGGCACCCACAAGACCAGGTGACCTGACTATGCAAGCAGGATTTCTGTTGTTGGGGCTTCCTTACAGACAACCACATGCAATGCACAAGTCAACATGCCATTGCTCTGCATGTAGTAATGTGTGAATGGGGCTATTGTTACTGTTCTACTATCAGCACAGGTGTGTGTTCTGTTGTCACAGTTACACGCGTCTTTAACATTGAGGAGTCCAAGGCCTAACTTGATATATCCCTCTTTGAAGCCTGAGGCCCAGGAAATCTCTTTTGAATAATCTTAAATTATATAAATAGTCAAAGTCACGAAGATGACATTTTATTGCTTGCATTCATTTTGATTACCCTGCCTCTGCTTTTGACAAATATTTTGGGAAAATAAATGAGCAAAGAATAATAGCAGGACTCCAGGGTGTCGTTTTTAACTGATAACATTGAAAACAGTGTATTTCCTCGGGATTAACAACTGGCTAGAATCAGTTAATCACCCTAGTCCATTAACCCCATCTGGTAATTAATCCCTAGTTTTCAGTCATCAGCACTCTAAACATTTGCCACGCTTAACAAAAGCAGTGCTTCAGCTGGGATTTATTCTGGGTATATGGTTTCTTTATCCAAACTGGAATATATTAACATTGTCCTCGAATTCAGTGTATTTTACACATTTCATATCATCAAGAACATACTTGAAAGGGAGTAAGCCCCATTGAACGCAGCGATCCTCACATCTAAGTAAAAATGCCTAGCGCTTTGCTGGGAAAGATATTCTTAGCACTTCTGAATTTATGGCTCTCTTTGCCCATCATCCACTTATCTACCACAGTCATTTACACGACTGAAGTCAATAAAATGATGCGGTGGTTTCAGAACACACTTACTAGGGTGTTTGTGCTTTGTATATTCCGATAGACCTAATTATTTTCTACCTTTATTGTGTGGGAGACTGCCTCATTGTACATTCAAATCATTTCTTTCTATAACCTTCACCTTCATTGATTTTTTCCTCTGTATTCTGAATGTTGACTCTGAGATTAAAGCCATTTTTTCTTCACCAGAACTCATTTAACAGTAGCTTTGCTATTATGAAGCAGAAATCATTTTGGATTGCGCGTGGCGAGGGGGAGAGAGAGAGATTTCTACCCTAGCCAGTGGCAATCTGCCTTTTAAGTAAATAAACCTCTTTTAGAAGTAGTGCATCACAAATTGCTTTTATCACAAAGTTTAAAAGCATAATACAACGTATTGAAAAAGATATAAGGCAAGGCCTGGGATTCAAATAAAAAGATAATGTTACTAACAGTACATTTATGAGGGCTATCAAATATAACAAATTTGCAGAGTGAGATGCTCAGCAGCTTATTTTTTTTTCCGTCTTTCCCAGATGTTACTTTAATCAAGTTGATACTTGAAATAGATGGAGCCTTATTATTATGTGAAGTAATTTTCCCTACAGATACAGTAACATAACTCAGCATTTTGAATGTGGAGCAGGTGAGATTATAAATCACTGATTGAATTTGCCATAAGAATCTAATAAGACTGAGCTCATTTTCCTTAACAATTTATGGTTCTGATTTGATTATGCAGTTTATTTGCCTGGCTTTATTACTGCATTAAACTTTCCCCCTTTTTTCATAGTGCCTCATTCTCTATTATCAAGGCAAATTTGAAATACTTTCTGTGTGCACTGCTACTCACTTGGAGACACTCTGATCAGTCAGCAATATAGGCCTTCAAAATCTACCCAACTCAATGGGTGATGCCAGCAAGTTGCAGTGGCCTTGGAAAAGAACTCATATGTACTTCAGATTCACGCCATTGTGTCTTCAAGACTACTAGCCATTGTAATTAATCTTCCAGTTTGGCTACAGAATGAACCCTAAAGATGCTACATTATTGTTTAATAGTGAATGTGGAAAATGTAAATGAATTGGGCCTATTCGTTTATTACTATTATTATTATTATTATTATTTAGAAAAAAATTATCGATTGCTTAATCATAAACTCTCTAAGCAGTGTACATAACCAATAAACAATATGGTCTACCACCAGGTAAATGGCCATAGGACTGCAGTCTCAGTGAAGAAGGATTTAATAAACAAAATAACTGTGCAAGACTCAGTCCCAGAGGGATGTCTCCACTGTGCTGGTGGCACATGTCGTGGGAATATATGAGACATTTTTGGAGGCAGTGGGGGGAATTTTATGAGATATCTTGGATTACTAGGCAGATAGTGGAGCTTGAACCCAGATTAATGGTATTAATGCTATTCACTGATTAGCATAAACATGTTTTTTTTAAATAAAGATACTATAATGATAATTGCCTTGATGGCCATAGCTTGCTTAGAAGCTGCACTGTTGTAAGGACTCTAACATAGGATCTTTGGAGAAGTGATAGACTTGTGCATGGGATTTAACTTTATTGAACTTGTCAAGAAATGTAACATACCCTGATGACTTCTGTACAACTCAGTATCCCTTTATGAATAATTGTCCCTCTGTTCCTAGAACTGGCCTTGCAGATGTTGTATTTTGCTTGGACATGCCAGAAGAAAAAGCACAAAAACATTTGTGATGACTTTAAGTTGCACTCAGTAATCTCTTTTGTTGTTGCAATTTTTCAATGTTGTGCATTTGTAAAGCTTTAATAAACATAAAGAAAACAAACAAACTGCAGGCCAATGACAATGTATGTCATGGTGTACATTGCTTTCCACCTAATGTTCAAATTGTCTTTTTCCTGCCCACTGCTCCTGTCTGCCAAAGTGAGCAGGATGGCAATTTCATTGTATAGTTATGCCATAGGAAAAAAAGATTTATACAATCTTGCTTTTCAGCAAGCTGGTGCCCTGTTTGTAAAGGAAAGACTGCCAGCCAGTTTCATGTCTGTTTGGAAGCGCCCTGATAACTATATTCATGTGAAAGTGGCAGGAATGGAAAGTACTGACGCTGTGGAAAAATATTTACTTAATGGGGGATGGCATGTATATGGAAGGCATATGAGTGAACCATAAAGTATGTTCAGAAAAAATAAAGTATTTGGATTAGAGATGTCTGGATAAGCAAGGTTTTTTCTGTTTATAATCTCATAGGGTGGGGATGGGGAAGTAGATGGCTGGATGTTTCAGTCCTGTAGAAATCTGAAACATATGTTGTTTTCCTGTGTTAGCAGAATAACTCAAATTAGTGGAACCCGAGGAAGATAACAAGCAAGCCATGATCACTTCCCATTCAACAAAAGGCAAAGTTATTTTGACCATTGACTTCAGTACTCTGAAATTTCCCCTGACATGCCAACATTGCTTCCTGCCACTTACTTTAGGGGTTTTGTTTCTGGACTTTATACAGTTTATTTTCTGAAACCATAGAGGGAGAGTACAGATTATTTTTTAGGGAACTGGAGAAAGGGGGAGATATACAGTAGGAGATATACAGTACAACCAATTCACACAGTAATTTTTTTAGGGTAAGAATATACCTCATAGAGCTCAGTTTCAGATGGGAAGCTGTTTGCGTGAATGCCTGAAATCATCAGATCCACATTAAAACCTCTGAAGTTGCCATGTCATTTCCTTCCATTGTGCTTCGAGGACCCGATCCCCCCAAAGTGGAATGAATACACAAGGACACGTGATATAAGGTTATCGCGACGGCACGACGAAGAGTGAGGCCGAGGAGGGGCTGGCGCCGCAGTATTAAGGCTGCTGTACACACCTCCTTGGAGGCACCTGGTTGGGTGCCTGCCGATGGGCGTGGGCGCCAGCCAGGTGAGTGGGAGGCAGGGCTCAGGCTCAGGCTCCCGCCCACAACCACTCCCCTCTCTTCCAGGAGGAGAGTCTTTGGCTTCTTGGCTTGATTGAAAGCAACATGTTGAGGATGGGCATGAATAATACTGGATCGAGAACTACATTTTTGTGTGTTTCGAATAGATTAGTGTGGCCCAAGTGTCACATGATTGAGGGTCCTCCTCACAAATAAATGAGTTGGTGAAATAGGAATAACTTGTCACGAGCAGAGGTTTATCACTTTGGTCCTCTCCCTGGAGAAGCAGTTAAGAATTGCAAATCCAACAAACATTTAGAGGAGATGCATCTCAGATGTCAGATGTTTTATTTAACGTTATTTATTTCTTACATTTATACATCACTTTTCTTTCATGAGGAGGTTCTCAGGGTGGCATATATGGAGCTCCAGGCCCCAGTCAGATCTGTTTAGTTTTTGTAAGGTGGGTGCATCATATGGGTGTGTGCCCAAAATACCACTCTGGGCTGGGCACTTCAGCATAATCCTATGCATGTTTACTCAGAAGTAAATTCCTATGTGTTCAAATGTTACGTTCTTGCTTGGGATCCACAGACAAATGCCAATCTAACTACAAAGAACAAAAGGAAAGCAATGGAGGGTCCCTCATGTCATCTGTAGACAACTAAGTATCATTTCTGGGTAATCACTGCAGCCATTCCTGAAGGGCCACAATAACGTAATCTTGAAAAATGAAACCACAATCAGACTGGATTACTTTTGTCCTAGTCTTGTTTTGTTTTTATATCATTAAGCGCTAGAATTTGACATCAGGATTTTAATGCCAACTCAGACCTGGTTAATCTCTGCTTAGTTTATCCATATGTCTACCCAGCAGAAGGTCTTACATACTAATCTGAGTAACACATACACTACTGATTGACTACTCTTGATTTTGTTTGAATGCACAAAAGTGTGACTGTGCAAACCAATATAAGTCTAAGCAAGTGCTTTGTTCTAGTACAAATATACTAAGAAGTCTAGTGGCAGACAATGGTACTTGTCTTAAACATTTATGGTGCTTTGGAAACTCATTTCCTGGCCTAGTTTATTATTCTATACTTATAGGCTTGAAACTGTGGGAGCAGATGGTGTCCCAAAGTAAAGAACAGAGAAAAGATGAAATCTATCACCTATCTATCTATCTATCTATCTATCTATCTATCTAGTAAAAGGGTAAGGGACGTATGTCATAGATGCCTTGCCCAATCCAGTATTAGACTTTTTTCATTTCTATTTAAATTGTGTAATTCACATGATGTTAACCTCCAACAACACCAGTTTCAATGCTTTCCCCCTAAAACTAGGGTTTGCCTGATACAGGGATATTCCAATACATTAGGAGAAAACAGGCTCCAAACTGTTTCACATGGGGGTCGCATACTATTCGTTTCAGTGGTTTAGGGTGGATCAGAAGTCACTGCCTGGGTGGGGTGTTGTGTACATGCCCTCACTCTTGTGGGATTATGGTGGGAGAGAAAGGTAAAGGATTCCTTTCCTCTAAGGCTAAAATGGCATTGGAATGAAGAGAATTGGTCAAACTACTAATTTTACATGAATTTATAAAGCTAGGTATCTTTCCTGAGCTGTCAAGTTGAAAGGATACGTTTAGGCATAACTTTTTTAACACTGTAACAACTTTAAAGATGTGCCCTTCCCCATCATTTCCATAACACCATGCTCACCTCTTCCTCTGTGCTTTAATTTCTTTTCTGAAATTTTATTCTCATCCAAATCTGCTTTGGAATGCCAAGAGAACCTTCCAGAACAGCATGCATGGAGGAGAGTGAGGAGATCATTCCATCGGGCAAGCAGAAATGTTGAATTCCATGCCTAATATTTACAAGGGTCTTGTTTAATTCTTCAACAGCCGGGTTCTCACATTACAAATCAGTGCAAGCTAGCTAGTCTCTGAATAAACGCTAAGGGTGTGCATTGGCTCTAAGAGGCAAACTGCACACACAGGCACACACCCCCCAAACACATTTAAAGAGCATTTGTTGCTTTTTTATTTCTCCTTTAAAATTATTATATTCCACATAGGAACTATAGCAACACAAATAAAACATAACCCCAGGAAAGGTATTAGTGCTCCTGTGTATCTAACCCCATTTCACTGTTTATAGTTAGCCATTTAGTAGACAGGAATGCAAAAATCAGCATACATCCTTGGCCTCTTGAAGCCTTACAACATTTCTCCAGCAGTTCAGACTGTGGTGTTTGTTTTTAATTCCAAAGGATTTGAAACACAACTTAAAATTCACCAAAGGTTGGATGATTAGGGATTAAGAAGACGCAACTGAACATTAGCCACTCCAATGCCCTTCACACAGCAGCCCTGTATCTCGACTCGTTTGTTGTTGTTATTTATATGTATTGGTTTCTTCACTCATAAAATGACTCAATGTGACTTACAAACTTGTACAGCCCAGAATTTTCCTCAGAGATGTATGTTTGTTTGTCTTTGGCCTTATAAAGCAGATCTCTGCAGCTCTGTTTAAAAGGTCAATTTACGTACTACGGTTATTTTTAACAGTTCGCCGTCTGTATTTCCTGTTTCTCTATATGTGGTTTCTGAGGAGCTGAAAAATGCCATACCTCCCACTCTTGTATGTGCTGAAGACAAACAAGCATATTGATCAGATGGAGAAAACAGAGTTCTTCTACACGTTTTAACTATTCACAGCAATTCATGATCAGGAAATCTGATAGGCGTGATTCCTCATCTTTCTGCGGCTTAATAAAACATGTCCATAGTCCCACAGAAGCATTACAGGTAAACTTTGTTACACCTTTTGTTAAGGTGTAACCCCAAAAGAATCTTGCAGCCATCTAATAAGAAACCAAAGCAGTCTGTTCATTGTTCCCTTCATAACTGAAGGCGCATATATGATTTTTTACTAAGTGATTAAAGTACCCTGCTTTCTTTTGGACCTCTATTCTGGTTTCCTTGGCTAGGATTTTTAGAACCACCTTATTTTCTTACCTTTATGGCACCACATAAGAGGCTACTTGAAAGGCTTCCAACTGGAAAATACAACCCTATTCAGCTATACTCACATATATTGCATTTCATAAAACGAATGTCAGCAGTAGGCACTGGAAGGTTTTCACATACAGTGCTTCCACTGATGTTTGACAACAAAGACAGGACTATTCATAGCTAATGTTTATATTTCAAGAACCCTTCAGGAAGCAGCTTGAAAGGTTTCTGCATGATGGTTGCTCTAAGCAAAACCTGTTTGTGGTGTCAGACCACCTGCAATATTCAGCTTAACCAAAGGGCAAGCTTAACATCACTGATTCGGCCAAATAACAGAACGACAGTAGCCATATTTGGCCTTCATTGTCTTCATGACTTCAGTTGCATGAGGGACACAGTGAGACCATGTTCACTGAGCCCCACCCTTTCTGCCATTCCTTTTCACTCTTATTTACCCTCAGTAAAAGAATTTGATGGGGAGGGCGGTTTCAAAGGAATGAGGCAACAGGTTCTACAGAAGACCCACATTATCTATGCTGTCTCTTCTCCATGTGGGATATTTAAGATTACTCCTTTCCACAGTCCCTTGGGAGGACCATAATTACATAAAGGCATTTACTGAATGAAAAGGAGCATAGTGCATTGTGATCAACCTAATAAATAAATCCCATTTAAGGACCTCTGCAATCTAATTAACACAGTTAAGACACACAGAGAGACATTAGACAGTTGCTTGTTGGACAGCATTTTCCTGCTGGATGGTATATGTTCAAAATGTTGATTGCAGAATCTGGAACTAGGATTTAATCCCTTTATTTATAAAATATCAGGATTAACTAATTACACTGAGTGACAGCTTTAATTATAGTACGGTGAAATAAGTATTTATGCTGTCAGTGTAGCTTTCCATGTTCCACCAGACTTATCCAATGCTCAGCTTGTCTGAATTCTGTCTACCCATACCTCTTAAATGGCAGTATTGAATCATCAACCAGACATCATAATGGAGGGAAAACTGGAATATCATTCAGAGTTTTGGCCAGTTCATTTCCTTCTGGATCTTGCCAACCTATTCTGAATAGAAGAGAGAAATGGTCTGAAATCCAGAAAAATGGTAGCATGACTTATCTTCCAAGAAACATTTCCTTTGAATTAATGTTACAGAAAACACGTTGAAGACACAAGACAAAAGTGCCCAAACATGTCTTGTGCTGCTTTATCTTGCAGCACAAAAATTAAATTGAAAAATTCGTCCAGAAAACATGTAATGCTTATGAGTTCAGTGATTCACATAACAGACATACCGTATTGGCCCAAATATAAGCTGCACCCAAATATAAGCTGCACCTTTAAAATTGGAGGGGGGGAAGGGGGGAACCCGAATATAAGCTGCTCCATTCCTCGCTGCCCCTGGCTGCATGCTTGGGGGGGGCACGCTGCCTTTCCCCTTCCTCACTCTCTCCCTTCCTTGCCTTGGGGGAGAGGACAGGGATAGGTCTGCTTTGCTGTGCTCCTGGCTGCATACCGCAAAGTCGCGAATATAAGCCACACTTTAACATTTCATAGTTGAAATTTGGGTGGAAAGTGAGGCTTATATTCAGGCCAATACGGTAGTTTGTTGTGGAGTTTGTTTGTTTTGTTTTTTGGTGTCCAGCAACTTCATCATTTCCCTTCCTTCTTTCCTTCCTTTTTGCAGCCTTGCATTCAGGCTGGTCATATTTATGGTGCTCGTCAGTCCCAATCATACCAGTGAGATCCAAAGAGAAATGAAGCAGGCATATGAATTTTTGCTAGCACTCAAAAGAAAGCAAGTATCTGAAAACTTACAAGGAAATACTCTTCAATTTGGCAAATTAATTCAACCATTTTTTAGCCTCTTCCTCCCTTGCACCTCTTGTTTATTTATTTTAGTGTAGTATGAAAAAGTGATCCAAAATTCATAGGATGGGATCTGACTCAGACTATTGATTTCAGTGGGTCTATTTTGCATAAGTCTGATGCCACACATAGAAACAGAAATTTGAGCTGAACAGATGCATTAACAACCTACACAGCTGACCATTCTTCTATAAACATATGGAAATAAATTTATTTATAGAATAATGATGGGATGGGATGATAGGATAATATATTTTTTTTTTTTTATAAATATTTTATTAGGTTTTTAATAAACAAATTTCCACTTTCAAATACATACTTCCGTAAATCCAATGGACTTCCCCCATCTCCCGAGCACTGCATTCCCTGTGTAACCAAAACCTCAGCAATTTGTTGACTTGTTTTATACATAACAATATATCTTCCATTTTATCGTGTTATCTGTTGTAAACATTTCGATACAATTGCATTAATTTTTAATTTCCACACAATAAAAATATTTCGTTAGCTCACTTCTGTCTTATAGTGTCTTATTTATCAATTCAGAAATTTGCCGATACTGAAGGTATACCTTCCTAGAAAGGAGCATTTTTTAACATTCATACAACTTATAATGCTTTTTCAAATAGTCCTTAAAATTTTTCCAAACTTCCTCCGTTTCTTCTTCTCCCGAGTCTCGAATTCTGCCAGTCATTTCAGCCAACTCCATATAGTCCATCAGCTGCGTCTGCCATTCTTCCAATGTGGGTAGATTTTGTGTCTTCCAGTGCTTTGCCAACAGAATCCTCGCTGCTGTAGTAGCGTACATAAAGAAAGTTCTATCTTTCTTGACCATCCTCTGGTCTACCATGCCCAGAAGGAAGGCCTCCGGTTTCTTAGGTAAGGTGAATCTCAGCACCTTTTTTAGTTCATTATGTATCATTTCCCAGAAGGCCTTCACTTTCGGGCAGGTCCACCAGAGGTGTAAAAATGTCCCTTCCTCTTCCTTACATTTCCAACATTTATTATCGGACAGGTGATATATCTTTGCAAGCTTGACTGGGGTCATGTACCACCGGTATATCATTTTCATAATGTTTTCCTTCAAGGCAGTACATGCCGTGAATTTCATTCCGGTGTTCCATAACCTTTCCCAGTCTTCAAACATAATGTTATGCCCCAAGTCCTGTGCCCACTTTATCATAGAGGATTTGACAATCTCATCCTGTGTGTTCCATTTAAGCAGCAAGTTATACATTCTCGAAATTAGCTTGGATTTTGGCTCAAGCAACTCTGTTTCTAGTTTCGATTTTTCCTCCTGAAAACCCACTTTTTTGTCTGCTTTAAAAACTTCCTGGATTTGAGCATAATGCAACCAATCTCGCACCTTGTTTTTTAACTTTTCCATACTCTGTAACCTCCATTTATCTCCAATTTTTTCAATTATTTCCCAATATTTAGGCCAGTGGGCCTCCATATTGAGTCTTTTACGTGCTTTGGCCTCCATCGGTGAGAGCCACCTCGGAGTTTTACTCTCCAATAAGTCTTTGTATTTTGACCAGACCATGAAAATTGCCCTTCTGACAATATGGTTTTTGAACAATTTATGAACTTTAACCTTGTCATACCACAAATATGCATGCCACCCAAAAGCATTATCAAATCCCTCCAGGTCAAGGACGTCGGTGTTCTCCAATAGGATCCAATCCTTCAACCAGCAGAGGGCTGCAGCTTCATAATATAACCTCAAGTCCGGCAGGGCAAACCCCCCTCTTTCTTTCGCATCTGTTAGTATTTTAAACTTTATTCGGGGCTTTTTGCCCTGCCAGACAAATTTAGATAAATCCCTCTGCCATTTTCCAAAACATTCCACCTTATCCACGATCTGGAGGGACTGAAACAAAAATAGCATTTTCGGCAATACATTCATCTTTATAGCAGCTATTCTGCCCAACAAGGAAAGTTTTAATCTTGACCATGTTTCCAGATCTCTTTTTATCTCTGACCAACATTTCTCATAGTTGTCCTTAAATAAATTCAAATTTTTGGAGGTCAAGTGCACCCCTAGGTACTTTACTTTTTTAACCACATTTAGTTCTGTTTCTTTTCTGAACTCCTCTATTTCAGTAGTTGTCAAATTTTTTGCTAAAACTTTAGTTTTTTGTTTATTCAGCTTGAATCCCGCCACCCGACCAAAATCAGAAATTAATTCTAACGCTCTTTTAGTACTAGAGGCTGGCTCCTGTAATGTTAATACCAAGTCGTCTGCGAAGGCTTTCAGTTTATATTGTTTCTCTCCGACCACAATTCCCTGTGTCAACCGGTCATTTCTAATCATGTTCAGTAGCACCTCCAGGACTGAAATAAACAACAGAGGAGATAGAGGGCACCCCTGTCGTGTCCCTTTTTCAATTTTAAACTCCTCTGTCACCACGTTGTTTACTATCAATTTGGCCTTTTGTTCTGAATAAATTGCTTCTATTCCATTTTCAAACCCCCGCCCTACTCCCATCCTTTCCAAATTTTTCTTCATAAACAGCCAAGAAATGTTGTCAAAGGCCTTCTCCGCATCAATAAAAATCAACACCGCTCTTGTGTTTGAATTAATCTGTAAAAACTCCAAAATGTCAATGATGTTTCTTGTGGGGATGATAGGATAATAACCTTTTCTTAGTGAATCTTGAAACCATATTTATATGGAGGCAAATCTCTTTGATCTCAGTGAAATTTACATCAAGCAAACCTGATGAAAGTGGTGAGGAAACAAAACAATTTTCTTGTAATACACATTTAATATATCTCACCTATAGCTTAATATACTGGCATGATCTCTAGGTATTTATTGCATTATTTATGAATTCATTTCAAGACTAAGTGAGAGGATGATAAAAATACCAGTAAAATGCATTCTAAATTTAAAAAGAGGCAGTTTAGCCATGGTAAAATTGAAGTTAAGAAACTGGACATAAAATAGGTTTCTGCCTAATTACCAAAGAGACCTTTGGATGAGGGGGCAAATCACTTTGATTTGTTCCATTTCCCAAACTGATGCTTCCTCATTCACTTGCACACTAATTCACTGGCTCACAAGAACATGGTATCAAACTGATTTCTTCTCTTCTACGAACAAATTATATGGTAAAGGATTGCCAGTAATATTAAGACCAATCTAGACACGATGATGGAATAATGGGAATCCATCTCAATCTCTGAATCATAGCACCTGCCTGAGGAGGGGCACAATCATGATGGTGTGAGGAAAGAAGGGATTAACCCTTCCACCTGGGTTATTTTGCCCAATGAAAATCTGCCTCCCTTCCCACCAGTTGGTTGCTATTTGTTTACATATGTCTTTCGTCCTGGACCAAACAGCAGCTTGGGTGGGAGAGTGATCTTCATTGAGGCAAACGGAGGGAAGGGTTAACTCTCACACATCTCCCCTTAAGTCCATATCTAGCCTGGGCTTTTCTGCATCTGCAATCTGTTTTGAAGAGGCTGAGATATATTCATGTGTATTTCAGTTTGGCCCTGAGTGAGTTGGCAAATAAGATACAGACCAGGAGGGAAACCTAGATGGGTTGAAAGCAATGTGTAGGCCTGAGCAGAGCATAATTGTATGACGACATCAAGGTCAAACTGAACATGAAGCCATCAAACAGAAAGCCCTCTGCCCTCGGCTGTGTGCACACCATGCATTTAAAGCATTCCTCCCTCCACAAAAAAATCAATCCCGGAAATGGCACTGTAGTTTGTTACGTGTGTATGGAATTGTAACTTGAGGGGCTAAACTACAGTTCCCATAATTCTCAGGATGGGGGAAATAAGCTTTAAATGTACAGAATGCAAACAGCCCTAGAAAAAGGAGACATAGCTCATTTAGCTCTTTTTTCACCAACAGATAGCCTGCTATTCTATATTTGTAAGAGTTTCATGCATGCACACTTCATTAAACATAATGGATCTCTCCATAGATCTCTAACAAGCACCATAGAATTGCATAGGCTTCTACAAAACAGTTCCTTTCATTCCTACCGCTCTGCTAATTCAACACAGAGTCTCCAACAGTTCCCCCATTGTTAGTGGTCTAAATTAATGCTGCTTCCCTCACGGAAGCTTGAGATGTCCATGGTTAGAAATTAATATATGAAATTCCTATCCAGATATAGATTTCAATTTCAGCCAAGAGCCTGAAAGCAGTCAGCACAAAATGACTTCTATAACTAGAAAACCAAGCTGGCTTTTCCCATTAAAGTTAATGAAAGTGATTAAATTCATATTGCATTAGATTTCTCTGTGCGGTAGTTGTACATGGCTAGTGAATGCTGAAAATTAAGGCAATGCTCACTTGCTTCTCATAAATATTTCTAAACAGCACAGCAGCAAGAGAAGCCTAAGAGATGGCAATACTTAACTGTAACAATATGAAGAAGACCAGCGACACATTCAGCCAGAGTGATTTTCGCCTCAAAGGGAATTATAAAATTCCTAAAGAAGAATCTTAGTAGAATGTTTCTTTACACAGAGGCTTTTGTAACTGTTGGGTACACTGAATTAACGACACAGAGGCAATGTTGCCCATTCAGACTAACAGCAAATCAGCATGGATGAGCAGAGATGGAGGACAGGGAAGCAAAATAATCTCAGAGCAAAAGTCTCACACTAGGAAGTTCCTCTTCTTTGGCTGAGTTACTTCCCCCACATCTGGCTTGGGGCTGTTGCCACCAGAAGCGGCAGCTGGAAGCTTCATTAGACAACCAGTACTTAAAGAACATCCTCTACTTTAACAATATGGATGCAAGCAACTGACTGAGATTTCCGGTCACATGTTTGCCATGTGTTTGCAAATATGCATCCTCCCCACCAACCCTTAGTCTTCACTGCGAGGACACATGGCAGCCGTTCTGCACAGTTATTTCTTTGCAGCATCTGGCGTGGCCTTTCATGTATTGTTCCCCGCTGTCATTTTGTGGCATGCTTTGGGCATTGTGTTCTTTTCATGGTGCATATGTGTTTCCTTCCAGCAGGAGGTCGGGAATAAGTCTTTGCACTAGGAAGGGAGTCAGGCAGCTTTGAAAGAGCAGCTTTGAAAGCATTGCCCGGCCATTTAGTCAAGTGACCCAGCAGATAACAGTACATAAGAGAAACTTTGGTTAGGTCGGACATTAGCAGCTGTAAGCACAGCAGCATTCTTGTGGGATGTCTTGCAAAGACTTCAGGTGGGGCTGTCATGATCTGCCTTGACGCCGCTTAGCAAACTTAAGCTATCAACTGTTTTCTTAGTTTTCATATGCTTCATGGTTAAGTCTCCATCTCCTGAGTGTCAACTGTCCGCCATTCTCTATTCAGGAAAAGCCTTTGTTCTGCCATGTCTTACATCTGCATTTCATTTACTTCAGGGATGGGGAACTTGTGGTTCTCCATATGCGATAGGGGACTACAGCTCCCCCTGACCATTGGCCAGACTGACTGAGGTGGATGGGAGTGAAGTCCAACAATATCTGGAGGCCCTTGGTCAACCCTTATTTTGTCTTTCTACCTTAACTCTATAACTGTTCACTATTATTGGCTTTTATGTTTGGAACAGCTTGGAAGGAGATAGTTTTAAAAGATGAATTCATTGGGAAATGCATGTTACTTTGCCCAAGGAAAGAAATATTGTTCCCATTTCATATGCAATGTGTTGTTAATTTAGATTGTGAGCCCTACAACTCAGTGACAGAGTTGAAACATAACAGGAAAACCATGTGAATAAGTTGTGACAAGTCTCAGGTTTTCATGCTCCCCACCCCCCTTCTCTTTTCACCTCAGAAGAGGACACTGGAAGGTGATTGTAAACCACAGTTCACCTGTAGTCCAAACTCAGGGAACTGTTGTTTGCTTAAACTATAGTTAGTGAGAAGTAGTCATATGAAGCCCAAGAGTGGTATTCATTAGGTTAATTAATTTCAGTGGTTCTATGCTGAGTAAAACGTAGCTGAATACGCCACGTGCTTTCAGAACTTGACTTTTTCTGAAACCATCATTCAAACAAACTATGGTTCCCCAAGTTCACATTTCATGGAGAAACCTTGGTTAATTTAAAACTGGAAGCAAATGCTTGCAATATCTTCTGGTGTGCGAAGAGTGTGTGACCCAAGGCTCACCATGGCTCATATAGCAGGAAATGGTGGCTTTTTATTATATCTGAACCAAGCCAGTGCATCTGCCTGGCACCTCACACAAGGGACACCATTCTCAGCTTTAGTCATAATGAAGACAAACTAATCACTGTTAACATTATCAGGCTGCTAATAACGTAGCAGAATTCTGGACGCCCTCAGAGGGCTTCCTTTGTCTCCCTGACACCCACAGCCTCTTGCTGGCCACCACCACGCACACTGACCTTTGAAATATGGAAAGAAACATGCTTTGAAATCAAGCTGGCAGGAACAGCATTCAGGCTGCCGTCACTGGGGGCTCAAAACAAGCGGGGCTATAGTTTGCAAGCTGTCTTCATAATTACTTGAAGCAGTTGTCGCTCTAGCCCGAGTTTGTTCATTACACCCCGACAAACAGCTGATATTTGTTAAAGCACATAGGCCACTTTGTTGAGGCAGCCCTCGATATTGTGGGAAACCCTGCAGCTGCAAGTCACATGCAGTTCAGAGTATTTTCTGGTTCCTTTGCTTCCATGCATGCCTTTTATAGCAGTGCCCTTTTACTCAAACAAAAAAGGGCAGGGAGAGAGCAGGCAGCCGTGGGGGGGGGGGGAGAGAACCCTCACTTAGAAGGTAAACATTAGCTAACAAAAAAAGGCTTGATACGCTTAAGGTTTATGACCCAAATCTGGTTCTCATTAAACAAATGCTTGTGCAGCACTAAGGAATTCTTAGTAATAAGAAAGCGATGGCTGGAATTCAGGATGGGCGAGAGGCAGTGGAACAGCAGCCGTGCCTGTTTCAGTGTTCCAGCGTTGGCTACTGTCTGGGTTGGCAGGTCTCCCATAACTGCCAGCAGGGAGCTCTTGGGAACGGTTTCACTTGGGATTCAGAAGGCACAAGGCTCACTTTCAGAGCACCTGGACTTGGCTAATAAATGCCAATGTGAGGATATAAAGGGTGGGGTGGGGAGGCAATGCTCTCAGAAAAGAATACCACTTGCTGGAAGCCACCCAGGGGGGCGGGAGTGTTCTTGTTCATGAGTCCTGCTTGAGAGTTTTCCACAGACACCTGGATGGATATTGTGAGAATAAGGTGTTGGACTAGATCAGGGTTTCCCAAACTTGGGTCCCCAACTGTTCTTCAACTCCCATCATCCCTAACTAGCAAGACCTGTGGTCAGGGATGGTGGGAACTGTAGTCCCCAAAAAAGCTGGAGAACAAAGGTTGGGAAACACTGGACTAGATAGACCATTGGCTTCATGATCCAGCAGTTCTCTCCTTATGTTAAGAAGACAGGGCTCCTACACCTTTAATTATTCAATGACAAGCTACACCTGCTGAAATTATCTCTTTCACACAGCTATTAAAGGTGCAGGAGTCCACTGTTCCCATCTGGCCATTGTAATCTTTTCCCTTTTCTTTCTTAGAGGCCCAGCACTGTTATGGTTGCTTCCACCATTCCCACCCAAAAATCAGGGTACTGCTGTCCCACCTTGCTTCAAGAAGAAGCCAAGCTCCTAACAGAAGTTGCTTAAGGAGACAAGAACACTAAAAAAAGACCAAAGAGCAGGAGGACACATGCCTCTGAACATGTCTGAAGGATACTTCAGTGTTCTGGTGTTCAAAGAAGTCCTGGTTTGGCATTCCTCAGCCAGGTGACCTTCAGATGCTTTCAACTACAACCCCTATCAGGTCCAGCACCTTAGGGCTGATGGAAGTATGGGTGTGCTGGCCGGGGCAGATGGGAGTTGTAGTTGAAAACTACCCCAGGTTGGGGTAGGCTGAGCTAAAGGAACCACTTTCCACTGCTAGACCCTGGCTCTCTACTGCTGGTGAACAGGCTGCTAACTCTTCAGTAGAGCTGGCTTTGAAGCTAGCACTCTAGTCAAAAGACAGGGGAGCCAAGGATGCCTATCTGATTTTTATTTTATAGTCAGAATGGCAGAGTGAAGTATTTAAGGGACACACTCTTCCAGAATCAAAGGTTTATTGAGAAAACATAGGGAAATAGTAATTAAATGGATAACTCTTGAAGGCTTTCCAGGAAGGGAGAGAGGAAGAGAAGCAAAGACCGAGGGTAAGTTTGTGGCACAGTTGAGCTTTGGAGGAGGGAAGGGAGGCAACACCTGAATTTTTCAGTTTTTCATGGCCAGGCAATAGGTGTACAGCGAGGCATTGATTGGATCAGCAGCAGAGGAAGGTTCTAGCATTAATTATCTCAGGAGATCCCATAGCTGCTGAAGTTACAGCAAGTGTGGCGCCTTGTGTATGGTCAGAGTGTTGGACTAAGACTTGGGAGACAGGGGTTCTAGTCCCCACTCAACCATGAAACTCACTTGAGCTCCTTAGAGGAAAGTCAGGATACAGTATAAATGAAATAAATAAATGTGCCCCCATGAGGTGTACATGCCAAGACACCCATGAGGGGACAAGCAACCAAAATGGGCATCAAATCTTGTTCTATGGAAACAGTCTGAAAGTATCAGAGGCCTGGGCAGAATAGGAAAAACAAATGTCTCATGCCTTCTGTTTCTATACTGTCTCAGTCTTTTCCTCCCTCATGTTGAAGATATGGCAGAGAAGACAGGAAAGCCCTTGTGCTTACTATGCCCTCCACATCTGAAGTCTAAGCTGCTTTTGATTGCATCTGCAAGGCAAATTGGTTTTAGGTGGGTGGCATGGCAAGTGGGGTTGACATCATATCCCAGCAATCTCGATTTTCTTATTACTGGCTTTTTGGGAGATATTTTAGAGCCTGAAAAAAAAGCATCATTTTCAGGGGAAGGCGAAATTGTTTTTCAAATTTGACTGCTGTGTCCCTAGATTCCTGTAGTGCCAGCAGGACTGTTTTGCTCCTTGCATTTTATTTTGTTTTAATTTTTACCTCTTGGTATAGATAGCTGCTGCTCAGAACCTGTTTGGCCCCCTGTTATGGTTATTTTTAAAGTTTGTAGCTCCTGGACTGCAGTGTTCTTTGAGTTGTTATTTACACCTCTCTGACATAACTGCAAAATGTTTCACAGTCTGAATGGTGAGAAATGCAGGGGAGAATTGGGGCCTTTTTCACTTCCAGAAATGCTTAAGAAGCAGACAATGAAAAGGTGACAGTCAGAGTAAAAAAAGCATACTGGGTTCTCCTGTGAGAGTGACAAAAGTTGCTGAGCACAGTGGGTGGATTTATGTACAAATTCAGAGGCTGTCTTTTTGTGTGTGTAAAGGTTAGCAAATCTCTTTCCTCACTTTCTTTCCCAGAAGTAATTTTATTTCTCCTATTTGTTCGACTGAAAAGCCAACTCTTCTCATGCCCAGTATAGTTAGGCCTGAGCCAAAACACAACCCCGTAATTTCATGGGCTACCAAGCGGAACCCCACCCCCGGCCTTTCACTGATGGTTAGTTGTGGTAGGGATGCTTGAGCATTTAGTTCAGAAGTGAAGTGACTTGATTTGCTGGCCTGGGCTAATATGTGGATTGGAACACAGTTACCCTTCTGTTTCTTGAACTCTGGTTTTTGTGTCCTTAGCTCAAAAAAGCCAATATGCCAAAATGTATATTTTAGGTTAAAATACATATGTTGGGGTAAAATATGTAAAGAATAATTGCAAATGTTTATACAGTAGTTGTGGTGGGGACAACTCAAAAATGATGTGGAAAATGAACAGTACAGTATCAGAAAATAGGGTGGGAGAGTCACCCAATTGCCTAGACAACTGACACAGACTGGCTGGATTCAGAGGAGTGGCAGGAGGCACAAGTTGGGGAACCCCCATGGGAAGAAGATTCAGAGCCAAGGGATTGGTGGTGGGACAACGACAAGTGGTCTGAGGGAGAAGGGAGAAGAAGAATGGGAGACGAAGGTGTCTGAAGGAAGCTGAAGAGGTAACAGGGTTTAGTGAGCAGGAAGTGGCTATGGCAGAGAGCAGCCCAGAAGCAGAGGCAGAAGCGGGGGTGGGAGGAGGCAAAGTGGAGGCAGTCTGCTGAAGAAGCCTGGTCTCCCAGGACATGAAGAGAAATAAAGAGAGACTAGACCAGGCACCGGCAAACTCTGCCCTCCAGATGTTTTGGGACTACAACTCCCACCATCCTTAGCTAACAGGACCAGTGCTCAGGGATGATGGGAGCTGTAGTCCCAGTCCTGGCAATTCTCTCATTGGGGCAAGACCTCAATGGGGAAGAGCTGCTGTGATCACTAGCCCTCCGCTGTTTTGGTTTCTTTGAAAAAACAGTTAACTTCACCAACACTGGGTGTTTTATGGTTGACCTACTCCTGACAACTAGGCAACTCTCCCTACCATCCTGCTCTGTGTTTCAGCAGCTTGGTGCAGGAATACGTATAGGAAAAATTGCCAGATTGCCTAAGCAAGTAGGTGACCCTCCCTTCTGAACCCCCTCTGCAAATAACTTCTGGTCCTGCAGAACCACAGAAGTTGATTAATTGTAGGTTTGGAAGTTTCCAGGGAGGGGGATAAATGCCCACTATCCCCCTAAAATATTTAGGCTCAAACACATTTCCAAGGCTTAGGAGAGAAACAAGAATACATATAGTATGTGTAAAACCACATTTGTAAGCAAACCATATTTGTAAGCAGTCTCCCTAAGCTGGTTTCCATGCCTCTGTTTCCCATTCCTAAATTAATGTCTTAATTTAAATGTTTGAATGAAGTGTGATACATTTCTTTCCCCTCCCCCTGCTCTATTTGAGCCCTAACAACAGCAAATGACACGACTGTCGTTTGAAGAGTAGGGTTACACCCGTGCCTTGTTACCTCATTTTCATGACAAAGATTGTATCTGACATTTAATATCCAATATCTTTCAGGAAACAAAGTGAAGGGCTCCTCCACCCTGACCTTTTCCATGCACTCTCTCTGTGATTGGTTCATGCATTTCACTCCTCCCTGCATATTAGGGTCTCATCAATCAATCAAATAGTGATTGCAATGTAATATCACAGAGCAGCATGATTTTCAAAGTGTGTCATCAAGGGTTTAGAAAACTAAAATCCCGCCGTGCTTCAAGTAGTTGTTCATTTAAAACATAACACAAATAGGTTGGATTCTCTTGCATGTCGGCCACATCACAAGATCTGAGCAGCAACTGTATGGATTTTTGTGTAACACACTAAAATAATGCACAATATTCATGGTCAGCTAGCAACCTCTCCTAGCTTAGTTTGCACAAAGGTGGCTTGGAAAGCATTAAAAACACACATACAAACAGATTGCGGAAAATGAGTAGTGACGTTTGATGGCTATAAGTACAACTGGCAACTTCTGGGATAAATTCCTAGGAACGGTTATCCTTTTTTGTAACATTGTAGAATTAAGAAACACATGTCCAAATGAAACTGCAATAGTCTGAAATTAAAGATGGAACATTTCACTGGAATTCATAATGTTCAGCAGTATGGCAGATTTACACAACCCCAATTCACACCCACCTCACAAATTATAACGTTGGAAGATGAACTCTGGATGTGAAAAGGTCACAGAGGAGCTTGTGAAAGAGCTTGTGTATGTTCTTTATGTGAGTGGACCGGAGTTACCTCTGAGTCTGGGATGATTTCAGGGTGTGTTTCTGGGAACAGCTAGATCTCTAGCAAGATTATCTGCAAATAATGCAATAAACCAGAGGTTAAAAAAAAACAAACCTCACCACATGTGAGTTACTCTCAAATCTGCCCCACCACACAATAGAATTGGACTTCCCTGCTGCTGCCACTGCTAATGGTGAGCCCCCCCCCCCCCGCTGTGGAAGAATATCTCCTTTCCCCTGAAAATTCATGGAAAGTGTCCGTTTTGACAGGTCACTTGTGCCCAGCTCTAACTAGATCAGATGAAGCACAGAAGAAAGGATTAAGATATTATTGAACAACATTAGTGGAGTGAGTTCTGAAAGCAACACCCGTCACTAACGTTACTGCCATCATCATCATCATCATCATCATCATCATTTTAGTGGTGCCTTTCTACAGGGCATGAGAGGCAGTCATTTAACAGGCAAAGAAGTATGGAAATATGGTAGTAAGAAAAGTTACTTCCTGTTGTTTCACTGGGTCTGCCATGCAGCATTTTCATACACCTGCTGTTACAGTGGTCCCTGCAGTAGCACAGACTGAATGGCTGCAGGGAGACAATAGAAACCTGAGGGTGGTAATGAGCCATGGTTGGCAGCTGCAAGAGAGATGGTCCCTATAACAAGCTGAAGATGAGGGGGTGGCAGGTGAATACTTGAGAAAGACTGCTTCCACCTGTGCCAGGGTACCTGCAGGGCATCCTGCCCCAACTTGGGGCCCTCTAGATGTTTTGAACTACCACTCTCACCAGCCCCAGCCAACACAGCCATGCTGGTGGTTTGTCATTATGGACTCTGAATACACTTCAGAATAAGATAATCATAGTTTTGTTTCTGTTATGCTTAATAACCTTTTTGGAGAGAAAATGTTCCTGAAGTCCTCCCAGTTGTGAAAACTGCAGTCAGGGCCTTAAAAATGTTTGCGAGGGGCCAAGTATTTGGTTGACATGTGGATGCCACCCTTTGCAACTAATTGGGGATATGATTGTTTATCAGTTCCTCATGGGAGTGTGTGTGTGTTATCCTGTGGAAGATCTTCAAAACAGGACCTTACCTGGAAATCTGTCTGTTGTTGTCAGCTGCTTAGAGCATCATTTAATACAATAAAAGGAATATGAAGATAAATGTAATTAAAAGAAAAGATAAATTTTGGATAAATATTATGTTAAAATTAAGTTATTAAAGTTGGGATCTAAATTATCTAAAATTAGGGATATAATATTGGAAAACTATATTATAAGAATTGAAACAAGGTAATAAATTGCTGGGTAAAGTTTAAGATTTTGGAATGCAGGAACGAGAGTTGTGAGGAAGTCAAATCAGGTGAATGAAATGTGGATATTGAAAAATTATATGTTATTTTGCATGTTTTTCTTACTGTTTAAATAAACTTTTAATAAATATTATTATAAATAATAATAATAATAATAATAATAATAATACAATAATCATCACTGTTGTGCAATATGATTCTCTGTATTCGCTGCTGAAATTTACATATTGCAGTTGTAATGATATTTCATCCAATTTGTTGTAAAATTCTTCTTATTAATCCAGCACTTTTTTGTGGTTGCTAAATGTGATGCAAGCATTCCAGGTGGAGCCAGCCTGTGAGCAACCATGCATTTCACTCTCCTGCCCCATTCTACCCCCAAACTCTGCTTATGTTTTGCCCCTTTTTATCTTGGCATTGGCATGCCAGTCCAATGGTGCAACAATAGCCGTGTAAATCCACTATGCCTGCATATCTTTGTGTTCTGCTGACACAAGAGAACTGAGTGGCCCTCCTGTCCTTGCCTAGTGGCTGCAACCCAAAGAAAGTATTGCACTGGCAAAAAGTTATTATGACAGTGAATGTTGCACTATGGGTGAAGGCAGAGCACTGCAATTGTTAAAAAGGTCAACTCGCTGTCCTCTTTCCCCCCACTCTATGGCAACACTATTGATATAATAGATCAATGAACTTTAATGGAAATACAGCTAACATCTACTATGTTCCTTGATGTACTAGCATGACCCAAATAATTATTTGCCATTTTCTGGCAATACTGTTACTATGGTTTCCACCGAATGTAGCACAGGTCTGATGCTCTCTAAACAATGCATGCGCCTTTCCAAGGCAGAAAGGATGTGCTAAAAAGTCATTTTATACTTGGTGAGAAAATAGGAACCACATATCCTTTTTACTGTGGTCTCTTAGGGGTTCGGGGAAAGGAATTATTCAGTGGCAAAAGGGACTAGATGAAATGAAAGCTAAAATCACCAAGAGATGGCTGGCTGGCTTCCCAGAATGATAGTAATTATTAAAGTGCCTTTGCACCATCTATTCCAAAGAGCTGAGTTGGCATCACATGTTTTAATAAATAGATCCACAAAAGGGAGGGAGAAGCATGCAATTAATTTGTCATTTCTCTATTATACAATGCATGAAAGAGCTGAAGTGCATAAATGCAAAATCAAATTCAGATGAAGAGCCTAGTGGGGGCAGTTGCACTGGGGGGGGGCTTCCCCTCCCCCCAAATCCTCCTTTACAGCCTATAATATGGTGATCCAGCATAATTCCAGGCTCCTGTTCCATTCTCGTTTCTGCAAAGCACCTCTCTGTTTCTGTCTGAAGGTTTTGTTTCTTTTAAGAGAAGGACATTAAGAATGTAACTCATCTGCACTGAACATCAGCAGTAGGGAACCTGCTTCCATATGTTGGACTCTGTCTTTCATCAGTTCCAGGCAGCATGCATTGGGTGGATGTGATTTCATATATTTGTTGTTGTTGTTTAGTCGTGTCCGATTCTTCGTGACCCCCATGGACCAGAGCACGCCAGGCACTCCTGTCTCCCACTGCTTCCCGCAGTTTGGTCAAACATGCTGGTAGCTTTGAGAACACTGTCCAACCATCTTGTCCTCGGTCATCCCCTTCTCCTTGTGCCCTCCATCTTTCCCAACATCAGGGTCTTTTCCAGGGAGTCTTCTCTTCTGATGAGGTGGCCAAAGAACTGGAGCCTCAGCTTCACGATCTGTCCTTCCAGTGAGCACTCAGGGCTGATTTCCTTCAGAATGGATAGGTTTGATCTTCTTGCAGTCCATGGGACTCTCAAGAGTCTCCTCCAACACCATAATTCAAAAGCATAAATTCTTCGGCGATCAGCCTTCTTTATGGTCCAGCTCTCACTTCCATACATCACTACTGGGATATATTACGACTACTAAATTTCTACCCCTCCTTTCCTCCAAGGAGCTCACAGTGGTTTACATTATGCTTCTCCCCTCCCTCCCATTCTACACTCAGATAACCCTGTCAGTTTAGCCTGAGAGATGGTGACTGGACCAAGGTCAACCAGTGAGCTTTATGGTTGAGCAGGGATTTAAACTCTGGCCCCAAGGTCCTAGCTCGACACTCTAACCACCACACCACAACGGGTCTCTTATATAAACAAATAAATGTATTTTATTGCGCTGCTGCAAAGTGATGGGGCTTCTCCCGAGGACTAATGAATGCATGCCTCAATTACATCTTAAGTTTTTGGTCATAATTCCAGCATTTCTAGACTATGGTAAAGGTAAAGGTACCCCTGCCCGTACAAGCCAGTCGTGTCCGACTCTGGGGTTGCGTGCTCATCTCGCTTAAGAGGCCGGGAGCCAGCGCTGTCCGAAGACACTTCCGGGTCACGTGGCCAGCGTGATGAAGCTGCTCTGGCAACACTTTCCTATAAAACATCACAAGGTGGGAAAACATTCAAAAGATTATAGTGTGATAATGCAACACTGGTGGGGAGGGAGTATATTGGCAGTCATACTGCTGCTAACCTCATTAAGAAATTAGGATAGATTTGTCCTTCAGCCCCAGAAAAGGGAGCACATAAACCTCAAAGAACAGCAGCAGCAAAATGTAAAAAGCAAAATGATGGAGACACTTTGGTGTGATGGAAATGCTGCTGTTCACCCAGGCATGCCTTTGCATTAATTTCTCCCTGGTTATTAGTTAAGTATATGAATAAGCCTAAAACTGGCTGTAACCCGCCTGTAACAGCTCCCCTCTTCAGTAATGCAAATATGTGCTGGCAAGCCAGAGAATCCAGATGGCAGACTGAGCACCAGTGTAGCTATGCATGCTATGTTGCTCCCAGTTCCATGCCACAGTGGTCCTGATGCGAGAGGAACACAGTAGCTGTGGGTCTTGGCTTGCTTTGTGAGCCCTTTGGGTTGCCTAAACTTCACTGCAGTGACCTGCTCTTGGTTTGTGGTGCACTGTGACTTGGGTTGCACAGCTTGCTTGGATGGGGGTGTGCATGTGTGTGTAGCTGGATCGCTCTGCTTCTGAGCAAGGAGGTTGAACCGCACAACTCCTGCTTCTGTCATGCAATGGCTGGAGCTGCAATGTGACACTGGGGGAATCTATGGATGAACCATTCACATGCTCTTTCCATGAGGTCTGTTTTTAAACAACAACAACAACCCAGATACATTTCAATAGGTTTCCTCGTGCATATACTTGAACAAAACGATTGAAAAAAATATAAAAGGCAGAGGAGGAAATTCCCTGCCGAGATTATCCTTTGTCTATCTGTTACTGGCCCAAGCATGTTCTACTTTAGAATGGGCAACATGTACCTACTAGTCCTGGAATGTCTTGCTTATGAAAAACAGGGAGCTTTAACCATCTGATATTTGTGTAGAGTCAAAATCTATCCCTCCTGCCATCACTGAATAGATTAAAGTATGCATTCTTTAAAAGAAAGAAAGAGGAAGGGGGAACTCCAGAATACCTTTAATTTTTAGTCTTCCTTCATTCCAAGAGATTGCTGTCTCCAGCTAATTTCCTGTCTAGCACCAAGAGTGTCTAATTCAGGGGGTACCAAAACCCTGAATTAAGTTCCGAAGTTTAGGAATGACATGCTGCACATATTTTACACAGCTAAAGAGTCACCCAGCATCTTTGTCTGCTGTTGAGATATTCCTTCCTTGCACAAAAAAAAGTATTATTATGAGAGTTACCATCTCACTGCCCCCGCCCACTGACACCTTGCAGCTCCTCTTGCTCGTACCAACAGCATGGCAGACCAACATTCAACAAGTACTGCTTGTCTTCTCATGAGATTTCTGCCTGTTACACTGCTGTTTGTTACAAACGCAGTATCAACACCAGGGGGAAATGATGGTGACCTTAGCAGTAGCGGCAGTGGTGCTGCAGAGAGAAAGAAAGAGGATCATGGGAGCAGAAATGTGGGGCTGAATCCTTGGCTGTACAAAATGTACATTCTGCTGCAATTGTACATTGTGCTGTACAAAATGTACATTGTATGCTAATGCAGCTGCTAAAAACATGAGAGTCCATTCAGAAGAGAATGGGGCAATTACACCTATTATCTTCATAAGATGCCCCAGTTTTGCTACCCATAGAAGCCTGGGGTGGACAATATTTTCTGCCTAGGGCCACCTTCCTTCAGGGATAATCTATTGTGGGGCTGGGGGGTAGCTTTTGGTGGAACCAAAGCCAGTAATGGGCAGTACTAGAGCTTTGGTTTTGGGACACTTGGAAGGGTAAGCATGCAAGATTTGGTTTTGATAGTGCATATTAGCAGCTTTCATATATAATAAATGAAGCAATGCTTTTCTAGTCCTTCCAAATATTCCTTCAGTGCAATCCAGAAATAAGGTCATTCTGTTCCTTGAGACTCTCAGGTAAGTGATTGCAACGTCAGCCACCTATTTACCCATCCCATGCTGCAAAAAAGACTGTAAAGCCCTCCCCAAATATTTGCAAGTCTCCAAAGAAAGGTTATTCCTTATTTGTGTAAAAAAAATTGTGTCTGCGTAAGGATTTGGTGCATATGATGTGTGGCATGATCAAGAGGACCTTCTCAACGGATCAGCAAGAACGTGATGGGACATGCTGGCTCTTTGAAGCCAGTGGACCAAAATCACTTAGGCTTTAAAGAAGAAGAAGAAGCTTTAATTGTGCCTGAGAGGCTATTAGAAACCTTTCAAGTGCAGGCTTTCAAGTGCTAGGCCAGCAAAGAGTCTAAAAAATTATTATGGGAAATGGGCATTGCTGCAAAAGTATCGCTTTGTCTTCTGCACAAAATTGTCAGTGCACCTCAAGAAATGATAAGCATAGATGTGGACATGATATGTCCTCAGAGTCCATAAGGTGCACAGGGCTTATTTGTTAACACAAATGGGAATGCAGATAAACAAGCTGACTTCTACTAGTTCTGTTGTCAGCCAATGCCACAAAGAGACCAGAGCCCACATTGCTTCTACCTCCTACTCCACACAAAAGAGGAACACAGAACATTGAATTTGGGGAGAAGTCACGGAGAAGCTCAAACATCCTCTCCAGATGGTGCATGCTTCCTGCAGTAAGTCTATCCAGTGGTGTAGCTTGGGTTGCCATCACCCGAGGCTGCACAGAGTTGGGGGTGGGTGGGAAGGAAATGGAGGGGGTATGTATGAAATAGTGTCTGTGTCACCCTGGAGATTGCAGCTGGAGAGATAGAAGAAGAAGAAGAAGAAGAAGAAGAAGAAGAAGAAGAAGAAGAAGAAGAAGAAGAAGAAGAAGAAGAAGAAGAAGAAGAAGAAGAATAGTAGTAGTAGTAGTAGTAGTAGTAGTAGTAGTCATGGAGGTTAATTCCTGACTGGCATGGAAAAGCCATTTTTAACAGAGCCCAGCGATGGAAGCACACAGCTGTATTGAGACAGCACCAGGTGTTGAAATGTTGTGCTCCTAACAATTTCATGCCCGGGGCCACTGCCCCCATACACCCCCACACTACACCACTGAGTCTATCTCAAGTCTGAGAAATGGGGAAGTAGTGGGACCCCTTAAAATCTACCTGCCTCCTAAGCCTAAGTTCAGTCTTAGGTACAAGAGCTCCCACATATTGACCCAAACACAGCAAGGGAGATTGGCCCATGATATCTGGTGGACTTGTTTCCTCGCTCCTTGCATTCATTGCCCTTTCCCACAGTTCACTCTTTTGCACAAAGTGCAGCATTAGCGTACTGTAATTGCTGTCAACCTCCCACACCTCTCAGATCTACTGTGAGGAAGAGGCAAAAGGGCAGGAAAGGAAAAACGTGTGTGCACACACATGAGCTTGCAGGCTCAAAGATAAACAAAATACTTTGGAAGAAGTACAAGAACTAAGGAGCTACAATAACTGGGTCACTGATTCTGAGCCAGGAAAAACATACACAAGTGGAAATAAGAGCAGTAGAAGAATTTTCATATTACCTCATCCAAAGGTTTAACGTGTCCAGACAGCAAGATGTTCTGTCTTCTGGAAAGTTATTGTGGGAAAGGAAGAAGGCATCTCTGAGGCATTTCCACACAGTCTAATCACAGCTATTTAGAGATACGATTCATGTGTCCGTACACGTGTAACCGGAGATGTCTTCAAAACCTAATAAGAAGCAGAAGCAGCAAAAACATTAGGAGGACACATTATTAAATTGATCTCTGATAGTTTAAAAACAAACAACACAGTGATTGGGACTAAAAAAACAAACAAACCCAACTGCATATTTAAATTATCTTTGGTGTAAGATGCTTAAACTTAGTTTATAACTATATGTGAATTCCCTGAAATGTAGGAAAACCACTGCAATCCACAGGACTCTCATGATCATAGACCATTGGGTAAAACCTTTCCACATAAGGCAGAGCAAATTTTTAGTACCTTACCACTATATAGTTTGAGAAAAGGCACCATTATTTAGATAGCATCAATATAATGTGTCCTATCAATGTGGAATCTAGGATTTTGAACACTCTTGGTATGGTAAACAAGATGTCCAAATGAGGGACAGATCTGCTAGGAAAGTAATAACAGGGGCTCTAAATCCAGAGTGGCCCCAGAAGCAACTTTCGTTCACATTGCTTTAAAAAAAATGGGTCTAGTATTGATTAATTTTTAGTTGTCTATATTTCAACAATCCCAAAGTTTGAGAGTCAGCAGCACCAGGGTTTTTTTCCAACTGGAACTCAATTCTGACACCCCTCAGGTGGGTGCCAGAGAACAAGGGAGGAGTTTGTGGTGACTTCCGGCACCCCTTTTTCTAGAAAAATAGCACTGGGTTGTAATGTTGTAAAAGGGCGGTGATCTGTCGTGACACAGCCCCATTGAAGAAGATAATAGTGGTTACCTAGACCTCATTGCTGCTTGTGAAAGGGCCCACATAGCAGATGAAGCTTCAGGGCCCCAGAAACGTAGGTCCAAATGTAAGATTTGAAATGAGTGAATAAAAATTGTGCCTTGAAAAGTCTTGCTTTGGATCATTTTTGTCCAGTAAATACATGCCTTACAGTTGCCTTTGTGTATTTGCTTTTTGCTAATCCAGGAAAAATTGCTTGTGTGGTTTTAATGATAGTGTATTATAAAGTTTCCATTTTACTCAAAGGAGTGTGGTAAAAATATGCAGTAAAGGTTCTTTGTGGCTAGTGAAGGAAGAGCAGAGGAAGAGCTGGTCACTGCAGGCAACATCTGTTTACAGGTCCACAGTGGCTCTGCTCCTACTCCTGCTGCAGAGTCTGGCTTATTGCAGTGTTTGAACCTGGGTTTGTGGGTTTGGAGAGCAAAAAAACATGAGCTCAGGTTCAGCTGCCACAGCAAGCCAGACTCTGGCATGTTTCCCAATAATGCTGCATTAGGAGGAGGGAAGGGAGAAAGAAAGAACTTTTCAGCAAGTTGTCCAGATTCCTTGCCCCACCACCTATCTGAATATGGAAATGGGGACCTTTGGACAAAGAATGGCTGTGCAGCATACCACGCTGTTCACAAGCATGTTTGGATCAGGCCCCTTGTGTGTAAAAACAGGAGAAACTTCACATGTAAATTTCACACTGGAAGAGGGGAATCAAAATTCAGGCTTTTGCTTTAAGGAGAATAGGAGGGGCACAGATCAGATGAAAAACAGCATTTAAAATAAAAATAAAAAATCTACCACAGTAAATATGACCTTCTGCCCCTGACTCACTTGGCTGGTCAACCATCAAGCATTCTGCCTTATTGCCAAAGCCATGTACTGAACCACAGTAGTGTATGTTTCTTTTTTTAAATTTGTGCAGTTCCCAGAAAATAAAGTGTGTTGTTATGTTTTGCTACAACAGCAATGTTTCTGGATTGTTCCACCTAATATTTAAAAGTAACAGAGCTTTCATTTTATTTCACCAAGCTAGCCACTTGGGAGTCCAGAAATAGCCAATGTTTATAAAAGAGTCTAGCTCATACAGTTAAAACTATATTTATTTCTTTTAGCTAGAGGATGCAATCCTGAAGTCTCTTTTTCTGAATTAGCTGCATTAATTTGGTCCGAGGAGACCCTGTAGTCTAAGATTGTTGCAGTGGGACATGAGCCAGAGCCAAAGTGGTGCTTGGTATAGTGGTTAGCATGACATCTTCTTTGGCGATCACTCGTAGCCAAGATTGTCTTCCATAAACACGGTTTTAACAATGAGTCTGTAAGTGACTTTTGAGGCCAATTCTGGATCCACACGTCCTTCCACAGTGGGGACATTGGTTTCCATGCAGGAGTTGATCACGTTGTGGATTTGCCAAGCATGCCTTCTTCTTAGCACGTTTCTCCCTTGTGTCCTGAGTTTGGGTGTCTTCAAAGCCCATGACACCTTTGGTAAAGGCTGTTCTCCAACTGAAGCACTTGCAGGCCAGTGTTTCCCAGTTGTCAGTGTTTATACTACATTTTTAAGATTTGCCTTGAGATAGTCTTTAAACCTCTTTTGTTGACCACCAGCATTATGTCCATTTTTAAGTTCAGAATAGAGAAGTTGTTTTGGAAGACGATCATCAGGCATCCGCACAACATCACCAGTCCAACAAAGTTGATCTTGAAGTATCAACACTGGTGATCTTTGCATCTTCCAGTACACTGATATTAGTTCACCTGTCTTCTCAAGCGAGTGTAAAAAATTTCAGAGACACCATTGATGGAATCTTCCGAGGAGTTGGAGATGCCGTTTATAAGTGGTCCATGTTTCACAAGCATATAGTAAGGTTGGTAGTACAATAGCTTTGAAAACAAGCATTTTGGTTTCCCTGCAAATGTCCCAGTCCTCAAACACTCTGCACTTCAATCAGGAGAAAGCCCCACTCTCAGAGTGAGAGTGAGTGAGCCAGTCACTCTTTTTCAGCCTAATCTATTTCACAGGGTCACTGTAAGGATGGAAGAAAAAGCAAAGGTTACATAAAAATGTAATAAATAATAATTCAGCCAAACTCATTAAAAAAAATTCCTATCTTACAGGTTTCAGTAGGAGAGAGTCCCATGCTATGTTGTTACTCTCAGGTGTGGCAGCTGAAAATAAACTAAGAAAGATGTTCATGTTCTATTTCATTATTTTTCAGAATAATGCATCCTTGCTCAAAATGATTCTGCACAAAATATCCCAACATACGTAGTAATGTACTATGGAATGTGAACTGCATCGTGAACTGGTGAGGAAATTTTTCAGATTATAACCCTAGAGATGCTTGGCTGATTAGGTCAGATTGCTAATACAATATGTTCTTATTTTGTATTTTTATGTTGTGAATTGCCCTGTTTTCTTTGGATAAAGGGTGGTATACAAATTTAATAAATAATAATCAGAGAGAGAGAGAGAGAGAGAGAGAGAGAGAGAGAGAGAGAGAGAGAGAGAGAGAGAGAGAGACTACCTCATTGTTCTTGTTGGCTTCCTTTTTCGGGAATCCAAAGCTCACATGTCTGCCCCCTTCCTACCACCAGCACACCTCCCACGTCAAACTTTCTCTCTGGATCCTGCTTTCCTCAACTTTGGGGCCTGGTTCACACATTCAGACCTAGCAGGGATTGAATGGAGGTGCCAGTTGCATAACTCAGCACCTCCCTGTAGTGAATGTCTTAAAGCTGCATGTCTTATTTGTATGCATAGATGCACATTTTGAAGAGATCGCCACAATAGAAATAGAAATAGAATATGTTTCACCATAGTGGGGTAAGGAGGAATGTTATCAGGTGACCTGTGTGACTGTTCAGATGGCTCTCCAAGCACTAGCTGTTGATGGGAGAGTTTGAGGCTCCCCCTGTTCTTAGGGTTCTCTAATTGGGATTGGGGAGCTCTTCAACTAGAGGACCATTCTCTCAAATAGAGGTCACCCTATTCCAGAACCATGCGTTTCCATGGTAAAATCACCTGTCCTATCAAATTCCAGCTGATTCCATTTGCAGTCAGAATGTCTATTATCAACAACTGCTACCTTCAACATATTCTCCAAGTGCTTTCATACACAGATTTGTATGCAAAATTATTCATTCTTACATATGAATATATGAAGTTCCACTATATTGTCAGAAGCATCTAGCTGGCTACTATCCATTAGGGATTTGTTCAGAGATCTTTCATAGGTTTGCTCAATATCCTTTCTAACTAGTGATCCCAGTGGCTAAATGTGAGCCCTTAAGCATATGAAACACATACTCTACCTTTGCATTATCTGCCGTTAACCTATGGCCTCTTCCCAAAATGGCATTTCTAGCTTTCCTACAGTTGCACTGCATCATATATTTTATAGTCTTAGGACGACACTCATAGTCATTTTCCCTACGGTTGGCACTTGTTTCTCAGTCTTGCAGTAGTGCTAAAACAATAGATTACTTCCTAGCTCAGCACATAGGTGATTTTTTCAAAAGCACTGATAATTTCACAAGTCATAAATCAGTCGGCAGTTTCAGAAGATGCCTCTGTATGAATAGAACCCAATTTTTTGTTGTTTTTAAGATAAATGAATCATCTACTCTCATGGGGGTTTGCACATTTTATGCTAAATGTTAAGAGAGCTGCCACTAATTTGGCCTCCTTCCTGTGGGTGCCAGTGCCCTGAACAATGAGTAATGAACTTTATTTGAAGGGAAAGGGCTTGAGAGTTAACAATGTAGGCTAAAACAGTGGACCTTGGAAAAAGCCAAATCACTACTGATGAGAACAACTGGCACAAAAAAAGATCAGCTGTAACCCTGGAAACAGGAACACTGAAGTGCCAACCTCAGCAACAAGCACACAGCTCATACCTGGTATTTTATATTGTGCCTTTGTTGTGTCACTGAAAACATGCTAATATATTTTTTTCTCAGAACACATAAACAAGATGTTGCCTGGGGATAGATTAAAAAAAACACCCCAGTGTGCTGATGTGTCTGTCTATCAGCTGGCACAACAGTGGGTGTATCTGAGCAGCAGCTGACAGTTGTGCAACGCTGGCCTTCGCTTCAAGTACATCAGTGCAGGCTGAACTGTAACATGTCTAAATTCAATGCCTGGCAAGCCTAAACCAATATCAACATGCATCTAAGAAAACTTCTGGGAAACAGAAGAAAGGAGCTTTTGCTCATTAAAGCCCTCTTCAGAAAAAGCACTCAGGCGCTCAGCAGAAGGATGAGCTTAGCTGTGCTGGCTAGCCATGCTCTCAATAAAGGTAAAGGGACCACTGACCATTAGGTCCAGTCATGACCGACTCTGGGATTGCGGTGCTCATCTTGCTTTATTGGCCAGGGGAGCCAGCGTACAGCTTCCGGGTCATGGGGCCACCATGACGAAGCTGATTCTGGCGAACCAGAGCACTGCACGGAAATGCCGTTTACCTTCTCGCTGGAGCAGTACCTATTTATCTACTTGCACTTTGTGCTTTTGAACTGCTAGGTTGGCAGGAGCAGGGACCGAGCAACGGGAGCTCACCCTATTGCAGGGAGTCGAACCGCCGACCTTCTGATCAGCAAGTCCTAGGCTCTGTGGTTTAACCCACAGCGCCACCCGCGTCCCTATGCTCTCAATACTGGGTGCCATTCACTGGTCATAACATTTCTTCTCTGCCCAAGGATGATGTGTTCAATTCAATGCATGAAAGAGGCCTCTATGCATGTACAGCTGTATGCATGTGGGGCTTTCTGTGCAGTTGGGAACCTCAATCTCACAGGGTTCCAGAGTATCAGGGATGTGGACTAGAGGGGTACACTGATATCAGGTTCCAGACATAGGACATCCCAAGAGGACCACACTTGTACATTCACTTGTTCCCTTGGAGAGGGCTCAACTTGCACAATGATGTGTTCATTCTGGGAGCCTTTGCTCATGACTGCAGCAGTATGTCCCCACAGCAGCTTCTTTCCATATCCCTGCCACCATATAAACAATTCCCTCCACATAGAATTCCGTTCTCTGAAGGAGTAGGTGCAATGTTTGGAGTTGCAGCTAGATACCTCACTGTCACCAAATGTCCAGGTGAACTCAGCGGTTTGGAGTGTTCATTAGTCAGCTTTGGTTGGTGTGCCAACTATGGCTGTCCCTGGACGGGAATAGCCTTGTCATAGTGTTCCATACATTAGTAACCTCACCACTCTGATGTGCTATATGTGGTGCTACCCTTAGGCCTGGTTTGGAAGCTGTGCAAGTTAGAGTAGCTAGGGTGCTTAGTTGGGTCATTCAGTTTTACACATATTATCCCAGTGCTGAAAGATCTGCACTGACTACACATTAGCCACTAGGACAAGTCCAAAGTTTCGTTGCTGATATTTAAAGTCACAAACTTAAATATCTTATGGACTGCTTCTCCCTGGTACACGAGAACCTGCTGTTTAAGATCTTCTAAGGAGACTCTATTGGCCACTTTATGACCAGCAGATTGTTGCTTAATCACAACGTAGAAGTGGGTCTTTTTGGCCGTTACACTCACTGCACTCTGGAATTCCGTCTCTTGGGTAACTCATGAGATGGATACAGTAATGACATTTAAAAGCATCTTAAAATATCTGGAACCACTACACTGACTACCCCAATCCAGCCTAACCCTCTCACAAATATCTTGTTTTTTTATCTGGAGGATTTCTTTATTTGTATGAAAAGACATTAGGTCACAAAAGCTGTCCTCTGTCACCTGAAGTGGTACAGAACAGGTCCAGGTTTACTACCTCAGAACTAGGCTGTGGAAGGGGTTTGCAAATATGAAACAACAACCAATGAAATAATCTAAAACCCAAAATGGTCGACATATTTACCATGATTTAGGCCCTGGATTGTTTTAATTGTCTTTTAAGCAACCACAGATGAAGATATGGATTAATAATAATAATAACAATAATAATAAATAAATAAATAAATAAATAAATAAATAAATAAATAAATAATAAATTTTATTTATATCCCGCCCTCCCAAGCCGAAGCCGGGCTCAGGGCGGCTAACAACAATCAAATAATCAAACAATCAAATAATCCAACATTCTAAAAACATTTCACTATAAAAATTAATTAAAATCAAATTAATGGCAACCGTTAAGCAAAATTCTGTGCAGGTTGCCAGAGGAGGGAGTCAGGCTGCACCCTGACCAAAGGCCTGGTGGAACAACTCTGTCTTGCAGGCCCTGCGGAAAGATATCAGGTCCCGCAGGGTCCTAGTCTCTTGTGACAGAGCGTTCCACCAGATTGGAGCCGCAGCTGAGAAAGCCCTGGCTCTAGTTGAGGCCAGCCTAACCTCTCTGTGGCCTGGGACCTTCAGGATGTTTTTATTTGCAGACCGTAGGTTCCTCTGTGGGGCAAACCAGGAGACGCGGTCCCGTAGGTACGAGGGTCCTAGGCCGTATAGGGCTTTAAAGGTTAAAACCAGCTCCTTAAACCTGATCCTGTACTCCACCGGGAGCCAGTGCAGCTGGTATAGTACCGGATGAATGTGATCTCGTAGCGAAGACCCCATAAGGAGTCTCGCCGCGGCATTCTGCACCCACTGGAGTTTCTGGGTCAGTCTCAAGGGCAGCCCCACGTAGAGCGAGTTACAATAATCCAGTCTGGAGGTGACCGTTGCATGGATCACAGTGGCTAGGTCAGGGCGAGAGAGATAAGGGGCCAACTGCTTAGCTTGGCGGAGATGAAAAAATGCTGCCTTTGTTATAGCTGTAATCTGCGTCTCCATAGGGAGGGAGGTATCGAAGATTACACCCAAACTCTTAACGGACAGTGCTGGCACTAATTGCACCCCCGCAAGAGATGGGAGTTGCCCCCTCAATCCCGAATTGTCCCGTCCCAGCCAGAGGACCTCTATCTTCGAAGGATTTAACTTCAACCGGCTCCCACGTAACCATCCAGCCACAGCTTCCAAACATCTGGTCAGTGTGTCTGGGGCCGAGTCAGGATGGCCATCCATCGACATATAGAGTTGGGTGTCATCGGCATACTGATGGCAACCCAGCCCAAAACTCCGGACAAGCTGGGCGACGGGGCGCATAAAGATGTTAAAAAGCATTGGGGAGAGTATCGTACCCTGAGGCACTCCACACACCAAGGAGTGGCGCAATGACAATTTCTCCCCAAGTGCCACCCTCTGTCCCCGACCAGAGAGAAACGAGCGCAGCCATTGAAGGACTGTGCCCTGGATCCCCACGTCAGCAAGGCGGTGGTCCAGGAGTTCGTAATCGACCATGTCAAAGGCTGCTGACAGGTATAGAAGAATCAGCAGCCCCAACCCGCCTCGATCCAGCTGCCTGCGGAGATCATCTGTTAGGGCGACCAGAGCCGTCTTGGTCCCATGACCAGCGCGGAAGCCGGACTGGAATGGATCCAGAGCCGATGTTTCATCCAGAAATCTACCAAGCTGTTCAGCAACCGCTCTCTCAATCACCTTACCCAGGAATGGAAGATTCAAAACCGGGCGGTAATTGGATAGATCTAAGGGATCTAATGATGTTTTCTTTAAGAGCAGGCGCACCACTGCCTCCTTCAATTCCCCTGGGAATATCCCGGTGCCAAGGGACAAATTGATGATATCCCCCAGGGGGGCCTGCACCTCGTCTGGGCATGCTCTAATCAGCCAAGACGGGCACGGGTCAAGAGGACAGGTGGCGGGCTTTCCAGCTTGGAGGAGTCTGTCCACATCGGCTTGGGATATCCGGTCAAAGTGGTCCAATACTGGACCTGAGGTGTGTGGACCCGATTAGGACCATGGTGTGTGGGGAAGCGGGTCTGATTCTTCTCACACACATCATCTGAAGCATCAGCACCATCTCACACTCAGAAGCAATGGACGAGTCAGAGAAAAATAGCAGATTGTGGTATTCTGAGGAGGAAAACAGCATGGGGGGAGTAACACCCCCTCCTCACATGCTGGATCAGAGATCTCTGGGGCTTCTATTTTGTGTAAATTATCACCAGATAACACATTTGGGTCTCAGCAGTATTTCATTCAGAATCCAAATAGGACAGGCAAGGCAAGATTTGTAAAGGAGGTGAGATTATTATTATAATTTATTGAATTTATATACTGCTCTATACCTGGAGGTCTCAGGGCAGTTCCCAGAAAAAGATAAGTCTTTTTCTCAATGCACTTTAGAAAATTACAAATTATGTGCAGTGTCTTCTGTATATAGTCATTCTTTCAGGGGGGTTTTTTACTGCAAGCATTTAAACATTTATGACTGGATCTGTCTCCTCTTCAGGAGCAGAAAATGGAAAAGAGTCACAATGGCAGACAGAGAGAAAACTGATGGAAAGTACAGCATTAAGTCATCACCAGCATGAAAATGCTTACAGCAAAGAGCCCAAGGGAGATGGAGAAAGAGACACAAAATGCTACCTACAGCCTATGAAGCACATTAATAACAGTGAAGAAGCTGCCTCATAGCATCAACAAAGTAGCTCAAGGTTTCGCAGATCTAACCTGACACCATTCCAGCGATATCAGCACATGACTTCAAACACTGCACCAGGAGACAAGGAGCTTAATGACTACTCTCTGGTTTAGCACACTGAATATTGGTAATATTTTTGAAACTCATAAAGTATCATCTGTCACCTTCAGGCAAAAATAAAAAAAGCACATTGCTGTACTAAGTAAAATGATCTTAGAGAAATATGTCAGGCCAGAACTTGAGAGCTGTGCCTTAAAATAAATAAACATACATTGAGAGATTTTTCTTCAGGTCCACTTTTTCTGCGATGGGGAAGAGAACAAGAAGTGTGAAAATTCAAAAACACACCTAATTCAAAGACACTTTCAAAGTCTATTCATTTACTGGTATGAGGTGTTGGATAGTTCTGATAGGTGTTCATCCTTTAAGCAAAGCTGGATTTTTAATTTATTTTTTAATGTAGGTCTACAAGGATAGCATAGCCCATGGATCCCAACACTAGAACCCACAATTCCTACCCATTCACTGCTCCTCTTTTTCCTACCCCTGCAAAGAAACGATTGGAAATAGAAGTCTTCCTGGTGTCTGCATCAGACCAAGGAAGAGAAGTGAAGGTGTTTCCTAGGCACCTTCTTCTATAAGAATCAATCTTCCTGTCCTCAGGTGCTGTCACCATTAGTAGGAAGCCTTCCGTTCTCTATACTGTGACCACTCTGCTACACAGGAACAAAGGAAGCTTATATACCACATCAGACAATTTGTCCATCTAGCTCAATAATATCTACTGTGACTCATACCAGCTTTCCAGGTACTCGGGCAGAGATCTTTTACATCACCTGCAACTGTCCTCTGAAATAAAACTCTAAAAGGTGGGGCCTTCATGTGCTCCATATTAAAGTTATAAGTTTAATGTACATAAAATGCTGGGTTTTAATGCATTGTATTGAAAATGCTGTAAAGGCATTTTACCGTAGGCAAAAAGTTGCACTTTGTCAAAAGCGTCAATGAAGGCTGCTATTTTGCCATTTCAGTGTACTAAACTACCTGATGACTCATCACCGGAAACAGGAAGTCCTGAGCTCTCACAGCAGGAAACTGAAACATGAGAAACTAGCCTGTGCTTTATTGGAGGTGGCTAGTACTGGCAGCAGCAGCTGTTGAAGAGAAGTTCTGCAATGATTAACAAACTTAGCATCTTCCTCTGGGGCCAGATGGTGGAAAGTTTATTGAACAGCATAAAGGACTGAACGCCATTGCTTGTTTGCAATGTGCTACTTGGCTATTTTATAACACTTATCTTATTGTAACTAGTATTTAAGATTGTTTGGCAGTAAAGCTTTGGAACTCATTTTGTGGTGGAGAGAATTCATTTTGACACAAGGTCCAGATCAGAGATTCTGATCCTAGTCCCTGTGTGCATTGCTGGAGTATGTATCAGTGTGCCCTACCCTGTTATTCCCCACCCCCATTCTGCCCCTGTTCTGCCCATTTCATAATGTGTTGAGTGACACTTTTGGGTCACTTCTGGGTTCAACTCCATGTGTGTGTGTGCAATCACTCATCTTTTGGGTGCTTGTTAATCGGTCGTTGCCTGTAATAAAAATACTGTAGACTGAAATGTCCATAGAACACAATACCCAGGGCATGTAACCCTATCATGAGGCAAAGTAAGGCAGCTACCTCAGGGAGGTGGAAAAGAAGCAGCAGTGGTGCTGAGGTGTTGAAGCACATACAGCTAATTAACTGCATATAGGCAGGATTTAATATTATGAGGCAATGTGAATATATATTTTCCAGGAATAAGGAATGCATGAAATAATATTTAAAGGTCCGTGTGGAAGAGTATGAATAGAGTGAGTTATCAGCACCTTAGTTTGAAGGGACAGAGGGGAAGGGGAGAAACCTGGCACCATTGGTGGAAAGATTTTAAGGTTTTAATTATTGTAACATCTGCAAGTACGCCCAGGCTGCTTGTCTACACTCCTGTGAGGCAATTTTTTCTGGTTTCTGCTTCTATGAACTACAAATTTGGCTTCCACCACCAGTTAAAGTACTTGACGATATCAGAGTGACACAACAGAACTGGAGTGTGCCACTGAATCTGACTCACAAACCACTTCGTTCCCATAATCCAGTCTGTCGGCTACCTAAAGGCAGTGCAAAGAGATCCATGGACATCTTCTGATACCGGCAGCTTCTGTACATGTTTAATGCAAACACTGAATCCCTATACTGGCTTTTTGGAGCAGACTTCTCTGAACTCCCATTTCAAAAGAGCCTGGAAACCTGCTCCTTCCAAAAGGTGAAGTTTGGAATAATGGAGGTAGAGGGAAGTGACATTGAAGCCAATATATCAGAGGGTCTCTATAATGAGGCAAGCAAGTCAAAAGCAGGGCCATTCAACCTGCTCAGAAGAGCAAGGTTAAAAATAGCTGACTTTCTCCTATGATATCTGTCACTGATTTTTTTATAAGTCTTATTGGAGATTCATGAAATTAAAAATATGAGATCCAATGCTCACTGCATTATCCATTTCATGAATTGCATTTGTCTAAATAATTTATATGCTCCCTCCACCATCATGATAACAGTGAGTTTGGATATCCTTCATTATGCTTATCCTCCAGACACCCACTGTGAGGTAGAGTAGACTTATCCCCCTTTCTACAGATGGGGTATTAAGGCATAGGGAGATTAACGGATGGGATTTTCATAAGTCTTTACTTTGCCCATTTATCCAGCTGAGAGCATTCTGTGGTGCTGGATAAACCAATGGGCTGATGGTAAACTAAGGCCTTTGCTCTCATGTGATTCTTTGAAAACAAACAATTTTACCACGGTCATTTTAGTTATCATCTGAAGCTTCCATCTCATGTTTGCTTGCCCATGATAGTCACTTTCATTGTGTGTTATCAAGTACTTCATCAATGGTGAGAAGTGGGGAAAGCTTGCTGTGATGAGCTTAAATTAGGGATGATTGAGACTTTTGTCTAATTTCCAGATAAAGTGAATCAGCCTGATACATACTTCCTGAGCGAATACATGGGTCAGAATGCAGTGGCCTTTCAGTTTTCTTGCATTACTCCAAACTTTGGAGTACAATTCTTGTCTCAGGGAAAGGGTGCCAAAATGTGTACTTAGTTTGCATTCCTGTGCACATTTAGTTGCGACTTACATCTCAGTAGACAAGTGAACTTAAAACACACACCTATAAGACAATGGCTGCCAATAACTGTCAGAACTGACACTGAATGATCTTACTGCACCTGAGGTGAACTACAAAATGGCGTCTCCCTCCTCACCACGACAGGAGTCCTACTTTAGTGTTGAAATTTTCAAATTCATCCTTGAATGATCTCCAGCCATTTAAGAAAAAAACCACTTTGAGCTTCCCATGCATTGTACTCATATTGACTCTATGGAAATGTAGTATTTCCTCGTCAAGTCACTCAGTAGAGCAAAACTTTGCTTTTTGTCCTCAGTGCATCAGTGGTAGTTGGTGCCCATTGCGGCTGGAAGGGCAGAAGGCAGGGAGACCAAAACTGGGTGGAGCCAGAGCCAATGGCAGGTAGCGACAGAGCCAACAAACTTTAGTTTTGTCTTCATCCTCCTCCCTGCTGTGTTCTACAAGGGCAACACAGAGTAAAGAGGACAGTGCTGATGACCAGACCCACTGCTTGGACTGTTTGTATGCAGGGCTTTTTTCAGCTGGAGCTCGCTGGAACTCAGTTCCAGCATCTCTCAGATGAGTGTCATTGCCGGTATAAGAGAAGGGAGGTGTTCATGGTGAGTTCTGGCACCTCTTATTATTATTATTATTTTTTAAAAGAAAAATAGCACTGCTTCCACAGTGCACCAGCCTCCACTACCATCCCCTGGTGCTTAAAGATAAAGACATCAATCTATCACCTGATGATCCTGCAGCTGTGGCCAGTGGTTCCGGTCGGCATATTCAATGGTATGTTATACCATTTGTACTATAGCCATTTTCAAAGTATTCTGTAGATTTAATAGATTTTTTTAAAGAAAACAACCGAGTTCTCTGTTGCAGCTGGCTGTTACTGGTGGGCCCCACATCTGAAAAGGTTGCATTCTATTGACATTCAAGGTGGGGAAAGAATGACATTTTTTCATTGACAAAATACTGTGGCTTGAGTATGGGGGAAATGTGATTTCTTAGCAACATAAATCGTTCTGTGAGTAAATACATCTGGCTGCCTTGCAATGAATGAATAACAACTGCAGTTTTTGTGTGTGGAAAAATCATAGTTTAGAAAGGCCACGATAACTGAGAAACAATGGGACATTTGCATATATTTCAAGGAAGTGATATTTTCTCATGCAAGCTGATGACTTACTGGAAGTCTGCAAAACAGGTTCCCAACAATTTGCATGATTTTAGCAACCTTCATATAATGAGACAAATTCGTTGGAAAGCAATACAGAATGCATTGTTAGTGAAAAGGAATATTGAAGGAGTCTTCTCCATTATGAGTTTTCAGAAGGATGACACGTGTTAGAAGAAGACAACAGCAAGAAATGCACCAAAGATCAGGGATTTCTAGGAGTGAATCTACTGGAAAGCATATATGTTAATTGGTGCAGTATTAGAAAGATCAAATAATCCTACAGCTGAGATCAGTGTTTATATTCTCATACCCGTCCTTATTTTTTAAAAAGAAATAAATCTGTGATTGAATGCCAAAAAGCCCTTCTGAAGCAGTGGCTCCCTTGATTAAGATTTCCCATCTTGGCAAGTCCTAAATCAAGAGACATCAAAGTACTTTCAAAATAAAGAACAGCTGAAGAAAAATGTATGAGATGACAGAAGGCATAAACAATAATACCATGCATATGTTTAAGTCATCTGAAAGTGATCGCAGTGATGTGTAAAATATTCAGAAATAAACATTTAAACGGCAGCTTAATTCCCCCAGGGAGAAAAGTCTGCTTAAACCTTAAATAAATCCTGTTTAGACTAAACCACATCCGTTCTCCCCTTTTCCTTTAAGAGCACTCTTAGCTTCTCTGATTGGCTCTGTATAAAGAAAGATCTTCTGTGCTGCTGCAGATTTTCATTCAAACAAATGTGGAATCAAATGCATTAAAAGATGTAGAAAGCCCACACAGATCTTCTTCGCCACTTGGTCCTGAAATGAAGGCATATGCAACTGTTGCATTATGCCCTTGGTAGATTACACTCTGCAAATTGCTAATGGACGTAGACAGAAATAATTGTTTATAGGAAAGGAATATGGTTGGGGAGTGCATTTCATATATGTACCTTATAGGGTACATAAAGGTAAAGGGACCCCTGACTGTTAGGTAGTTAGGTCCAGTCGCTAATGACTCTGGGGTCTGTGGCGCTCATCTCGCTTTACTGGCCGAGGGATCCGGAGTACAGCTTCCGGGTCATGTGGCCAGCATGACTAAACCGCTTGTGGCGAACCAGAGCAGTGCACGGAAACACCGTTTACCTTCCTGCCGGAGCAGTACCTATTTATCTACTTGCACTTGATGTGTTTTTGAACTGCTAGGTGGGCAGGAGCTGGGACCGATCAACGGGAGCTCACCCCATCGTGGGGATTTGAACTGCCAACCTTCTGATCAGCAAGCCCTAGGCTCTGTGGTTTAGACCACAGCACCACCCGTGACCCTATGGGGTACATACATTGCCTATAAATGCTCATGCTGCCACAAACCCAGCCAATTCCTAAGCCCTGGCTCAGATTTTTACCAGGCAATAAAAGCTTTGTGTGGTAGAGGTATAGCAAGATACCCTTTCCCTCTGCTATGCAAGACTCAAAGTAATGTTTAAAATAGGTCAGGGAAAGCAATGTGGTGCCATCCTGATGCTGTCGGACTCCAACTCCCATCAACCCCAGCCAACATGGTCAATGGTCAGGAATGATGAGAGCTACAATCCAACAACATCTAGAGAGTGATCTGTTGGCCACCCCTGTTGGCCACCTCTTTTATTTTATTTTCTTTGGTAATCACTCTTGGCCAAGTAAGATTGTCTTCCATGAACATGGTTGCAATGGTGTGTCTGTAGGTGACTGTAGAGACCAATTCTGGATCCACACATCCAACCACAGTGGGGACATACCGGTAGGTTTCCAGGTGAGAGTTGATCACAGTGAGGATTTGCAAAACGTGCCTTCCTCTTAGCTCACTTCTCCCTTTCATCCCGAGTTCGTGCTTCTTCAAATTTCATGATGCCTTTGGTAGAGGCTATTCTCCAATTGGAGTGCTCACAGGCCTGTGTTTCCCAATTATCCGTGCATTTTTTTTAGATTTGCCTTGAGAGCGTCTTTAAACCTCTTTTGTTGTCCACTGGCATTTCGCTTTCTATTCTTAAATTGGGAATAGTGTAGTTGCGCTTTGGAAGATAATAATCAGGCATCCAAACATGACCAGTCCAACAAAGTTAATGTTAATGTTGCTTCGACACTGCTTCGACAAAGTTAATGTTGCTTCGACACTGCTTCGACATTGCTTCGACACTGGTGATCTTGCTTCTTTCAGTACACTGACATTAGTTTGCCTATCTTCTTAAGTGATACTGTATGTAAATTTTTTCGGACACCCCGTTGATGGAATCTTTTGAGGAGTTGGAGATGGCGTTTATAAGTGGTCCGTGTTTCACAAGCATAAAGTAAAGTTGGTATATGCTGTATATATACTGATATACACTGTAGGTGATCCTCCTGCAGCACATCTGTAGGCACAGCTGCTGGTTTTGCATGGTTCTTTCCTCTCTGATCTTAAAAAAAGAGATAGGGCAACCATAGTTTAAGTCTTCTACAAAGTGCACTCAAATCATACATTACTTTATGGTGAAGGTAAAATGAGCATCTGCAAACCGCCCCTGTACCAGGGGAGGGGGACTGCTACAGTAAATGTCCAAATCGCAATCATCCTTAAAAGAAAGAAAAAATAACCAACCAACCAACAACTTAACAATAGTTGTTTACAGGGGGAACAAAGAGGAAATGGTGAGGAGAAGACTCCAATAAGGAGAATGCATTATTGTGACCCAGCTGCATTATTGTGACCCAGCAGGGAAATGTCACATATCCTTGGTTGTGTACTGATGCTGTGTACAAGATCACCACCAGGAGAAAAGAGCAAGGCAGGCTGACAGAAGTGTTGCTTGCAATTATCACTAGGTCAGCATGTTACATACAACCCCTGTATCCTTTATGTGATTTATTCTAAGGCACAGACTTTGAGTATAGAGAAGAGGCTGTATCTCAGCTTTCCCCAGCGTGGTGCCCTCCAGATGTTTTGGACTACAGCAACCAGGCAGCATAGGGTTGAAGAACCAGGTTGAAGAAGGCTGCTGGACCTGAATGGTGCCTTTTTGGAAAGCAAATTTTTGTGCTAAACTGTCCCCAGTTGTATGGCAGGCACTGAAATAGGCCCAAGTAACCAGGCTTTGAGGATTATGGAAAGGTGAGTGTGAAGTGGGCCAGTGTGGCATAATGGTTAGAGGGTTGGACTAGGACTTGGGAGAGCAGGGTTCAAATCTCCACTCAGCCATGAGCGACCTTGGACCAATCTCCATCTCTTAGCCCAGGGGTCAGCAAGGCTTACTGGGCATGAGCTGGATCACTCCCACGGAGATCCTCTATGGGCCAGGCCGGCACAGCGCAACGCTGGAAATCGCGTCTGCGCATGTCCAGACGCCGAAAATCATGGCTGCACAGAAGCTATTTTCAGCATCTGGGCGTATGTAGAAGCGATTTCCAGTGCTGCGGACATGCACAGACACGATTTCCGGTGTTTGGGCATGCGCAGAAGCAATTTCCGGAGCCGCGGAAGAGAGTCCCCGCACTGTGCTGCGCCGGTTTAGCGCAGCACGCAGGGACTTGACAAGTGGGCACTTCAGTTCGGGGGCGGCTCATGGGTCAGTTAAACAGCCTCTGTGGGCTGCTTCCAGCCCATGGGTCTTAGGTTGCCAACCCCTGTCTTAGCCTAACCTACCTCACAGGGTTGTTGTGAGAATTAAATGTGGAGGGGGAGAGCCATGTACACCACCTTGAAATCCTTTGGAAATAATGGTGGTCTATAAATAAAATAAAAAAGAGTGCCTTTATCAAGTATAACAATACCTACTTTTCTAGTAAAACTGCAATTACATGTCAGTCACATTATCATCTGGTGGACTCTTCTTATTTGATAAAATGGGATCCAGGATTAAAATTCCCTGAAATTAAGCATTTCCATCACATGACCAGAAAGATTATTTTGGAATACATCTATTATCAGCAACAAAGCATTCCCTTCAATCCCATTATCTGCTGCTATTGTGTTTTATGGCACAGATAAAAGGTACCATTTTAAGTCAAATTGTTCTCTTAAAATGCCCAGTTTTTCATCTCTAAGCAGTATAGTAAATGGCAGACAGAAGGGCACCAGGAGAGGGCTTGTGGGTTCACCTACAAAGTGCACTGCATTAGAGATGAACCTGCTACAAATATACTCTAGTTTTTGCATTGACTCAGCATTATCACATACAATATTATCTCTCTTGCCGTGCCAGCATCTGCAATATCGCCACGCTGGACCTTTCTGGAAAACTAAACAAAGCTTTCTTCAGATTGAACTAATCCCAAATGATACTTCTGCAAGTCTTAGTCTAGTATCAGTAGTGATAGGTTCTGCCCTAACATAAAAGATAAATGGAGGGGGGTTGGGTAGCTTTGTGTTAGCAGAGAAGCTATATAATGGGTCACTCTTCTTCTCTTTCTCATTTCTTTAACTCTGGATAGATGTGTTCTCCAGCACACTTGAAGAGGAATGTGTAGCCTAAAATAGGAGAGGAAATAAAATGATGGTTCTTTGCCAAAGTATATTTTGTAATAAAATAGCTGTTATGTACTAAGCTTGATTCCTAGTACAATAGGCAAGTAGGACCCTGGAATGCAACAACTGATTGGCTTGCAGGAAAAGACCAATCAGGCTCCAGGAAGAAGTTAATCAGCCTATTAGGCTGGTAGGATCGTAGAATGCAACTGATTGGCCTGCAGGAAAAAACCAATCAGGCTCCAGGAGGGAAGCAGAATCAGGCAATCAGATGAGACTCATTGTGTAAATAATGTATATAAAAGCCTGAGGTTTGGGGGGCAATTGACTCACTGTTTTACAAGCTGCAATAAAGAGCATAAAATCACTACAGGACTCTGAGTATATTTCAATAGCTGAGCGCTTCAATACCATTTGTGTAGTCTGGAGGATGCACAGCAAGACACATTTTGGCTACACTCCTATACATACTCAACTGGGAGCAAGTCCTGCAGAACTCTATAGGACTTTCTTCTGAGATAGGATTGTGATTAAAAAAAACAAAACACAACCCTATGTCCTGCTCCAAACCTCACAGGTGGCACTGGGAGGAAGGAAGTTGTACCACATGACATAAATGACATGATAGGCAATAGCCAGCTGACTATGATTGTTGTATAGCTACAATCGCGGCAGCAAAATTCATTTGTTCATTTTATTTGTATGCCGCTTTTCCACACACACAAAAAATGCTCAAGGTGGCTAACGACAAAGAAACAGGTTTGCATTTCAAACAAGCACTATGAAACAATTTCATAATAACATAGCAAAACAAAACTATACGGGGGTGGAAACATATGTCAATACTATAAATATGACAGGATTACTGAAACAACATGCAACATTCAATAGCACAAATAACAAGGGAGCTTTGCAGTTTCATCTTAGTCGTAGAAACACTCCTCCCATGATGTTGCAAAATAAATAAATATGCTTAGGCATGTTCCATGATAGCCCAGCCTCCTCCAGAGAACACCTTATCTGTTTTTCCTTCTGAAAAATATATTCTGAATGGTACAGTCAGTGACTATTGAACTGAATGATGAGTACTAGGCCTGTAAGGAGGCATAGTTTTCTATTCCAGCCCGTGTTCGTCACATGCAGCACTGTTTACATTCTCCTTCAGTTCATCTTGCACCAAGAATGGCATTATTCGTCTCACTGAAATTATGAAGCTTATTAATTGTGTAAAATGTGTTGTCATTGTATTGTTCCACTCCATTCATTTCAGTGCAAGGAAAATGCTTGATTATATGTCATTACTGGATTGAAAGCAGCAGCAGTGATTACGAATACTATTTGCTGGATGGATTTCTGTTCTGGACGTGGGACAAATAAGTGAACACAGACCATTTCTGCTGCCATTTCCATCTGAATTCTCAGACATCCCTAGTGACTACTAATGCCACACCACCCACAAAAACACATATGCAGCCATTCCGTTTGCACACATGCATCCCACACTGTCTCTGTACTGATGTGTCTCATCGTAAAGCACTTTCATCACAATAAATGTCACCTCCAGCTGCTTTCCCTAGCCATCCCTTGATACCCATTCACCCTCCCACTCCTCAGTCTTTTTCCTCACATCTCACTCCAAAGTCTTAAAAGATGGAGAGGATCAATGTGGAAAAAAAGAGAAATTAGGCAGATCTGTGCAGATGGAATATGACAGAACTTGAAGTAATTATCTCTTCTCCTGTCTTACACCAAAAAATGAGCATTATATTAGGCCAAATATAGACCATGGACCCCTAGTTTTTAAGAAGCTAATTGTCTAATAGATTCTATATTCACTTTTTCTCTTGTCTCATTAAAACTAAATAATGGATAGAGATTTTCTCCCTTCTATCTTTTCCCGTTTAATTGCATTTGCTGCATCCACTCTCCCACGTCCTTCTCCTGATATTGACAATACAGCTAATAGCCCTCATTTTTAGCAGTGGCAATTTGGACATTCCTGGGCATCCTCATATAGTAATAGTTACCTAGGAGGAAATTAAGGGATGCTCTTAGCATACTGAGCAATAGCATCTACAGTTCTGTATGAGAAGTTCAAAGGAGTGATTAAAGTAGAAAACTGCAACCCAGACCTCAAGTAGGGAGATTTTCTCATGCCAGTTCATAATTCTGCCCATGAAAATGTTGCCCAGCAGACATTTATTTAGTTTGGGAGATATCATTCGGCAGCGCTTAACCAGTTTTAAACTACAGCAAGGACTAATCGCCACAAGTATAGCTAAAACAATATCAGCACAGTAAAATAATACAAGTGTAAAAGCAGACAGCAAAACCGCACTTGAAAGACTAGCAGCAGTACCAATATAACTAACAAAGGCCATCTGGAATATAAAAGCAAGTTTTCAAGGTCCATTTCAAAGCCTTCAGCGTAGGAACTATGCAATACATGCAAATCTAGGGAGGGGATTTCATGTGCCTGGGGCCACCACTGAAAAGGCCTTATGTCTTGGGCCAGCCAATCAAATTCTTCCTTGTGGCAAGTCTATGAGCAGGATCACAGAGGCTGAGCTTGGGTCCCAGGCAGGCTCACATTGGTGCAAGTTGTGCAAATTTTCACTGTTTGAAATATGGCAACCCTAGGATAGTGCTTTTTTTAAAAAAAACAACAACAACATCAACCATAATCATCAACCGGAGCTTTTTTGCAACTGCAAGTAATAATAAAAGTAAGAGAAGAAATCGGCCTTTTCTGTTGTAACACCTCACAGAATACATTCACAAAAGAAAATTGGGAAGCTCTATCTGTTGGAAGTTTCAAATGTCTCCTAAAAACCCATTTTGTTTAACCTGGCCTATGATGTCTCCAGATGTGAAGGAGATAAAGAATTATACAACTTTAGAAGACATCTGAAGGCAGCCCTGTATCGGGAGGTTTTTAATGCTTGATGCTTTTACTATGCTTTTAGATATGCTGTAAGCTTTCCAGAGTGGCTGTGGAAACCCAGCCAGATGGGTGGGGTATAAAGAATAAATTATTATTATTAATTATTATTATTATTATGTTTGAGAATGTTATCCTGTTCGGTTGCTGACTTCCTGTTTTAAACGACGGAATTTCAGCAATGTATTTCATAGAATCATAGGGCAGTAGAGTTGGAAGGGTCACAAGGGTCATCTAGTCCAACCCCCTGCAATGCCTTTCTGCCCAACATGGAGCTCAAGCCCATGACCCTGAGACTGAGAGTCCCATGCATTCTGATCATTTGCACTCACTCTCTCTAGATTTTTGAAAACTGCTTTGAGATTTTTGCCAAAATGTTAAATTGGTTTATACATTTTCTAAATAACTGATACTCAGATTAAAATACAAACAACAGTTCAGGATAGTGTGCACATGCTAATGAGGTACACTACACAAAGCTACCCCGCATAGGAGATAAGTGGGTTCCTCAGGCAGGTGAGCCAAGTCACACTTCTTTCCTTCACTCCAGATCACTTCAGACAAAATTCTAATAATTGTGGCAAATTCAACTTAGCTCTTGCTGTTAAGTTGCGGGTGAACATATCAGACAACACAGCGATTCTTCAAACAGCTCTTGTTTATTCACAGGCCAGAACAGAACTGAACTGAAGGGTTCAGCCAGCCTGCTTATATAGAGCTCCACTAGAACGCAACAGTAACCACTTTCTGTAACTATCCAATCACTGAATGTCACTTTCAATCCCTTCTTTGCATATGTGGACCTGAGTGAAAACTATCTAGAGTATCCCTCTGCTGGCCCAGGGTGAAAACTTCAGTACATAACACTTGCCTCTGGACTATTGACTAAACCAGAGGACTTCTGACTTTACAATCAATGCAGATGATCTATAACCAACCCGTAAGCCTGAGTTCTCCAAGATAATATTGTGGAAACTCAGCTGTTCTCCCATTTGCTGAAAACTACACATCCTATTTACTTTGTCCCAGTTGCAAGTACTATTTCCTTCTGGTTTTGTCTTACAAAATTTCACAAATACTTAAATATGGAACACATTTTCATGCTTGGTGGGAATGCAATTTTTAAAATATATTTTGGACCACAGTCTTCAATATTATCTCCAAAATTGTTAAACAACCTCTCTCGCCGAACCCAGCCTTAGCCCTGCTTTCACTAAACTCACATTCCAACCCTACTATCCAGCATAAAGATTTAATTCTTATTGGTAGCTGCACATCTAGTGGTAGCATATCTCTGGAAAGCCAAGGTGGAGCTACCTCTAGTAACTTGGTTCAACAGTATTTGGGATATACGTAGTTAGTTCAGAGTGACTAACTGAGCTTGGAAGAGTTGCAAATGGAATTATAAAGGAAAATACCTTTGATGAAACCTGGTCTCCCTTTTTTTCATACGTAAGGGAAAAAGAAAATAAAACTCTCCTACCAGCCTCACAAACCTTTCTGTGGAGAACCTATAAAGGCTGCCAGTGTTTTAAGACTGTGTAAAATGGTGCCATAAACAAAACATTATAATCTTTACTTTGCTGTGACTGTATTGTATAATAAAATATTTTTTAAAATACAGAAATGTACAGAAATATTTATATTGTTCATGAACTATCACAATGAACCTTTTATCTTTGATAGGCCCTGTCACACATTTATTAGCTTTAAAACCCTGAACCAATGTTTTTAAAGAAGGGCTTTCACATAACGTGATAGTCGAAATACATATATCTCAAAAATGTACTTGTGAACTGGAAGTGATAACGCCGATGATAACTAACCCTGAGCTCACCCATTTCCTAATAATTAGCAGCTCTTATCTGACAGACACCATTTCCTACACATACTTTTTGCTCCATGATAAGAAGTAAAATGTTTGCTTAAGGCAGAGCTATTTCTGTTCATTGTAACATGCACATCGCCACTAGAAGTACACAGAAGGAGAACAAAATGGTAGCAAGTTGGAAATCTGAAAAAGCAAAAACACTAGATTTTGTTCACACTTAGAGGTGGTGTGTCTGGCACCTTCATTGTACAGATCCTGGCCAACGCTGAAGACACAACTCTTCACCCTGGCTTTTGACACTTGAGGTGTATGTTTTAGGAGACCACCTTATTTTTGTGACTGTAAGTCGTTTTAAACTGTTTTTAATGTTGTGTTTTAATGTTGTAACCCACCATGAGACCACAGAGTGAAGCGTGGGTAGTTATTATGATGATTAATAATGATAATAATTTGCTCTGCTCCATCTGGAACCTTATTATGTATTTTAGAATTGTGATGTATTTTATAATTTATTCTGGGACCTTCTGGTGAAGATTGGGTAAGAGATCGTATAAAGAAATAAGCAAACAGTAACCAAATCTCAAAATAACAAAAATGGCAGAGGCATGTCTGCCTTGATCTATAGGCTGAATTTGGATGTTGGGCACAAGGTGAATCAATGATACCAGCCTCTTTTTCTTAGATGATCACCTTATATATACACCATGGAGGGGTGGCAGGACCACGCCTGTAGGACCCTCCCCTGACATCATATTCCCTGCCTGCCACCTCAGCCCTGCCCTTCTGTGGTCCACACAATCAGCTCAACATCTGAAATGGACATCTGACAGCTGTGTTGTGGAGAGCTGGGTGATTTTTTTTAATTAAAAAAATCAATCCTCTTGTCAGACTGAGAATATCCCCTCAGTCACTAGTTTAGGATATTCCACCATTCTTCAGCAGAGTTTCTTTTCTTTCAGGAAAGTAAGCAGCTCATGTAAATGTCAAACAAAGCTTTAATAATAAAGAAAACTAACACAATAACATACTATCTGACAGAAACTAAGACAGCATCATGAGGCAAGAATGACAGTTGGCCTCTCTAACTGAACACCCAAAGGGAGGGGCAGATTCCGGAGCACAACACAAAAGCCCCACCCACCAGATGACAGACATTCTACTATTCATATTAGCCCACAGTGTTTTTCTAACAAGTTGCAAGTGTGCTATGCAGGTGCCCCTTTTCAGGCATCACACCAAACCCACAGATGTTCTCTGGGCTGGCACTCAGCTAGCCTTGGAGTCCACTTGCAGTTACGTGTGCCTCTCTGCCCTTCAAAGGATGATCCTGGAACCTAGACTCATACCATCCAGTGCCAGAAGTATTGGCAGATCAGTCAAAGGGCTGCTCGTGTGGCTGAGCAAGATTTGGTATAATGCACTTGGATTGCCAAGCTAATAATAACCATGTTTTAAAAACCCTGCCCTGATTTGGGAAGTCTTTAAAGCGTGCTTTAGTAATTCTCCAAGAGAAATTAGCAGATCATTTATTCAGCTTGGTTGCTATGTGAAAAACCCTTGGAAATCTGGACCAATACAAAGGCCTAGAGTTTCCGAGAATGGCAGCACACAGCATCTTTCTGAAGGACTTTTCCCATATTCCTTCTGGAACTTTCCTTGCCCAAGCAGCCTTGCCATGAGCAGGCATAGTGCAAGCCCATTCATTTCAGTGAAGCTTTGTATGAATTGTGCTCACAGTGTGTGTGTATTAACGTCAAAACACTTTGTGGCTGTCAGGGAAAGATTAGACTTCTTGACCACATGCCTACATTATGATTAATTCATCGTTTTAATTATAGACCCTTTTTGTAGATAAAAGCGCCACTGAGTGACAGAATTACAGTGACAATGACAGGGGCAAATCTCTTTTCTAATTTAAATGGATGACGCAAGCACCCCATTGAGCGCCTACATATGGTCCCCTCTTGTTCTACGCGTGCCAAAATCACATTCTCAGCAAGGGCTATAAAACATGTGGGGGCAAACAAGAGAAAGCTCCAGCTATTCAATTAAGCATGAGCAGATATTCACAGAGGGGTTTAAAAAATGGACCAAATTGGCAGCCGGTTTCAAGAAAATGAAGAAAGTAAGCTTCCCCACTGGCCAGGCTCATACAACCAGCCCTGATGGCAATTTCCAATAAAGCCTGACTATATATGGCAAGTGAATCATGAGCCAAAGCAGCCTTCTTGATTCATAAACTCCCACTGCCACTCACAGAAGCTACTCTGTGTTCTTCCATGAACTCTCACCTCTGTCATTATACGCATGTGAGAGCACTGAAATGTACAAGAGAGAGCCAGTAAAAGTAATGGGATTCATGCAGATGAGCATTAATGTTTACAGAAACCACTCAGATATAGCAAGGACCAGCGTCCTTCATGAGAATAGGACAAGGGAAACTGAGTATTTAAGTAGGGTCCTGCTCTTGGTGATTTGGGCTAGATAGGCAGCTCATCTTCCACCTTGTGCCCCCTCCAATTAAGGCTGTTGCCCTGTGGAAGCCAGGAAGAAATTATTGCATGTTTTGCAAAATTGGGTAGGTGGGGGGTTATCTGGCTTCAATTGACTCACTCATCTGCCACACCTTGGCAGGTAGGCCAGTGATCAAGCAGGAGCCATTTAGACAGTATAAGAGTCTGGGAGGTAACAACTTTGCTAAATGGCAGACTAGAAGTTAAGACAGCTCCCAAGGCAGTCACCCGCCTTAGGTACTGGTGGGGTGGTTGCTGGGGCAACAGTGCCCGGGCAGCTACTCTTTTGGCTGGCATTCAGCTCATCCTGGAATTGCGCAGGCTTGCCATGAAAGAGACAGCTTACTGTTCAGATGAGCCCTGAGGTCCATCAGCAGAACAGCCTCAGCAGGCCTTGCGACACAGAGACTGTTGGGTCCTCCTTGATCACTGGTCTATGTTAACTGTGAATTGATCTTAAATGGCATTGGGTCCCATTTAAATCCACTCGTGCATCCATCTCTTTATTGCCATTCACAATTAAATGACCACACGGACAGAACAGGCAGAGGAAACTGTGGTGTTCCAGCTCAGACTATTTGTTCATCCAGTCCAGTGTTGTCTACTCTGGTGGACAATGGTTCTCCTGCTATCCAATCCTTTTAACTGGAGATTCCAGAGACTGAATCTGGGACTTTCTGCCGGCAAAGCATGAGAATCCTGCCACTCTTTCTCAGACAACTGGCATACTTTTGGAGAGTGCTGAGATTGGGTGGGAAAGATCCATGCTCATGTCCCTGACAATGTGCGTGTCTAATTCTCACACACAGTGTTACCAGAGCAGCATGGGATCACTCCAGGGGAAAGTAGCTCCCATCTTGGAGCTTGGGGATAAGCCTCTTGGGGATGGGCAGGGTAAACTTTAAAAGAACAGGAGATGGCGGCTGTAGCAGCATCTAAATTATCACCCAACCTCCTGACCTCACTTGATGACAAACCTTCATTATCAAAAACTGATTGACACAGCATCAGCCAGCCAGATAGGTTATACATTGGCCTGGGTGGGGATGGAGGGGACAACCACCCTTTCAAAGCCAACCACGGCAGCATAGCAAATAGCCATCGTGTACAGAGCCAGCTATATCCCCAAGAAGTGAAACACTATTTAATTTTAGTGCACAGATAAAGGCTTTCATGCCTGACTGAACTTTCATGCTATCTGCATAAAGGAGTGCCTGGGGAGTATGAAACGACTAATGGCTAACTTTATCCTCAGAAGCCTCTTGGGGAATTTGCTGGGAAGATAGTGATGTGTTGGTCAAGTTAATGTACTCCAGGAATCAGGGTGGGGAGGGAGAGGCCCTCTTTCTTTCTAATGAGATGGGGAGAAAAAACAGCCTTGAAACTGTGTTTGCTCGGTTATCAGCAGATGAAGGAGAAAATAACACTGCCAGAGAGCTGTGTTTGATTTAATGCTTTCATTGCTTGCGAAAAGAGAAAATCACACTGAAATCTACCACCAAAGCAAGGTGAATAACAAGCGATTGTTAGTGTGCATAAATACCTTTAAAATCTCAGCTTCAGAGGAGTAGAAAGAGGAATAAATATGTGAGAAGTATTCATCCCACCCACCCTGTACTCTGGGGTAAGTCTCTGGGGAATTCGAGCTTTATGAACTAGCATAAAATAGAAAGCAATCAGAGCATTTAAAAAGATCATATTCGCTCATTGTTGGAGATTAGAATTGCACAGTTAAACCATTATTTGTATAGACAAGGTATAAATACAAATTACCTTCACAGCACTTTCATTAGCTCTCATGTCCATTATTATGTTTACCTGTTGTTTACTGTATTTTTTTTTAAAAAAGAGCACTGAAAGCATATTTTAATTACACCACAATCCTAAAAATGTCTACTCAGTAGTACCTTTCATTGAGTTGCAGGGGACTTAAGCTCACGTGAGTGTATATAGGATTGCAGTCTTTAAAACATACTACACTTACTTTGAAACACAATCATTTACTTTTCCTCTTCCCTATCTCCTGTTCCATTTCACATTTCAGTTCATTTTATGTACATAAGCAATTTGACATTTTCGATCCAGCAAGAATTCTGAGGGTGGTTTACAGGAAAAGATTAGAAACCCATGAACGGTAGAACCAATAAAATAAAAAAGTAACAACCAGAACAGCAAAGAAAGTATCAGCACGGACAAACAATCTAAAAGACCTGGGAAAATAAGTAGATCTCTGCTTGCTGAAGAAAAGATATTGGCCATGGTGTTGGGTAAGCTTCACTGGAGAGTAAAAATTTCCAAGGACTACTGAAGAAGCCCTTTTTCTGGACACCACAAGTTGCACCTTTGATAGTAGTGAGACTGAGGGACGGCCTCTGACAATGGCCTCAGTACCCAGGCAGGTGGTCTAGTCTCTATGGCAGGGATGGGGAACCTCAGCAGGGTGTCTGGTGTCTGGCCCTCAGGACGGTCCCTTGGCATACTGCTGTAAAAACATGCCAGCAAAAGACTCCGAAATTGAACAGTGCAGTTATCCTCTGAATCTGCCGCTTTAGAATGCAAGTAAGGAATCACATTTGAATGTCTCCATTCCATGTAAAATAAATAAAAAATCCTTACACTTGCAGCATTAGCACATCAGTCTTTTATCACCTCGTCCCTGACAGGCTAGATTACCTGCAGGAGGGTTTGATTGGATGGTATATTTAAACACACAATCATCCTCCATCGGCATTCTGAGCTGGGGCAATCCTGTAATATATATTACAGTGGTACCTTGGTTTACGAACTTAATCTGTTGTGGAAGTCCGTTCTTAAACCAAAGCGTTCTTAACCCAAGGCATACTTTCCCATACCAGTGAGGGACTCAATTTACAAATGGAACACACTCAACAGGAAGCAAAACATGTTCTTATTCCAAGGCAAAGTTCACAAACCAAAACACCTACTTCCGGGACTGCAGCATTCTTAATCCAAGTTGTTCATAAACTAAACTAAACTGTTCTTAAACCAAGGTACCACTGTGTATATATATAGTTGAAAGTTGCTCAGACTGAGCCTGACAAATCCATGCCTACAGACAGCAACATCAGGCCTCAGTAGTATGATGCTACTGTTATTCTTTTTTAAACAGTTGCATTCTTGGGACAGAACTGACACAACCCACAGTCTCAGGAGCAGCTGTAGATCAACAACTTGCCCACATGTTCCCAATCTGTGTGTGTGCATGCACGTACGCACGCGCACACGCACATTGACCTACTGTCCTTTATAGGCACCCAGTACTGGATTTCAGAGACCTTAAAAAGGAGGAACAGAAAAAAGAAGGCATTATGTGGTCAGTATTAAAGGCTCACTTAATGGTTAATGGTCAACCATTAATAGAAATTCCTTTTTATTTTTATCTGGGCCTCTTTTCTGTTAGACTTTCAAATTGCCTGTTGTAGAGGTTTTGGGAGCCAAGCCAAAGCAAACAAACAAATTAGACCTCCCCTCCCATCCACACTGCGAATCAGAGAATCGGGTCAGGGTGAAGGTAAATACATGATATTTGTAAATATGAGCTGGCTAGCATTACAGGGTGGTATTTTGCCCAGGGCATTCCGACCTGCAATCACAGGCTGAACCCAGTTTGTCTTAAGCAAAGTCCAACCGTCTGGCATTTTCTCCCTGCTAAATAAACACTCTTAGTGTTCCCATTTCACACTTCAAATAAAACACACACACACACACACATACACACACGGCTATCATGAAATGTGAGATAAATGGTTCTCTCATTAGCGCAACCCCAGTGCAAAGGACAACTGTGTTGCAATTAAGAGATGAAAAGAGCTTGGCAGTTTTCCTTCCAGGGATACGGTGCCACAGTGTGTTGGGCAAAGTACGCAACAGGAAAGCAGAGTTCAAAGAGTTTGTTTCCCTCATTATGTTCCTTTACTTAACTCTTGATATCAGCCTCAATGAAAATATACATCTTGTGCCAGGGGAGCAGTGAAGGGACTCACTGCTGGCAAATTCAGTAGAAAGACAACACAGAAGAAAAGAAGCTATCTTGCTGTGTGAGGAAAGGTCACGCAAGCCATGCATTCAAGGACCAGCCTGCGTTGTCAGCCTCCCCCAGAGATGAGGAGAAGAGGACACTTTCTGTCAAGGGGCGAAATAGGGCTGGTTCCTGATCTCAAATGAAGTGATCAACTGTTCCGTGGTATTTCAACCCACCCACTACTCACATCTGGTTCCATCCTGCTTCCATTAAATAAAAATAAAAATCAGAGTTAGACTAAAAGTGCGGTGGGTGTCAGACAGAACTCAATTACCATAAATGGGGTGAAATGAAAGCGGACCTAACTCAGTGCATCAGTCCCCAGAACCTCCACTTAAAAGGATCTTGGGTGATGGAATAGGCCTTGGACAATCAGAGCAGATAGCACTGGACTAGATCTGTCTCACTGGGCATGAGGTCTGTCTCACTTCCTGCTAAGCATACCTGAAAAACTGAACGAGACCAAGACAGGAAGCATTTAAACCTGCCATTGGTATGCACCCTTTAACATACGTGAGTTTGGGGCTTGGCTCTGAAGGCCAACAAATCTGACATTTGTCATATAGTTTGACAGAGGTCTTTCATTAAAGGCTTAGCCACACCTCCTCTTGTTCTGCTGCTTTCCCCTGGGGAAAACCAGGGGCTCAGTTGGAGTGCTCAGTTGGAGCAAATGGCAATTTGGGTTCTCCGTGGATTTACATTTGCTCCCAATTTAGAGCTAAAGAGTGGCTTTAACCTGGGAATTCTTATTCTTATTCTTTATTTATACCCCATCCAGGAGCAGAGCAAGGGAGAAACCACTGAGATCTCTGCTTTCTAAGTGTGGATGAGCCCTAATAGTCAGCTCTGAGAGCAAGTTTGACCTGGACTATGGTGTGAACAGAGGCAGCTATTCACCTGCTATTTACAATGGGGGTAAAGTTCCCACTGTGCTTATCAAAGCAAAAATAGATGCTGGTGAATGTGTTGAATTTGGTTTTTCTTCATTTTCCATTTTAAGTTCAGTTCTTCATATTTCTGCATCCGTTTCCAATTTTTTTAAAAGAGAAGTCATCGTGAAAATTCATCAGCCGTTTAGTGCAAATCTCTTCTAAGCAATTTTCCCTACTAAAACACATTTTTAAATGTTATTTACATGAAGACTATGCAAGTCTGTGCATTTTTGTAGACATTACTAGGCTGGAGAACTGCACTGCAAAAGTCAATGAAGGGTAAATTTTGAGGAACGATTGTGTTTTGGTTTGCGTCTTGTTTTGCAAAGCATGAATTAAGTAAGTTTGCCTTTGACTATGAACTGAATTGAATTTCTCCACCATCGCTAGCTGGAGGGCAGCATCTCTGGTCCTCAGTGGAGCATATGAAAGTACTAGGAATCCTCAAAGATTTTGCCTAGCTCTTATTTTTAAGTGACCAACCCAATTCACACTTTGCAGAATGCTACACAGTAATTCTTTATTTTTATTTTTTGCACTTCTTGAAATTTTGTAGTACAGCTAAAAAAAAATGTACCAAATGTCCTCTAAAGATGAATTATTTGAGTAACAATGTATGCAAAGTGTGCATTTTGTGAATAATACGTTCAGGAGACTATAGTAGGTCAAATCATTGGTTCACTTTGCCCAGTACTGCCTATGACAGGCTGTGATTCTCCAAGGTTATAGGCAGAGGCTTTTCCCAGTCCTGCTACCTGATACCCTTTTAACCGAAGAGGCCAGAGATTGATCATGGGCCCTGCTGCATGCTCTGTCACTGAGCTGTGACACTCCACACTGAGGCACCACTTGACCCATAGTGCCGTCTCTCAGCTGATCCCTATCTGAGAGTTTCTGCTTATGGTTTTAGTTTCATATTATGGACTCTCAGTAAGTTTCATCACTCCACAACCCCCGTTGTGCTGGTCCATTCAAATTACTCTAAGATGTAACATTCAGCATGTCTTCCAAGTTCCAGGACACTTAAATAGTCTGAATCATTGCTATTAACCTTACTGTCCCGCCATTTAGTTTACAGCATGTGATAATAAGATGATTTGGCAAAAGGATGCGTTAGCTGGAAAGGTCAAACATGACAGAATCTTTAAGGCATGCATGTGCTTAAGCATCTATAAATAAAGAAATAAAGGAAACTCATTTAATGTTTGACGACTATGAAAAAGACCATTTTGCAAGGGGTTATGACAAGGATATATGAATGTATCTCAGTATTGTCGGTGTCTTGAGGATATTGCTATATAGGTCTTCTTTGCACTGGTGCAGGCATGCCCTGCTCCTGCTGGGTTTTGAGCTCCCAGGGAAGTGGGCTAGGATAGGCCTGTGCCCTTGATGGTCCAATAATAATAATAATAATAATAATAATAATAATAATAATATTTATAAACCCCCCAAGAATCTGGCTTGGTTTCCCCAGCCACTCTGGGCGGCTCCCAACAGAATATTAAACAGAATAAAACTTCAAACATTAAAAACTTCCCCAAACAGGGCTGCCTTCAGATAGTTGTTTATTTCAGATAGTTGTTTATTTCTTTGACATCTGGTGGGAGGGCGTTCCACAGGGCGGGCACCACCACTGAGAAGGCCCTCTGCCTGGTTCCCTGTAACCTCAATTCTCGCAGTGAGGGAACCGCCAGAAGGCCCTCAGCACTGGACCTCAGTGTCCGGGCTGAACAATGGGGGTGGAGACACTCCTTCAAGTATACTGGGCCAAGGCCGTTTAGGGCTTTAAAGGTCAGCACCAACACTTTGAATTGTGCTCGGAAATGTACTGGGAGCCAATGTAGGTCTTTCAGGACCGGTAGTATGTGGTCTTGGGGGCCACTCCCAGTCACCAGTCTAGCTGCTGCATTCTAGATTAGGTGTAGTTTCCGGGTCACCTTCAAAGGTAGTCCCACGTAGAGCTTGTTGCAGTAGTCCAAGCGGGAGATAACTAGAACATGAACCACACTGGCGAGACAGTCCACGGGCAGGTAGGGTCTCAGCCTGTGTACCAGATAGAGCTGATAGACAACTGCCCTGGACAAAGAATTGACCCGCACCTCCATGGACAGTTGTGAGTCCAAAATGACTCCCAGGCTGCGCACCTGCTCCTTCAGGGGCACAGTTACCCCATTCAGGACCAGGGAGTCCTCAATACCCACCCGTCCTCTGTCCCCCCAAAACAGTACTTCTGTCTTGTCAGGATTCGACCTCAATCTGTTAGCCACCATCCACCCTCCAACTGCCCCCAGGCACTCACATAGGACCTTCACCACCTTCACTGGTTCTGATTTAAAAGAGAGGTAGAGCTGGGTATCATCCGCATACAGTGGTACCTCAGGTTAAGAACTTAATTCGTTCTGGAGGTCCGTTCTTAACCTGAAACTGTTCTTAACCTGAGGTACCACTTTAGCTAATGGGGCCTCCCACTGCCGCCGCGCTGCTGCCGCCCGATATCTGTTCTCATCCTGAAGCAAAGTTCTTAACCCGAGGCACTATTTCTGGGTTAGCGGAGTCTGTAACCTGAAGCGTCTGTAACCTGAAGCTCTGTGACCCGAGGTACCACTGTACTTGATGAACACTGCCTTGTTATGCAGCCACTGGCCACCAGGAGTGGCTCACCCAAAGGATTGGGGCTGCAGTAATAACCTCCTAGCACTGGTGTTTCTGCTGCATACTAAGTGTGGGAGGACGCGGCAGCAGGAAGATTGGGACTGCCCACACATACTGGCAGAAGTGGTGGGTTGGCTTTCTGCAGGTACACCCACACAGCCCCAACCTCACCACTACCTGACCCCCTCCTGGAAAGTGGCAGTCGCTGAAGCTCTCTCTCTCTCTCTCACACACACACACACACACACACACACACGGCAAGCCACTCCTTTACACTCTTACAGTGTGGGGGAGACAGAAACTGCTGAGGAATGAGTCTTCTGAATCAGAAGAGTCTGGCCTGGTAGGATGATGGAGATTTCTTGTACAGGGCATCCTTCAAGCTTAAAAGTTGGGTCAAACATGACTGGTACCTTTAAAGCTGTAGTGGCTTCCTGTTAGTGGTGCTAATGAACTAGTATTTAGAATCTGACCAATAAACTCCTGTTCTTTCCATGGGGTTTAGAAAGCTGATAAACTGCAGGATCTTTACTCACAACCCACCAATAATCACTATGGCACTCTGAATTCTGCTCAGGCATTATTCCATTAAGGACATAATAAGAACATAATAAGATTCCTGTTGAATCAAGACCAGAGGTCCATCTAGTCCAGTGTCCTGTTCCCAACAGTAGCTGTGAAGCAAACAGGCTGTTGTTGATAAAAACTATACATCTTGCATGTTGGTTTGTTTGGGGGCTATGAGGTTAATTTATTAAACCTGACCTGCCTGGGAATCAAAGTGGGTGGTGCAGATGGCACACCGGCAATATCTGCTGTTGAAAAAAGACCCTACAGCTTGTTTGATTTCAGGGATTGGAAGTCATGTAGCCAGAGAGTGTACGAGGGAACGAGATTAAAGGATGGGCAGGTCAAGGTGTGAGCTCAAGACATGAAAGAAACACAGGCTAGGTTGGAGAGTGTCAGATATGGCAAGTTTTATGTAAATCATTAGCTACAGGGGCTCTATAGGGGACCCCTTTGTGTGTCAAGTGGCTAGTATATTGAAATAATACCAACAATAATAATATTGATAATAACAAACATGTAGCAATTTCCATGCAGACATGTGAGGACGTGTAAGAAACTATCTCCAAACCTGATGGAAATTATCCTGTCTATGAAATCTAGATGGTTGTTTAATACACTGCCTTTGCCCCCCTTGATGCTTTCCATTCACAGAAGGGCTGGCAATCTAGCAATCCCACTCCCAGAAAGGCAGGGAGTGATTTTCACCAGTTTCCTCTTCAGTCTCCTGCTTGACCTACTGTCACTCAAGCCCTTCAGAACAGATTTAGCTGGGCACAGGAATAAAGAAAAGGGGAGGATCTCTTTTGATCCAACCCCGTAATTATCAATCATCAGCAATACTCTCATAATCATAAGGAATTATTTTGTGTATGTTTAATGATATGGGCTGATTTTTATAGAAGTGTTTGAAATAATACCCACTGCTTGCATATAAAATGTCACCCTTTGCTCTTTTAAGCGGCGCTGTGGGTTAAACCACAGAGCCGAGGGCTTGCTGATCAGAAGGTCGGCAGTTCAAATCCCCGCGAAGAGATGAGCTCCCATTGCTCGGTCCCTGCTCCTGCCAACGTAGCAGTTCAAAAGCACTTCAAAAGTGCAAGTAGATAAATAGGTACCACTCCGGCGGGAAGGTAAACGGCGTTTCCGTGTGCTGCTCTGGTTCGCCAGAAGCGGCTTAGTCATGCTGGCCACATGACCCGGAAGCTCTACACTGGCTTCCTCGGCCAGTAAAGCGAGGTGAGCACTGCAAGCCTAGAGTCATTGGGGTCAGGGGTCCCTTTACCTTTACCTTTTACCACATAGAAATCTGGGTTTTACTGGATTTTTGATATACTGGAGGGCAGATCTTCACCTTTCATTTACAGTGGTACCTCAGGTTAAGTACTTAATTCATTCTGGAGGTCTGTTCTTAAACTGAAACTGTTCTTAACCTGAAGCACCACTTTAGCTAATGGGGCCTCCTGCTGCTGCTGCGCCGCCGGAGCACGATTTCTGTTCTCATCCTGAAGCAAAGTTCTTAACCCGAGGTACTATTTCTGGGTTAGCGGAGTCTGTAACCTGAAGCGTATGTAACCTGAGGTACCACTGTATAATCTTATTTGCTTCTGAAGCATTTCCTCATAAAATAGCTCACTAACTACCACACTGTTTCAACCCAGGGCATACCTAAGGCTACCCAAACATCCTGTTTTTCCTGCAACTGTTGCTGCTTTAAGAGGACATGTGCTATCTCCCCACAGTTTTCCTGATCCTCATTCGGCCCTGGTTAGTTTACACTGATGTTATGAACAGCTATAGCTAAACAGTAATTTGAGTTTACATTATCAGACCCAGCAAACCGAATATTTTTCTTTCTTCCCAATAATATAAACAGCAGAGTGGAAAAATTCCAAATTGTTAACTCAGGTATTTGTAATGAATTTCGAAAACAGGCAGTTCAAGAATTTCATTGCTAGGGGTCAAAATCCTTCCTTTGGCCTCCTAATTGAATGTATTAAGAAACACCACACACGTGCACACACACACACAGAGAGACACACAAGCACACTTATTCTTCTTCTTCTGATTTCCTTTAACTGAAATAGATGTGCTACTTCCACTCTCTGATTCCCCCATTCATTTCTGGAATCCAATTATGCCTTCTTTCAGGCTTCTGTTTGCTAGCCTATGTAGGTCAAGCTCCTTTTACTCTGTCTTGTCGAACAGGGTCACCATTTCTCTTATCACTCTAGGGGATCTTTCTCTCCACATATTGCAGTTTGGTCGCGCCATTCTAGGACACAGGTGACTAAGGGTGAGTCACATGAACAAAAATTGGAGCTTGCAGAGAAATATGGTTCAACGCATATTAGAGCTGCCACGAGGAAAATAATAATAATTCTCTGATTGCTCTTTCACAGGGCCAGATCCATTTTTATCGCCTAATGCGGTGAATAACATTTTCCATCCACATTGTGGGCAGCAAAATCAATCAAGCCACACAATTGAGCAATCAGATTTGAGCAGCAAGCTGTTATGGGCATTCCATGTGCCTCCGAGGCAAGGGCCAGGCTTTACTTCAGTCATGCGAATCAAGTGCAAATATGGGTGCTCCAGATGAGTCTCTGGTAGTGCCTTATACGGTGCTATTAACTGCCTCTCTTTATGGGGCATGCCTCCTCTTAACAGATATTAGATTCTCAATTTGCCTCAAAAGAAATTCTGAAGTCTTATCACAGTGAAGGTTCTCAGCTGTCTTGCAGATAAAGCAGGGAAGCATCAAAGACACACACAAGCAGGAAAACCTCAAAATGGCGCTAGGCATTTTAATTTTCTTGAACTTATAAAACAGAAAAATACTGATCTGTTTCAGTGAAGATATTATCAGATGCTTGTGGGCAACAATTCATACCAGTCAGGGTGAGCACCTAGATGGGTTGGGGAGTGTGGGCCAAAAGCTATTAAGTTACTCAAAGGCCAGAGTGAAAGTCCATTGGCACAAAGTGGAGCCCTCTTTGTGTGAAAGACAGAAGGAGCATGAGTAGGCTGCTCTAAGTGTAAAACGAGCTAAAGGCTGTTGGTTGTTTAATCTGGTTCGAATGTATTGTGCTTGGTTCTACCTAGGTATTTTATCACGCTGGAAATTTTAGTGTTTGTCCTTATAGTTTTGCATGCTTGCCTTATGGCAGAATTGTTAAGTTTGCTGTTTATAGGACCTGCTGAAATGATTGATTATTGCATGCGTGTGTGTGTGTGTGTGTGTATGTGTATATATATATATATATATATATATATATATTCCTTGTTTATTTTTATTACTTTGCTCCCTACTCTGGGATTGGAGAAAAAATCAAGGAAGAGTGGACTGTAAATACTGTAAATAAAGCAAACTCAATGTCCCCTCCCACTGTGCATGCCCAGTTTTGAAAACAGGTGCTTTCAATAAATTATTGTTATTTTATTATTATTATTATTATTATTATTATTATTATTATTATTATTATTATTATTTTGTTATACAAAATTCTGCAAAATACAGTGTTATCAAACTGGTACTTATATACCGCATGATGTGCAGTGACTGGCTACTAAATTAGCTGGAATCCTAATCTCCTGATGTAGCAGGACATGGTGGAGGGGAAGACAGCCATTTTGTGCTTTTCATTGACTCCATTGGCATTGTTTCAATTTGCACCACCTCTTCTGCTGTCTTAACACACTGTCTTCAGGGGCAGGACCACCCTCTGAATGATTTCAGCTAAACTCTGTTGCTCCCCCAACTCTAGGCCTCTGTCGTCAGTGGTGTACTGCTGCATAACATTTTTGCACTGCTAATGCTTCAGTGGCATAAATCCTATGTGCTGGCATAATATTTTGTTTTTGTGGCATAAGGGATTTAATAGTGACCCTATCATAAATTGAGGATAGGCTTATCCGGTTAAGATACTGAAGGAGGTGGAAGATACTTCGCAATGTAATAAAATAAGCTACCACTCAGCGTTTAAAGGAAAGACTACCTCGGCTATGTTTTCATTCTCAAATAAGGTAACATGCCTAAATCAAAGCAGCTTCAAGGAATAAAATGTGCACCCTCAGTTCTTATCCCTCCGTGATCAAAATTATCTCCCAGTAGTTAAACCAAAACAAGCTTGCAGCTTTCTTCATTGTAGATTTTCAAGAGAAAATATTTTGTGAACGCTCAAGTACTTTAAAAAAAGAGCTCTAAGGGAGTACTGCTATCTGCTCTTGCAAGTTTAAAAGGCATGCAATACTTCTTCCCTTGAATAACAATTGGTTTTGTGTTTTTAAAAAGTCTTTACTGCCTGGCAGGACAGGCATTATCCAGTTTAATTCTGGCTAGAACCAGCCAGAACTGTTGAAAGAACAGGAATGAAGGGCAGCTCTACTGGAATCAAGTTTCCTTCATTTTGACATGTAAACACACCTTCACCTGAAGAATGATGGAACAGTGAGTGCAAACAGAAAGGCTAGCTTGTTAAGCAAGCCAAATAAGAGTTTTGCTTTCCTTCCTTTCCATATACACACACACAACAAAGCCATAAGCAATACCAAATGGAAAGAAACAGGACCATGGTGCAGCAGTTTCTTCCTCACACCAAAGCTATGGGCATTGGCTGGAGAAAAGCATTCTGCAAATGCTCAAGAAAGCTTTGCACCAGGGGAGAGGGAACAGAAATTCAGGTTTCAGGGCCTTTCAAAAACATCTGAAATATAGTTCCACGTTCCATGCTACCTAATGATGGGGAGTTTGGAATTGATATCCCACTTTATCACTACCCTAGGGAGTCTCAAAGCGGCTAACAATCTCCTTTCCCTTCCTCCCCCACAACAAACACTCTGTGAGGTGAGTGGGGCTGAGAGACTTCAGAGAAATGTGACTGGCCCAAGGTCACCCAGCAGCTGCATGTGGAGGAGCGGAGACAAGTCTACCACTCTTAACCACTACACCATACCGGCTCTAGTTTCTTCTTCTGTTGTTCAAGACAACGAACTAGCAACGGGAGGGGCCCCCAGGGCCAAATCTGCCCTCCTGAGGAATGTCAGCTGATTCCTTAGTTGCCAAGCCAGTGTCAAGGGGTGTATGTGGAAGAACTGGGGGCAGGGCTAATGGGAGGGACTGGCATGCTTCTTGGGAGGACTGGGACTCACCACATGATAAAGGTAAAGGTACCCCTGCCCGTACGGGCCAGTCGTGTCTGACTCTAGGGTTGTGCGCTCATCTCACTTAAGAGGCCGGGAGCCAGCGCTGTCCGTAGACACTTCCGGGTCACATGGCCAGCGTGACGAAGCTGCTCTGGCGAGCCAGCACCAGCGCAGCACACGGAAACGCTGTTTACCTTCCCGCTATAAAGCGGTACCTATTTATCTACTTGCACTTAGGGGTGCTTTCAAACTGCTAGGTGGGCAGGAGCTGGGACCGAACGACGGGAGCTCACCCCGCCACGGGGATTCGAACCGCCGACCATACGATCGGCAAGTCCTAGGCACTGAGGTTTTACCCACAGCGCCACCCGTGTCCCTGCGCCACCACATGATACCCGGTCCTTAAACTGGCCCTTCCTCAAACTTGTTGCTGGCCAAGGTTACAGAACAGGAGCAGGGAGCCATTTTCAGACTAAGAAAACCACCATTCAGGAGTCTCCTGCCAGCGGTTGGTCAGGCCAGAGGCAAAAGTGAACAAATAAATGAACATATTTTTGAAAACCTTTGTCCACTAGGCTATTTTCTACACAGACACATACATCCCTCCATCTAGGCAACCAAGACCCATTATTAGAGTTGAAAGGTACAGTCAGGCAAAAACACTCAAGGATAGCACAAAGTGAGGATGCTGAGGGGCGTGGCCTTGAGAGAATCACAAGGGCCATGGAGGCCACATTTTGCTCCTCAGCCTGGGGTGTTCCATCCCTGATGCACTAGCAGTGGCAAGCTATGCTCAGCATGTTATTCCTCCCTGGCTTGGAACGATCAATTCACCTATCCATTTTAATTGATATTCATATATGCCTGCGGAGAAAATGCAACCAGGAGCTGGGAAATCGACCTTTGTCCGGGAAGAGCTCTGTACACCAGCACATAAATATGCTGTTCCTCATCACACATTCCACAACTGGGGCTCAGCTCAGCTTAAGCTCTTATAGTTAAGAACTGTTGAGGCGCTTGTTGAAACGCACAAGGAGCCGCCAGTCTAAGCCGCTCGTCTCTCCTGGTGTCGCTGGGCAAAGAGGATAGCACAGAATAGGACTGCATCCCGTGTTCATGAGGAGAGCTTACTAAACTGTGAAGATTTCCAACCAACTTGGAGCCAGGTGCTAGGAAAAGGAAAGGACTCCACTGGACACTCACATAATCGACCGCATTGTTCCTTTGCTGCATTCATCTAGCCTGGAGGACTCAATAAATGTTTTCCTCTGCTCCCCATGCAGGCATTATAACAGGGCATATACAACAGCCTTTCAGTCTGAATTGGTGCAACTTCTTCAGCTGGCTGTTTTTAGTTTCTGTCTCTGTTTTTCCAACCTTCAGGTTGTTACTTCCCTTTTAAAGGACTTTATAATAAATCGGTAGAAAAGAAAAGAAAATTCCCGTGGTAGTAAGAGACTGTATTTTCCTACCAACCCCCCACCCCCGGTTTAAAACTCCCCACCTGCCACTTGACCAGCAAAAAGCTTGGATTCATCTCTGTCCTTCATTGCAGATTATGCGAAACTATTTAAATCTTGAGTGACAGTATTTACTAAAGCAGCTGTTGGGCTCTGCCACCAGTGCTGGGAGAAGAGGGGAGAAGATGCTTAGAAACAAGTTAATGGAAATTTTATATACATATATATGTGTGTGTGTGTGTGTGTGTGTGTGTGTATATGCAGGTTTTGGTGTCCTCGGGTGTCTTCCCGTGTAAAAGTTGGGGTGTCTAGGCGACGTTTCGACGAGGTCTCACTCGTCATCTTCAGGCTGGTGCTTTCGGCTTCTTGTTACTGGAACAGAGCAGGATCTCAGTGTTTGAGTTCCTATAAATACTGTTGAGGGGGTGTGGTGTATAGCCTCCAATGTTCTGGGCAGAGAGGAAGTTCCCAGGTTAGTGTGCCTTTTCTTCTTTTGTTCCTTAATTACTTGAGGGATATCTTGAGTGATTTCTTGAGTGATATCCTGAGTACCACTTAGGTGGGTCATTAGGTGTGGATTAGTTGCTAAAGTCTTTGTGTCTTGACCTCTTGAACTTTGTGAAGAGTTTTTCTGAGAAGATGGCTGTACTGCACTTAGTTGTGCTCTGGCTTGGCTTCGTGTATAGGGGCGAGCTGTGGTTTTGTGGCCTGTGTCAGCCAGATCTGTGTAGGGATTGCAGGGGGGTGCAGCATCCGGAGGTGCCACCATGGTTTGGCTACTGGATGGTGTCTGTAATTTATCTGTGGAGAGGGTCTGGGTTTGGGTCTGGTGTGGTTGATTGGTGATGGCGTTCTGTGTGCCTCTGGATCTGGTGTCAGTTTTTGTGGGGAGGGCTAATTTCCAGATGTCTGGCAAGCGGGATGTGTCGTCACGCTTGTTCATGTTGTGAGGGTGTTTCTCTATCTCGATGGCTTCCATGATTATTCTCTTGTGGTGATGTTCCATGTTAAAGAGCAATTTGGAATCTGCAAAATTAATTTCGTGTCCTGTTTCTTTCATGTGTTGGAAAAGAGAGGAAGTTTTTTCTTCTTTTTTGACGGCATTCTTGTGTTCTGCGATACGTGCATTTATTCGTCTGTTTGTTTGTCCAATGTACGTGGCTGGGCAGACTTTGCAGGGTATTTCATAGACCCCTTGGTTTTCCAACTGGATTTTATCCTTGGGGTTTCTGAGGATATTGGCTATTTTTTGGTTGGTGCAAAAGGCTGTTTTGATATTGTGTTTATGGAGGATTTTGCTAATTTTATCTGTAGTGCCCTTGATATAAGGAAGGAGGGCCATGCCATTGTTTTCTTCTGTGTCTTGGTTTTTGGGGGGTGTTTCTTTTTGGATTAGCTTCGTAACCCTGTTTTGCTGGTATCCATTGGCAATTAACACATTTGAGAGATTCTGTAACTCAGTTGTCAAGTGGTCTTTGTCAGCCAGGCGTTTGGTTCTGGAGATGAGAGTCTTGGCTACGGAGTTTATTTGTGCAGGGTGGTGGTGTGATTGTGCATGTAAGTAGCGGTTGGTGTGTGTTTTTTTCCGGTAGATAGTGTGTCCTAGGGAGCCATCAGGTTTTTTGTAGATTAGGACGTCAAGGAAGGGAAGTTGGTTGTTGGCTTCTATTTCCATAGTGAATTGTATTTTGGGGTGTAGGCTGTTGAGATGTGTGAGGAAGCTATCCAGTTTTTCCTTCCCGTGTGGCCAAATTACAAAGGTGTCGTCAACATATCTGAGCCAAAGTTTGGGTTTGTGTTCTGACTTGTCTAAAGCATTGGTTTCAAAGTGTTCCATGTACAGGTTTGCGATGACCGGTGAGAGGGGTGATCCCATAGGTGCTCCTTCTATCTGTTTGTATCTTTGTCCATTGTGGATGAAGTACGTGTTGGTTAGGCAGTGGTTGGTCAGGTCCAAGATGTATTCGGGGGGATTGTATTTGTTTTGAATGGCTGTCAAGGCTTCATTAATGGGCACTTGTGTGAAGAGAGATACAACATCGAAGCTCACAAGTAGGTCATTAGGATGTAGGTTTTGCTTCTTTATTGTTTCTATGAACTGGAAGGAGTTTGGAACGTGTGAAGAGATGGATTCTGCATAGGGCTGAAGTTGCTTGGCGAGAAATTTAGCGAGATTTTGTAGAGGTGAGCCTATGGAGCTGACTATTGGTCTGAGTGGTGTTCCTTCTTTGTGTATCTTGGGGAGGCCGTAGAGTTTGGGGCATCTGGATGATTTTTCTCTGGGGATGATTCTTAGCTGGATTTCTTCACTGATAGGAGAGGCTTTTATTTTGGATTTGGTGGTTTTTTCCAGATAGGTGGTGGGATCTGTTTTTATAGGTTGGTAGGTAGGATCTTGGAGTAGATTTGATAGTTTTGCTTGGTAGTCCGATGTGTTCATCACAACAGTGGCATTACCTTTGTCTGCTGGGAGAATGATTATGTTGTTGTCTTTCCTCAGGTTGGTGAGTGCTTTCTGTTCTTCTTTGTGTAAATTGCTTCTGGGTGGTTTGCTGGAGCAGAGGATGTTGGTGACTTCAAGTCTGATTTTATTGGCTTCATCTGGGTTGATTTTGGTTAGGCTAGCTTCGACTCCGCATATGATGTTTTCCGTGGGGATGCGTCTCGGGGCGACTGCAAAGTTGAAACCTTTGGAGAGTACTTTGGTTTCAGTTGTGGTGAGGATCCTGTCTGATATGTTATGTACTGTTTGTTTCATGGGTTGTTGTGGAGGGTGGCTGGGCTTCTGGCGTTTCTCTAGTTTGTGGAGTTTGTTGGTGTGTGTGTCTGTCTTATGTGAGGTCTCCGTTTCAGATATGTTGACGACACCTTTGTAATTTGGCCACACGGGAAGGAAAAACTGGATAGCTTCCTCACACATCTCAACAGCCTACACCCCAAAATACAATTCACTATGGAAATAGAAGCCAACAACCAACTTCCCTTCCTTGACGTCCTAATCTACAAAAAACCTGATGGCTCCCTAGGACACACTATCTACCGGAAAAAAACACACACCAACCGCTACTTACATGCACAATCACACCACCACCCTGCACAAATAAACTCCGTAGCCAAGACTCTCATCTCCAGAACCAAACGCCTGGCTGACAAAGACCACTTGACAACTGAGTTACAGAATCTCTCAAATGTGTTAATTGCCAATGGATACCAGCAAAACAGGGTTACGAAGCTAATCCAAAAAGAAACACCCCCCAAAAACCAAGACACAGAAGAAAACAATGGCATGGCCCTCCTTCCTTATATCAAGGGCACTACAGATAAAATTAGCAAAATCCTCCATAAACACAATATCAAAACAGCCTTTTGCACCAACCAAAAAATAGCCAATATCCTCAGAAACCCCAAGGATAAAATCCAGTTGGAAAACCAAGGGGTCTATGAAATACCCTGCAAAGTCTGCCCAGCCACGTACATTGGACAAACAAACAGACGAATAAATGCACGTATCGCAGAACACAAGAATGCCGTCAAAAAAGAAGAAAAAACTTCCTCTCTTTTCCAACACATGAAAGAAACAGGACACGAAATTAATTTTGCAGATTCCAAATTGCTCTTTAACATGGAACATCACCACAAGAGAATAATCATGGAAGCCATCGAGATAGAGAAACACCCTCACAACATGAACAAGCGTGACGACACATCCCGCTTGCCAGACATCTGGAAATTAGCCCTCCCCACAAAAACTGACACCAGATCCAGAGGCACACAGAACGCCATCACCAATCAACCACACCAGACCCAAACCCAGACCCTCTCCACAGATAAATTACAGACACCATCCAGTAGCCAAACCATGGTGGCACCTCCGGATGCTGCACCCCCCTGCAATCCCTACACAGATCTGGCTGACACAGGCCACAAAACCACAGCTCGCCCCTATACACGAAGCCAAGCCAGAGCACAACTAAGTGCAGTACAGCCATCTTCTCAGAAAAACTCTTCACAAAGTTCAAGAGGTCAAGACACAAAGACTTTAGCAACTAATCCACACCTAATGACCCACCTAAGTGGTACTCAGGATATCACTCAAGAAATCACTCAAGATATCCCTCAAGTAATTAAGGAACAAAAGAAGAAAAGGCACACTAACCTGGGAACTTCCTCTCTGCCCAGAACATTGGAGGCTATACACCACACCCCCTCAACAGTATTTATAGGAACTCAAACACTGAGATCCTGCTCTGTTCCAGTAACAAGAAGCCGAAAGCACCAGCCTGAAGATGACGAGTGAGACCTCGTCGAAACGTCGCCTAGACACCCCAACTTTTACACGGGAAGACACCCGAGGACACCAAAACCTGCATTCCTGTACCCGTGAAAATCTACGAAAGCATATATATATATATATATATGGCTGGTGCTTTCGAGACCTCGTCGAAACGTCGCCTAGACACCCCAACTTTTACACGGGAAGACACCCGAGGACACCAAAACCTGCATTCCTGTACCCGTGAAAATCTACGAAAGCAAATATATATATATATATATATATATATATATTATTCATATTCTTTGGTAAAACCAGCTGCTACATTTCGTCCAGGTAGGAACAAACAAAATAACAGTGCAGAAATAACATTGCCACAAATAAAAGGGTTGTTTTTAGAAACCCTCCCCCCCTCCCCCGCACGCCTTTTTGTTTGCTACTGTTTCTAAACTACAACGGCCTAGTTGCTTTCATTATCGTCACAGATGCAAACCGATGTAGGAGAAAGCCTCCCTCCCTCGCTGTCTCTCTCTGTCTCTCTCTCATTAATTTGTCCATGTCATTCATTTTAATACATTTCAGAGCAGGAGATTAAACTAGAGCAGCACTCTTGCTTTCAGTTAATCAAATATTTAACCATTTTGCTTTTTTGGACTGAAGTTGTACGGCTGACAATTACTGGCACCCAGAGTGGGCCTGAAAAATTCATGTTTTTATTTTGAGTTGTAAAGAACCAGATAGTGTATTCGCATATGCCCTAGAGGCGATTGCCTCCTACTAGGCTTGAAACCTACCCGAGCCAACGATCCGGATTTACTTAGGATACGACCTCTTTACTTAGCCCCTGCCCTGTGCCTAGTAAAGTATTGCTTCTGTTTTGCCATTTTAATTTTTGCTGCTGTTGATATCCATCTGAGCAAAGTAGGATTCTTCAAGTCTCAGTTCCCTCTCCAGTTTCCTGAAAGTCCTGTATCTGAAAGGTGGTGATGGTGGCAGTGACTCTAGTGCCCATATACAGAAATGCTAAGGATGTGGATTAGTTCAGGGAGTGAATTGGTATTGAAAGGGAAGGTCCAGTGGCAGCAGGACAAATGCTTGACAGTAGTCCTCCATCTCTGCCCCCCCTCCAAGGAACAAAGGAATTTCTTCATTCCACACTGTTATATTCTCCTTAATCTCCCACCCTACTGCTGATAGTGGATGCTTATGAGATGGAGGAGTGGGAAGACGAGAGGCATTGGAGCAGTTGCCCAATGCACTAGACAGGATATGGGGACAGTGGGGAGAGACTTTCCAAGGACCCACACAAACCTGGAGCTAACCCTGTGAACGAGCATAATTTTTGTTACTCCAATTCATACCATTCAGGGCCTTTCCTGTTCTGCGGTGGTTGTGGCATCAGCAGAGCTGATTCCAGCAGCCACTCCTTTTGGCCCGCCATTTTATTTTCCTCAGAACTGCTCATATTTTGCATTGTTCTGAGGTATTCCAGGAAATAAATTGTTAAGAGTTGCTATTTCACCCCCTCTTTTCCTGTCAAAAACAAGCTCTAGAGCAAAAGAAAGGGGGAAATCGATGACTGTAAGCAAGAATAAATGAAATGGCAACAAAGGATTAATGTAAAGGAGTGCTCCGACTTTGATTTGTGAAATGGTGGTGGATACGCAACCTGTCAGCCACCACACACACTGTCAGATTAACCTGAGGCCTAAGCACTAGTCTTCATCCAGCCTAAAGGTACTAGCAGAGGGTGTGGATATTGCTCTCGAAGAACAGAATTTTGTTTTTTATAATGTAGAAAGCCCATCAAGATGCACAATCTCACAGAAAATTCTGACGGTAGTTAGTGCCACAATAGCCCATCTCTCAACATCCAGGAGGTGTCAAACTGTTTCCCAGATACAGATAGGTAGCCGTGTTGGTCTGCCATAGTCAAAACAAAACAAAATTTCCTTCCAGTAGCACCTTAAAGACCAACTAAGTTAGTTCTTGGTATGAGCTTTCGTGTGCATGCACACTTCTTCAGATACCTCTTTCCCAGATGTACATGATTGACTTGTGACTGACCATAGCTATCTGTCAGCCAAGGCCCACCTAGGTCAAAAACTCTTTAAAAGATGGCTGTTGCCATTTTGTTCCTCAGAGTGCCTCAACTGGACTACCTATGCTGCTACATTACATGTGAGGAGACCAGAAGCTTGTTTGTAAGGAACTACAATAGGATAGATACACCTGAGCAAAAATATTCTCTTCCTTTTTATACAGTGATACCTCGGGTTAAGTACTTAATTCGTTCCGGAGGTCCGTACTTAACCTGAAGCACCACTTTAGCTAATGAGGCCTCCTGCTGCTGCCACGCCACCGGAGCAGGATTTCTGTTCTCATTATGAAGCAAAGTTCTTAACCCGAAGTACTATTTCTGGGTTAGCGGAGTCTGTAACCTGAAGCTTTTGTAACCCGAGGTACCACTGTAGTACCATTCTGCTTTTACCTATGTCAGGCTGTCAGTTTTATGCTTAATAAACTTCTAAAACTCAAAGGGTTATTCCAACCCCTCACATGCCTAGGCCCTTCTTTCATGCCACTGTGTATATGAGCAGGGTCTTAGGGAGTTAAACAAGCTAGTTTGGTTATCAGGAAGGGACAGGAATGCTGATGTTATCTCCCTTATAAGTATTTGCATTGCATCTCCTGAAAGCACCTGAGGGAGTGTGGAGGCAGTGACCAGAGAGCCTCAGGCATGACTAGCCTACCCAGACTGGCAGTTGTGGATGGAAGGGAACAAAAGGTCTTTACCTTCTCCCATTACAGTAGAGGGTGAACCTGGCAAAACAGAAAGCTTTCACTTGCTGAATGTCTACTCCTGCTGCAATTTTTATGGCCACCAAAGGAATACCAGACAATAAAAGCAGCTACTCTTTTCTTTTTTCTTTTTTAGTGTCCAAAGTCAATGTTATCCATTCAGGTCACTGATCTAATCCTCCCCCAAACTCATGGTGCATCCTGAGCACATGCACAAATCTGGAACGGAACACAGAAAATCACTGTAAATAGCACTCTCATTTATCCAGTCTTGTTTTTCCACATAATTCTTGTATTCCTCGGGCCATCTGGATAATCTAAATTAATGATGCCGTATTGCATGCACTCACTGCTGCTGCAATCATTTCCTCCACTGACAGTAGTGTTAAACTAGAGATCTGGCATTTCACATGATTTCAAAGAAACGCTGCGCATTTTGAGGGGGGTTAAGTGTGGCCGTTTCATAATTCTCCACCAAAGTCATAGTCTCCAGAACAAAGGACTTGCTGCAAGCAACAAAGGCACCAGCAAATATGAACCTTAATGCAACATGAATTAATCATTCCTCTAAATCTTTTATTTAATAAGGTAAAAATTATGTGGTTAATTTTTAACTACCAAGAGTATTTCAGTCATTCAAGCAGCTATATTTACCATTTACCTGATTAAATTATGAATATGCAGCTCAAGCTTGTTGGATTCTGGAATGTTAAGTGGGCCAGGGGTTGGCTCCACAAAAACTGGAAGGCAGGACTGAAATCTGTGGCTTCCTATCTGGGCTGGGTTTCTGTTTCTCTATACTAGTTGCTGAGTTGTTTCCAGTTAAATATTAAATTAATCACATACACAGACACAGAGGTCCAATTCTCCTCTTTCCCTTTACAAACTCTGGTATTGAATATTCTGCAGACATACACTGAATGTCTAAATACTTTCCAAATACAATCTGAATATACAATAGCTTCATTCCATACACACTTGATGTGCAATTTCTGATGTGGTAGCAAAGTGCTGGTCTTGGCAAACAGAAGAGGAGGTGTCGATCTGAATCTACCATTTTGCTTTCAAGAAATATTGTGAGCATTTCCCTGATTCTAAATGTCCACCTTTCCTGTTTGCCACCACAATGTGTTCTACCCTGAGGAACTGTTCAGGGGTAGGAGGGAAGCACAGCCTTGCTTCTGAAGGTAAAGATCCTTCTCCCATTGCTCCGTTTCTCCAGGAGAACTGCTAGTAGCAGTGCTTTAAAAAAATAAATGTTTAGGGGTACTCTCATTTTCCTACTCATGTTGAAATACTGCCCCTCAATGAGGCCAAACTTAGATTCATAAAATGTTTAAGGGTATATGTACCCCTGCATCCTCCCAGAAAAAAGCACTGACTAGTAGTATTCTCTACCAACATAGCTCAACATTTTGATCATATTGACTGGAGTTATCAGGGTTCCTGGAGTCTTTAGACACTACCGGTGCTAGTAGATTTTACAAGATCACATTCCAAGAGACGGGCTAGGTTGTTAATCCATGAGGCATGCTATGTGACGGAAATAGGGCAGATTAATCTCACCTCCCAGTGGTCTATCAGAATGTTTTCTAGTCAATGTTGTCAAGAGCAAACAAACAAAAAAAGCAGACACCTATTAGACTTTTCCTCTTGCCCAGCAAGGAATAAGTTTTGCTACACTTCTCTACTGTTAGCACCTCGTACAATTCTGAAAAAGGTATGAAATGTGCAGCTTGGAGTATTAACAGAAGAAGTGACAGATAGCTTCTACCTGCTGTGTCTTGGGAAGAGCAATAACAACACATATTTGAGTTTCCTGTTTTCTTACCATTAAAATATCAAAGTCCTTCTGTAACTTTGATCCTACTGACACACAGCCTTAGTGATGAAAGGAAGAGCACAGAGTGGGATGTGTTGCGATAGTTTTGCTTCTTTCTTAATTCCTTCATCTCTATCTCTCTGCCCCCCCTTCCTTTTCTGAACTGCTTGTTGCTTCAATGCATGTCAAGTTCAGGGAGAGTTCAGGCTCATCACTTGCATAGAAAATGATTGAAAACCTTCGGATTCTGTTTCACGGGGATGGTGGCCGGGCACTGGCGGGTAAGAATTGATATTTAATACTTGTGCCAGTCAGCGTGGAGCTTACACAAAGTACAGCTGAGCATTGCATATTTCAAAAGCTCAATATTATTTTGGCAAGCTAGAAAACTAAAAGGAGGGAGACAGAACATTTTAAAAAGGTATTGGAGGTTATAACGTTCAAAAGATGCTCTACCTTTGCCATGATATTGCTCACAAAATTCAGATCACCCTTTCAGGTCAGGGTGTTTTGTTTCCCCAAACAATGGAGTTGATACTTGTATTGCTATATCAACGCCAACACAGACAATAGACCAGAATATGCAGAGCAAAACCAAATAATAAATGCTAATCAAGGAACAGGTTTTCAAAGTGTTATTGGAAACTGATTTTTATTATTATTTAAAAAGGGGGTGTTTAAAAGTGTATATTTAAAAAATAATAAACAAAATTACAGTTCCCATATAGCAAGAAATTTTTCAAAGGAAGCAGTCCCAGCCAGGGGGAAAAAAAAGACTCAAGCTACAAATTGCATCCCTGGAAGTATCAACAAACTATTCCATATGCAAGAAATGTAAGCATAACCTTTCTGCCTACATCAGTGGCAGGAAAAGTCCTGAGCTCTTATCATGTTTGGCATGTCCAGGAGACAGAGAGAGAGCACATCTTGATAGGCAATTCTTCCCTACTTTCAATATAGCAGGACTGAGGCTGGATGCCAAAGCCTACATACTCATTTTGGAGTAGGGTAAAAATGGCTGGAAGAAGGGATGCCACATGAAACCATTCAATATCTAACCAGTACCTCTGGTATATACAGTGGTACCTCGGGTTACACACACTTCAGGTTACATACGCTTCAGGTTACAGACTCCGCTAACCCAGAAATAGTGCTTCAGGTTAAGAACTTTGCTTCAGAAATCGTGAAGCAGCAGCAGGAGGCCCTATTAGCTAAAGTGGTCTTCAGGTTAAGAACAGTTTCAGGTTAAGTTTGGACCTCCAGAACGAATTAAGTACTTAACCCGAGGTACCACTGTATACCCAAGGTTATGTATGAAGTCCTCAAAGTACTGCAAGACCAACACAATGCCTTACATTCAGTGCAATAGGCAGAAGCCTACCGTATGTGAAAGGGCTGGGATAGCAGGAGGGCAGTAGACTCCCTCCAGGAAGTGGTTTTGGTCACAAGCACTGTGGTAGAATGTCAAGAGAGCAGTGCCCCCTATGTTTTACCTAGATGAGGTGGGTTAAGGCAGACAGAAATTGTGGGTAAAGCAAATGGAAGCTACTTGGTTGACGCTAGATGACTAAGGACCAAACTAGATGGTACATCTAGCAAGGAGCAATTTATCTGAAATAATGGCAGTGCATGGAGCCCAGTTCTTACTGGGATAGAAGTGTGTGGGGAGGCGGGTGATTACCTCCCCCACAGGGATCAGAACTGAGATCTTCCCTCTACCCAATGGCTGGGAGCTTTAGGAAAAAATCATTATATAACTGCAGTAGAACAGTGAAAGGTTATATCTCCCCTCGCTGCACGCTGCCTTCCTGTAAGAATTGGGCTTGCCCACTCCCAGCCTTAATTTTTTTTTAAGGCAAAACAGGACCAGCCCAAAACATATTGCTTCCTGAGAAGAATAAGATTATTTCCCCTCCCCATTCCATGCACAAAAGCCAACTGGTCTGGCAGCTGAAACTTACTTCAACACTGGTGATGGATAACACCCTCTGCTGCACTTGAGGCAGCAGACCAGATCAGAGAGCCCAGGACAGTCCATGTGGTAACAGAGCAAAATGGCTGGAGTACTTGAGAGGAACAGCTGGAAGCTACTGCCCCCAAGCCTGAGGCGATTGCCTCCTTCTGCCTAATGGTAGGATCGGCCCAGAGGGAAACAAGATACATAGTTGTCTGCTACATATTAAGCAAACATCTCGGTCACATCCACACCATCCATATAATGCACATTGCTTCCCCTGAAGTATCCTGGGAACAGTCATTTACCCCTCACAGAGCTACAACTCCCAGCACCCATAGTGAACTAAAGTTCCCTAGTTTGGCCCTAACTCCAACTAAAGTCCGGAAGGCTACAGGAGCACGCTAATTACAGCATATGGCTAAAACTGCCACACCATCTTTGAGATGTCAGATGAATTGCTTTCTAATGCTAGCTTTCAGCTGTGAGGCAAAAACAGGAGAGAATGCCTCAATGCATGCCTCTTCTTCAACAGGAGATACTCCTTTGACACTTGAGACTTCCACTCCCAGAGTTAGAAGACAGGTCATCTGTGTCAGAGACTGCACTTTCCAGTCAGATTTGAACCCCAACTACTAGTACGACAAGAGGAAAACTGCAGCCAGTAGAGCCTAGGAAGCCACCCACATAAATCTTGCAACCTAGTGGTGGGCTTTCTTTGTACAACAGGAAAACACTAACCTAAGACAATAAGGCCACATAAATTACTGTGACTGAAAATTGTATTATTATGACAAAACAGGATTATCCAGGACTAGTCAGACATGAGGAAGAAGGGAGGATGGCAGCCTTTCAATGACTACTTTGGACAGCTGAAAACTGGAAGTACTTCTTGCTATATTTTCACAGCGTATTAACAAACAAGGACAGCCAAATATGTTTTGCTACCTGAGGCAAAGGCTAGATCATGGCATCCCTCTTCCATCTGCGGAAGAGGTGCCACAGGATTCTTACTTCACTTCAGCACTGGCAACTGGATCGTGTCCTCCACTGCTCCTAAGGACAAGAGGCTAACTGATGGGATTTAAGCAAGCCACATAGCACACCCAGCTCTTCCACCATCTTGATGCCACTGCCCATCCTCTTGGTATTGCCACCTGAGGCAACTAACCATCTCACTGTCTAATGGTAAGGCTGTCTCTGTTAAACAAAAGCAAGAAATCAACCCAATGTAAATTGATGACTATAGTATAGTAAGGATATTTATGTATGTTATATCTTTTATTATCCCTGTTAACTTGACAACATGTCCAACAGATTTTCTTCAAATTCATCTGTGCCTTACTGAATAGGGGCCTAAATACGACGTTTTCCCTTTCCATGAGGCACCTTCTGAGAACAAAGGGGATTTAGAAATATAAAGAGCCATCGTAAGAGATCTTTATGATACTTGGATGACTCACTCATTTTTGAGGAACACAACACAGTCCACTTTGTGTTGTGCAAACTCCACAGAGATGGTCTTATGGTATCTCTGTGTGACTTAAGTTCCTCCTAGTTTCCAGCATGTTTTGATTACATTAAGTGACAGTCCACTTCTTTAGAATCTTAAAAGCACTTGCAATGTGTGTTGCTTGGTTCTCCTGCCCAAAGAGCTTTACTTCAGTTTATCTGAAAGGTGGTGCTAGACACCCGGGGCAATCTGGGGGGTGGGGTACATAGCCAGCCTTATTATGAAGCCTTGCAGGTGATCCTCCCACACCCCAGAATCTGCAGTATTTAGTCTCCATCCTTCTGCATCCTTACAAAAAAATAAAATCCCTGGTCCTAAAAAGTAGAACAGAATTTTGACTATTCACTTCATGTCAATGTTTAAGGCTGCTGGAGCTCCAATGCATGCAAAAAGGTGCAAAAAGAAGGAAGAGATCACTGCATTTGTGTACACAAAACATACACGTCAGCTATGGCAACTTTTCCTTGTCCAGGCCCCTTAATCTCCTATGTTGCTGTAATATATACAGGTACCAAGGACACAGATCTGCAGACCCTGGGAGCTGCTATGGTGTAACAGAGAAACCAGGGTCCTCATGCAAGTATCCCCTATTGTACCACCAGCAACATTTTCCCACAGACAAGCTGTGCAACAAGGAAGTTGTTTTGTGGTCTTGCACAAGCTGGGCAATAAGCTACATGCTGCCTAGGTTCAAATCCTTGGGGCCAGGGCATTAAACCTTCATCAGGTTTTCTCAAACCAAGAGATACTGCTTTGTTGATAGTCACGAGCAGATGACTAAGCAGCTCCTGTTATCTTTATTAGGCCTGGCTGGTCCAGACACCTCAAGCCCTCAAGCTGCAAATCACACATCACTATTTCCTTCTAGATGACGTTCCCCATTCAGTCCACTGGGGTTGCCCTTTATGCAGAACTTCCACCAATTTTCTGCTACTAATCTAACGTCTGTGGCAGATAAATAGACTATGGAACATTTGTGGCTACATCTGCCCGATACATTTAAAGCACTGTGGTATCATTTTAACCATCAATCATGGTTAGGGTTACCATATTTAAAAACGCTGAGCTTTTTGGGGGAACAAACCCAAATGTTTCTGCTGCTTTTTTCCATCGCATTGCCATACATCTGAGTTTTCCCTGGCCTTTTGCCATTTGGGCAAAATTCCCCTGATGCCATTTTTACACCTGAAACCAGGACATGTCAGGAATTTTCCTGACATATGGCAAGCCTAATCATGGTGCCCCCCCCCCCCAGATCCTGAGACCTGTAGTTTTTTAAGGGTGCAGAGATTTGCTAGGCAATCCCTAGTTCCCTCACAGAGCTCCAATTTCAAGAGTAGCTTACCGGTCCATCCCTCTTCCCCAGGGAGCTCTGGAAATTGTACTTATGTGATGGGTCTAGCAGGTGGTCTCCTAACAACTCTCAGTAGCCTTAACTAACTACAGTTCCCAGAATTATTTGGGGGAAGCCATGACTACTAAGAAGGAATCCTAGTGCTTTATATTGCAGATGTGGCCTTTGAACCTGCATGGGTTTTTCTGAACCACCCTGCTATATTTTTGAGCAAATGAATGAAAATAGGTATGGAAGTATGAAGGCCATGCGGGAAGATCACACTTGCCCCAAAGCAGACTTCCTTTTCCTATATATAAAAACACTTACAAGAGTGATACTGAAATGTTGCACAGCCCCAAAGTGATGCAGATGCAAATATATTCCAGCCAGGAGAAAGAGAGAGAAATCTAACAGCTTCACTCCCCTTACCCATTTGGACACAGTGTGCCCGAACTTCCTATGTATATATGTGCACCTTATATAGCTATATAAACATATACTTATTTATTCATTTTCATAAATTCGCTTCACTGTTTGACTACATCCTCTTACTGCATATGGCAATTAAGAGTCAATGACCTTTTGCACTACTTCTACCCTGGTTCTCAAAGGAGCTATTATGTGGCTGGTTGGGACAGCACAAGTCTAGTCCTGTTTGAGTCAGCATGTCTGCTGCAGGAAAAACACTACAAAACTCTCTCAGTGTAGCCAAGCTCATTTTGTTTTTGTTAGGAAAGGTCAAGGCAGCGATGGAGAGAGGAGAAAGTCAGCCAGTGTTTGGAATTCGTCCCACTTCAGCAATACTTCCCCTTTCTCCAGGGTAAACAAACTACCTTTCATTATCTGGCACACCAAGTTTATTGAACAGGGGGCCTAAGTGTTAAAACGCAGGTTTCACATATAAGGAAATTGCACAAGCACCTTAACTACAGTTACCAAAGGTTCTTAAACGCCTTGAGCTATATCAGCAGCACTAAAATTCATCTTTTAAAAATATTAAACTTCAATGCAGACCTTGTGCTTGTTTTTTGAAATGCTGTTTGCTTTCCCTCCGGTGGCTATGAGAAAGAAATTTCTCATCGGTAGCTTGCAAAATATTCTATTTGTAAACTTTTCAGAAAAGCTAGGAATTTTTATTCTATTTTTACTAAAATGAGACTATCAAATTTGGAAACGTTTAAAAAAAAAGTGAGGAGCTGTTTAAATAGAGGCTACCCACAGAACAGAAGCCACAGTCCTGTCCTTCAGGTGCAGCGAACAGGGACCAGACAATCTTCAAGCACTAAGTGGAATGGGGGTTTTGCACTGCTATAGAAACAGAAGCCTAGGATGTATGCTTTCCTGCTACCTGGAAGGGATGTGGGAGAAAATGGATTTTGTTTGCCTATTAATGAGAAATTCTTTGATTTTGTACTCATTTGAATCAAAACATGGTTATTCTTTGAAATTCGCACTACTCCAAATTTTGTGATGTGGGTCTCCAAACAAACAAAGTGTACAAAAATGCATCTATTTAGGTGAAAGTGTGCATTAAAAATGAATATTTTGGTGTAACTAACATTGTATTGAGGAGTATTGCTAGCAAAAATGTGCATGTTAGTCAAAATTCTATACAAAACTATAGTTATTAGGAGGCATTCATGCTAAGATGCTGATGATTACTCATGAGGATTCATTTATTTAAAAGATTGTAATTGCTGCAGAAATGTGAAAAAGTCAATAGTGGGAAAACAAAAAATTGAAATTGACAGATTCATTCACTTCCACTACCAATGGATAGCTCAGTTGGTTAGAGCATGGTGCTGACAACCCCAAGGTCGCAGGTTTGATCCCCATACGGGGCAGCTGCATATTCCTGCATTGCAGGGGGTTGAACTAGATGATCCCTTCCAACTCTATAACTCTATGATACCCAGCTGCTATTTTTGTTCATCGATGAACGGCGGTAGTCAAACAGCAGCTCTCCTTTCCTACCCATAACAGATCAAACTACCCAAGTCTTTGCCCATGGAGGTTACTCCTGGTCCAGGCATAAGTGGCCTACATGAAGGGACCTTGATGGTGGGATTCCCTGTTGGATTAGAAGGTTGCACCAAGACCCAGGTTCACTCAACGATGAAGCTCACGGAGTCACCTTGACCAGTCACTGTCTCTCAGCCTAACTTACTCCACAGGGTCGTTGTGAGGATAATGTGGAGAGGAGTGGGGAAACCATGCCTTGAGCTCTTTGGGGAAAAAACAATATATAAATGTAGCAAATGAATAAACGGAAGCAGAAGCAGGACAGGTTAGGGAGAGGTCTGGAGGACCTCATTTGGCCCCTTAGCCTGGTGTTCCAGGCTAAGAGGCCAAATGTGGTATAGTGTGAGAGCCAGTGTGGTGTAGCGGTTTAGAACGGTAGTCTCGTAATCTGGGGAACCGGGTTCGCTTCTCCGCTCCTCCACATGCAGCTGCTGGGTGGCCTTGGGCTAGTCACACTTCTCTGAAGTCTCTCAGCCCCACTCACCTCACAGAGTGTTTGTTGTGGGAGAGGAAGGGAAAGGAGAATGTTAGTTGCTTTGAGACTCCTTCGGGTAGTGATAAAGCGGGATATCAAATCCAAACTCTTCACCTCTGCCCTGTGAACTGATTGGTATCTAGAACCAGCATTCTGTGTCCAAGCAGATGCCCATGGGAAACCCACAATTAGGGCATGAGCATAGTAATAAGGTGTGACTTTCACTTTATGAGCACAGCACAGGGCATTTCACCCAATACTGTAGAGTTTGAGCCCTGCACATTTATGTCCTCAGTTCAAGGCCAGTCAGTACTATCCCACTGGCCTACTTGGAAAAAGACTTGACGGCTACAACCTGGTTGGCAGCTTCTAAAATTCAGAAGCATGCACAAGAAAGACAGATGCAGATCAGGAGTGTCTGGTTTGGCTTGTCAGCTCCCCACTCAGTGATAATCTTCATATTAAAAGCCATCAAACCACATAAATGCACCCATGAACAAGATCTTGGTGGCTTTCTGCTAGAACTGCTGCCTCAGCCCTTTCCTGTACCACATTCCCATCCTGCGTTAGCATAAACTACTGATTCCATATGACTGATACTTAATTACTCATAGCAATGAAGACATGATAACCAGCAGCAGCTGTGTCATTGGCCAGCTTTTGATATGAAGCCAGAGGATACAGAGTATGGGAAGAGAGTCATATTTCCCCAAAGCTCTGAGCAGGGAACCTTCTGGAATATATTCATGTTCAAAGTGCTGAGAAACAGACGGCTTATTCCATTTCCCTTTTTGTTTTAGTTCTGTTGTCAACTGATGCTGTAACATTCCCAAACTCAACTGTTCTCAGCCATAGACTCAATTGACAGGCTGACATAAGCACACTTCAAGCACTGGATATTTGTTGTGACAATGTAGTGGTGCAATACTGGGGTTCCCTTAACCCTGCTGAAACCTCCTTGCTTTATGTAGATGATATGATTGGCTATATAAGGACCCATGCTGGGTGGGATGGATAATAATAATAATAATAATAATAATAATAATAATAATAATAATAATAAATAATTTATTATTTATACCCCACCCATCTGGCTGGGTTTCCCCAGCCACTCTGGGCGGCTTCCAACTGAATATTAAAAACAGTACAGCATCAGACATTAATAACTTCCCTATAGAGGCCCTTCAGTTGTCTTTTAAAAGTAAAATAGTTGTTTATTGCTTTGACATCTGCTGGGAGGGCGTTCCACAGGGCAGGCGCCACTACCGAGAAGGCCCTCTGCCTGGTTCCCTGTAACCTTACTTCTCGCAATGAGGGAACTGCCAGAAGGCCCTCGGCGCTGGATCTCAGCTTGTGCCCCCCATTTGGAGGGCACCATGTTGGCTACCTCTGCACAACACCATGGGTTGAGCTGGAGAGCAGACATTAGCATCCTAGGAGAGAGGTGGCTGTTGTGATTTCTTGACTCAGCTACATACAGGCCCTGCACCTGGGCATTCCTGTCCATGCCCCCAAAGGGCTTGCTGCCTCTACCACTTGTGGCATCTCTGCCACAGATTGGCAAACAATGGCCACACAGCGAGAAAAACAATCGGGGGGGGGGACACCCTCTGTTTCCAAGATAAAGCCACAAAGGGACCAGAGTTGGTGTTTAGGTTTTTGATAGTCCACACACAATGGCACATGCAGCAGTCAACTTTCTCATATAACCGTATGCAAATCAGTCTTACAGCCTGTAAAAAAAGGTTATTTGCCTGCAAAATAAAGTAGCCTGGTGGGTGCTATCAGAAGAAGAACAGAGAGCAGCATTTCTGTGCTAGGAGTAGAAGAGGCTGCTTCTGTCCTCTGGTGCTGGAAGCTGAGGAGCGACGGAGTACTCTGCTGCCAGTCTGCTCACTAACCTGCACACAACTCTGCAAGGCTGATGAACAATGAATAAATGAAATAGCCACAAATGTCCTGCTCTATAACAAGAAAACCTGAAAGCTTCACTAATGGCTTTGTCCTCCAATCTACCATGCAAGCCATTAGTCCAAGGATTGCTCTTCATTGTCGCAGCTTGTGGTTTGGTGCTTGCATCAGCAAGATGGTGGTGTTTGTCTGGCACGACAGCGTGAGTTGTCACCACCATGCTAGCAACACTGTCAGATGATGCATAACAGTAACATTCACAAGTATTATGTTGCACTGAAATGAATGGAGAAGGGGGAAGTTAAGAGTAGGAACAGGACAGGATGGGAGTCTGTCCATCCATTAAAGCCTTTTAGCAACCACAAGAACTGGGCATGTTGATGCATAGCTATACTAAAATGGAAACAATTTATGGGTTTGCAAGCAGCATAGTAAACTGCTCCCATTTGCTTCATTCAGAAGAGCCATATAACAATGCCAATACAACCTGTTGTGTGTGTTATTCCCTGTACTTTCTTTTTTTTTTAGTCCATAGAATCTTGGGATGTGCAAGAGATCACTTTCATATCTCAGAATTATTATCACTCTCACCATTTTGACACACGTATCAGTTCTATTTCCATAGCTTCACGGGCAATAATTACCGTTCTCTGCTTTTGAAGATTACTAAAGGATAACTGTTTAACACTGTTTCTAACCATATAGTCATGGTGAATGAATTTCCCCTTCGACTTTCAATTAGCAGTCACTGAAGTTGCCAAAGGGATTTTTCCCATTTTCACTTTCAACACGTGAAAGTGTCTTAAGCCTGTTACGCTTTACCCTCTTAGTCTTATTCTGTCTCTAACTCTTCTACCTCCCCTCACACACAAGAACGAACTTCACTAACTGTTTCTCTATTTCCATCTTTCTGCCAACTGCTTTCTCAGCTGCCTTTCCCCAACCAACTAACTAACTAACTAACTAACTAACTAACTAACTAACTGTCTAAACCTCGGGCTAAGCCCTTTTATAAACAGGTAGGCTCCGCATCTGGCTTTTCTATTGGTCTATCTATTAACTCTTTCTCTCCCCTGTACAGACATTTTCAAAAGAACGGGCAAACGCCACAAAGCCAGTTTTTACACAAAATCATAGCCTGGTTACTCAGAGTGCTCTTGCAGTCACTTAAGACAAAGAAGTAGATGCAGCTTTGCATGTAGGAAGTACGAGACCAAACTTGTCATTTACTGCCATTTATCCACTTTGCCGATGGACAGATTTGCACAACCTACCCTGATGACTGCAATTTTGCCTATCATAACATAATGGTTCTCTCTATGATGCTGGCTGTTCATCATATGCAGGAAGTAGCCATAAACAAGAGGGATGTTTGCATATTACAGGCTTACTGCCTGGTAAGGGGATCTCAGAGTTGTAGCCTTCCTCCAAACGTTATAAGCATAAAACGTATTTCTTGGAAATAAAATAACCCCCTTGCTTCCTCTTTGGGTTTGGACCTTGTATGTGCCATGCTGCAAATGTAATTTGCAATTTGATTTTAAAGCCTCAGAAGATATTGGTTTCTGTTAGAAAACAATGCTTGAAAGATAAAATAAATTCATTTTAAAGACCTCACTGTTTTCCATTTTTTCCCCCGATAGAGATTTAGAAGCATGCATGCCTGTTCTCCCCCGCCCCGTCCCCCACTTCACTGCAAAAAGCCTAACATAGCAAAGCTCTTAACTGCATCACAGCCATGAAATAACAAGTTGATTCAATGAAAGTGGCACGGCCGCCTAGAGACCTGGGAAGAAAAATTGACATTTAAGCTCACAAATTCTGACTTGTATCCCATAAAGTTTCCAAGCTCACATCAGAGCTGTTTGAAATAAATAATAAAATGGAAAAAAGGGGGAAAACACATGCCTTTTAAACTGGTAGATATGATCTGAAAGTCACAAGGCTGTGGAGCACATACAGTAATAAATTCCATAGGTCACCATGTCTAAGGCACATCAGAGCTATATGCTGTATGCCCGTCATCTCTAGGCTTATGTAATCAAACCCCAGGGACCTCACCCTAGAGCAAAACTGCTCCAAACCTGTAAAAAGAAAACCCAATTTCTCCAGCTAAGAATAATTCATATCTATATGGGCATTTATTCTGTACCAAATTGATCAACCAAATTGATCCACACTGAAAATCACTCCTGAAAATCTCTCTTTTTTTGTTTTTGTTTTTAAAATCACATTTGAGCATCAGTTCTGTTTTTCTTGAATGACTTGAAAAACTTTCTGAGCCACTTGTTCCATTTTCTTACTGGTGACAAGTTACTGTAGTTTAGCCAGTTTGGAAACGTTATATAATTATCTGTCCACTGGGATAGTAAGCATAATTCCAGTCCACAGAGGGCATTGAACAAGTGTCGGATCATCTCAGTTTCAATTTCATCACTGTCTATAGATCCTAGGAACATTTCACATCAAATTCTGTTTATTTTGATTTTCTTAATGATACCTTCAACTTCAGCTCCAGGCACTTTTTGTGTAATTTCAAGGCAACACATCTTTACTCCATAAACTCTGTGTGCACTCTGAGTACCACAAAAGAGCCACAAAATTAAATCTGGTTTAATTATTTTACCGTATTTATTTAATTTCTACATCGCCCGTCATCCAAGGATCACAGGGGTGGTTGACAGTATCTGGTCCAAAAAAGGGAATGTGTCAGACCATCTACTTAAGAAAAGAAACTGGGGGTTGAATGTGATTACTTATGTAATGAAAGCGTAATGAAAGGGTCTAACTGTATCTGCGATTAACAGCCCTAAAAAACCGTTTATATTTCACTGCATAAATGAATGACAGGGGGAAATTCTACTGTTTGTTGGATGAGACAAAGGGGGACAGGACTTGGGACCACACAAGAGGATGGCAAAGTAGGGATTCACATATCCCTAGTCTACAGAAATTCTCACCTCCGGTTGGCATGTAACCCTATCCACACAGCCAGCAGAGGAGAGGGAAGGGGAATAGGGCTGTGTTGCAGCCACACCACCCTCCTTTCTGACCTCCACACATAGGACTATGCAATGTTTGGCTTTTACGTTAAAGGGTCGTTACTCTTTTGAAGCCTAAAGATGCAATAGGTAAAATAAATGCATGGATTTGTACAGTCCTGTTTTTCTCCACCACTTTCTTCTTTCTTCCTCCCTTCCCCAAGACCTATCACTAAAAGAAAAGCTTGCTGATTAATGTTCTGCCCCAACTTCACAGAGATACAATGATTACATTTCCTGGAGAAAGTTCCAGCCCTTTAAGCAGCCTAGAGCCACAACTTGTTTCATCAGGATTACGTGCGAGGGCTCCGGCTTTGTTATGATCTGCTCAAGCACATAGCGATTCCTATCAGGCTGCTTGCAAGAAACAAAGATTAGGTTTCTGACTTTGCAGTAAGGAACAGATGTGATTTTCCATGATGCATCGCTGGGTTAAATGAATCAATCAAAGGCGTGCAAAATACATGGTTTGGTTTGAAAATAACTGCGGGCCGTAAATGAAGCAACACTTCAAGTCCATGATGAGTATCCTTTTCAGGCATGTTCACCCAAATCTTTGTGCCAACTGGTTGTTAAATGACCTCAGTGTGAAAGAAGCTAAGAGCATCTGTCAAAAAAGGCTACTTATACTACAGTTCAAAAGACGGTTCCTGCACCTTTAACAGGTATGCAGAAGAGGGATTTGTGGCAAGTGCAGGTTGACATGCAACTATTAAAGACACAAAGGTTCTCTCCTTTGCATCTGGTCACCTAAGCAAAATGTGTGGTAGGGCGTTGTTGTTTTTGAAGGTTATGCTGACTCTGCTGTTTCACATCCACATGGCGAAGGTGAGGTTGTCTGCTGTGCCAACTTCCATTGCATTTCTCTCCATCTCCCCATTTAATATCATCTAAGGTAGTTTCTAGATGACCTCTTTATTGAGCAGTCATTCTGATTTGTTTGCAAGGAGGTGGTGCAACAACAAATCTGCCAGCATGCAGTTGAATCCCACCTGTAAAAATCAAGACAGCCTGGAATCCTGAATTTAACAGCAAAGTTCCTTGCATATTTACTTGGAAATTGATGTGTTCAGTGGGGTTTGCTACTGTGAAAATGGACATAGGATCAGGTACATTATCGCCACCCAACATAGCTTCAGGCTGATGCTGGACTAGATGGGCCCCTGGGCTGATCCTGCAGGGATCTTATGTTTTGATGTTCTTAAATATCATGGCCAGTCAATTGGGTGCTGCCAGAGGAAGGACTTTTCAGCAGACACATGTGGGGGCCTTCATGTTGAAATTGGCCTTCAGGTTTTGTCCATATCTGAAATTGAGACGGTTTCAGTGGTGGCTTAGTTCCCCCTGCTGTTATTGTACAGGACTTGGCTTGATGATCGTTTCAGGGGCAGAATTACTTCAAATGTTCAGGCTTGTAACTGTTTTTGCCCAAATAACAGGGCTGAGAGATAATTCATTTTGGAATGCGGTATAATTGTTTTGCTCGCATTTGCACTTCAGAAGATCAAGGCCTGGAGTCACCAGATGTTTTTCCGAACAGGATTTTTTGGCTGTTATCCTCAGAGTGTTATGCAGAGAGTGGTGGATGGGGAGAGCAGGTAAAACAAGAGGCTCCAGTCTTGCTTCACTCAACTTTCAAGCCATGGTGGGTAGCTAAGAAACAGGCGGGAAAGCGATCAAGGGGCAGCAAACAAGGAATGGCACAAAGCTGAATATTGGGTCTCTGAAAGGCATAGGATTCCCTTTCTTCCATTTTCTAATGAAAACAACAACACCATACTAAATCTGAACAACAAAACCTTTCTTTACCTTCCATAGCTGCCTGTTAATTTTTGATAGCTTGTTTTTGCAAATAAATGAAATGTTTTGATTACAGAATTAGAATGCATATATCTTTATTTTCTGTCAGTACTAGCTCTTGTCAAGATTGCCAGATATTTGACTGAAACGATAAGCTATGCTTCTTCACAGAAACAATACCCAGATACGTAGAATGTTGATGTGTGTTGTAATCAACTTATTGTAGATTTAAATTTTGTTGAATGTTTTATAGAATTGTTTTTAATGATAATTGTATTATTCTATTTATTTTACAGTCAAGCAATGTATACATTTTATGAGATAAATATAAATAAGTAAACAAAATAAATGATTTATTTATTGCATTGCATTTCAACGGAAGCACGGTTGGTTTGATCCCTTGTTCGCAGGTGCCATCTACGTCTTCCAAGTCCCTTTTCTAGGTTTAATGGGCTGCAATTTCTCTATCTGTGGACTTCCCATCTGTTCCAGCCTTAGGTCCCTAGATGTTGCTGGACTACAACTCCCTTCATCCCTGCCCAGTGGCATGCTGCCTGGGGATGATGGGAGTTGTAGTTCAACAACCAGGGAGCCCACATTTGGGGATGGTTGACATGTACATGTAGGCTGCTTGCAGCACTGGGATAAAGGCTCTTCCTTCCCTGCCAGTCAAACATTGCCCTCTGACCCTTTGATTGCTCCTCTTTCTCCAGTTTCTAGCTCACATAACAGCAAACTCTGCCCTCCAACTCAGAAATTGTTCTTCCAACTATTTGAGAGCTGGAGGAAGGGCTCCACTCATTTGGTATCTGGCACAGAACCACCTTTCTTTTGTTCTCTTAATGGCCCATCACCTAGGGAGTTACCTCATCAGGAAGCTAGCCTGGCTTGATTAGCTTTTAAGTCTTTCTAGGATTATAGGGGTCTCACATCCACAAACTCATAACAATATTCTCTTCCCCCAGAAGCATAGCTGACTAGTGGAGGAGCCTTGGGTGGAAGGAGTGATCTATACTTCCTCAATTAGTCTTCCTGGTTAAAACAACAACAACAACATCAGAGTTTTATGTGCCTAAAAGATTACAATGGTACCTTTGGTTACGAACTTATTTCATTCTAGAGGTCCGTTCTTAACCTAAGGTGCCACTTTAGCTAATGGGGCCTCCCGCTGCTGCTGTGCCACCCCCACTGCATGATTTCTGTTCTCATCCTGAGGTAAAGTTCTTAACCCGAGGTACCACTTTAGCTAATGGGGCCTCCCACTGCTGTTGTGCCACCCCCACTGCATGATTTCTGTTCTCATCCTGAGGTAAAGTTCTTAACCCGAGATACTACTTCCGGGTTAACAGAGTCTGTAACCTGAAGTGTTTGTAACCCGAGGTGTTCGTAACCCGAGGTACCACTGTAGTAGTCTGTGATTCTAAACTGGCTGTTAAGGAGCGACCTTCTATCCTCTGCAACCAGCATGGAAACGCAGGCTGCTAGTTATCTAAAATATTTCAGGCTAGTAAATTTTCTGGGTTTATTTTTAAGGCTGCAGTAAATGGATGCACATGAAAATCACAAAGTCAATGGGTCCCGTGAAGAACATAAGAAATAGTGGGTGTTATTATGGAAAGAGCAGTACAATATGTAGCAAGACATAAAAGCTCATGTGAAATGAATTACAACAATGCTACATAAAAACACATGCAAGATAGACTAGTACAGTAGTAAAAAAACACAGCATTCCTCTTGGAAGGTGAATATTGTGGATGCAAAATTCCTGTGCGTCCTTCTCTCTCTCTCTCTCTCTCTCTCTCTCACACACACACACACACACACACACACACACACACCAGTCCACAGAATCAATGCTGCTGAATCTGAGTACATGAATGGCAGGCAGAAAAGAGCCTTGAGCAACAAGCGCTAGAGCGGGAGGTCAGGGGCCCACAAATGATCCCTGTGTGAGAAGAGGGGTGCTAACAAGTCCACAAGTCTGTCCCTATTTCCATTTGCGAAATGTTAAGAGGCCGCGAGACAGCTGGCATTTGTCTCAAAGCCCTTGACAGCTCTGTAAATCAGCCATTCTTTCTGGTACCAGCCTTTATTCTGTGCAACAACACCCACCAACCCCCAACCCCCCCAAAAAAGAGAGAAGACAACAGAAAGGTTTGTAAAATTGAAAATAATGAAGATGTTTTAAGGAACTGGCATCTGTTCATAGATATTCCGCCGAGTAAAAGAGATGCTAAATGCATCGGATGAATTATTCATTGTGAATTATTCATTTAGCTCTTGCTTGTGGCACAAAGCGCCAAACCACTCCAGCCTAACTAGAAGTTTTCCATTGAGGGCCCATTATAAGCCTTGTCTCTCATTTCTACTATCCCATCCAAAGTCCCACTTTCAAAAAGAAAAGGAGGAAAATTTAGCACCACTGCTTACTACCGATTAAATCTAGTAATTTTTAAAATATTTTTTTAAAGACGCAGATCAATGTAAATCCTGTTTACATGTGACTGCTTAATTTTAAAATAATAAAAATTCAGCCTTCCTTCCCACACTCAGCAGCACACAGTCCCTCCCAGGTGTAGCAGGTTCATGCAAGTCCTTAGCAATGAGATTTAACAGTACAATACAGTACATGCCTATTCAGAAATAAGTCTCATTGAGTGCAATGTGCTTACTCCCAGGTAAGTGGTCCCAGGACAGAAGGCTTCATTGTTCAAGAGTTTTTGGTTTGCTTTGAGGTCAGGGGGAGGGGGAGGGGTCTTTGAGGAAGCCTAATAAATACTATCACAGTGAAGTATCTGTCACACAGCTTGAAATCTATTTACTAAATTGATCTGCCAAACATGTTTCACTAGTTTTCCCTGACAGAATTGAATCTTAGGCAGGTGAAGCTCCTCTCAGGATATAACCCAAATCTAAATACTTCCAACCAAAAGGCACACTTTGAGGCAAGGATAAAAAATATGCTGCCCTCCATGTGTTGTTGGACTACATTGCCCATCATCCTTGGCCATTAGCCAAGCTGGCTGGGGTTGATGGAAGTTGTAATCTGACATCTGGATGGGACTATGACTGTTACAAATGACATATTCATGCATGACCATTTTTAACAGTGCTTTTGTGGAGTGTGCAAAATGCAGGTCTGCTACTTGTGGTGAAGTGTTGCAGCTTCCATGAACCTGATTAGCTATAGATCACTCTGTTCCTGTGGATGGAACTATGCTGGTTCCTCCTACGCTGAAATAACCTGGAGGTATTTGAAGAGTGCATTTTCCTCCTTGGCTTTGATCTGCGGGGAGGGATAATCTTTGAAAAATATAATTTATGAATGAATGAGAAGGGAAAGAGTATGAAAGTGAATAATAAAGCCTCTATGTTTCAATAATAATAATTTGTCATAATGGAGCTTTTTAAAAAAGAGATGGCTAAAATGCTCTAAAAGTGTTCCTGTACAAGTATTAATTTTTGTTCTTTTCTTTCTTTTTGGCTAAACATAGAAGCATTTCTTCAAACAGCTAGACATCTGGCCTTTACTATGTTCTCTCAGATCCCTTGAAATCTTATCTGGATTCATATAAGCAAAGAGCAATCTTTGAAGTCAATATGGCACATAAAAAGCTTCTAACATCAATAAAGCCATTCAGAAAGCAGTAAATGAATGAAGGAAAAAATTCACCCTGTCCCAACCCATTCACATACACACAAACAAACATGCTTTTCCCACCAACGCTGCTAATTTTAAGAGTAGCTGTACCTCAGGTTACTTTACAAATGGGCTTGCAAAGTCAACTTAATAGAATCCACCACCAAAAATGGATGTTGGGTCACATTTCAGGTTGTTATTTAGAGCGACAAAATTATGGCACAAGTTTTGAGAATGGGCAGAGGGGCAGCACCCTGTTCCTGGAGAACTCAGGGATCCAGGTCTGAGGGATCCACAGCAAAGAGGTGGACCCTTTCCTACATCAGTTAAGCACTGCAGGCTTATGTGGTGCTGGTAGCGGAGCTGTGATCAGCAGCGGATAACTGGGATCCAGTGTTTTAATTTCTTCCAATCCCTCCCTAGGAGCAGTGGCGTAGCGTGGGGGGTGCTGGGGGGGCCAGCCGCACCGGGCGCAACATCTGGGGGGGCGCTCGCACTCGCAGCTCTCTGCCCCACCTGGCTCACGGGTTAGGGGGCGCAAATTACTTGCCTTGCCCCGGGTGCTGACAACCCACGCTACGCCACTGCCTAGGAGTGTCACCACAGAGCATTGTGGGGAAATTCAAATGGCAACTCCAAGCCACTCTACACAGGAGACCCAGGGCATCTTTAACTTCAGAAATGGGCCTTAATAGACCCAGGCAGCTGTCTGAGAATGCAATATGTCAATACCAAGCCTGGAAAAATTCAACATAAGACAACAATGGTTCATAGGTGGAGGGCATTACTCACATAGCCAAACAACAACAACAACAATATTTATTACGGCCATAGGCCCATACAGGTAAAAACAACACATAAATAACAGCTTGTGCACATGGGGAAAAAAAAAAAACAGTCGCTAAAACACCACAGTAACAATAAAATACTATAAAATGGAATGGCATACTACGCCTTAGTTAGTTTGTAGTGCTCCTTGGCGTCGCTTTTGGGTAAGGACAGCGACCAGGAACCTAGCCACATTCAGGGTCGTATGGGTATCCTTATCCTGCAAAATTTGAGCAAGGTGGAATTTTGGTGGGGTACCCTCTAGTTTCTGTATGATTGATCCCAACAGATTTACCCGTGGCACATTGAACAGGGGGCAAGTGAACATGATGTGCTGGAGCGACTCCGGCGTCTCCTTATCGCATTCACACGTGGCAGGGGCTTGGCCCTTTGAGAATCTATGTCTCAGGACGTTGGAGGGAAAAACGTTGAACCTCGCTTTGGTGAAGGCCAGTCTATGGGCAACAGTCGAAAGGGAGGAGAGGCACATAGCCAAAACAATTTATTCAGCCTGTTCAACATCCTGCCCCTATCAGTCTCTAATACATAGATCTAAATTTCTAGTGTATATAAGACACCATGGTTAAAAACACATAGAGCCCATAGACATGATGTTTTAAAGGACAGGAGGGAAGCGTCTGACAGAATAGTAAGACAAAGTAATTCCTCCTTCTTTTGCCTTAACAGTAGAGGCTGTAACATCTGGGAATAAGAAGGATAGAACCCGCCCAGTGAACATCCATTAATTTTACCCCATCTTTCAAGCTTTTCAAAAACTCTTTCGAAAGTTCGAAACTCACACTTTTTTTTCAACCGCCTTCCCTTAAAAACAGCATGGGATTGAGCCGCAAGCATTCATCTCTTCCTCTGTGGGGAGGGAATCCCACAACTGAGGGGCTGCCACGGAGAAGGCCAGTCAGAGCCCATCCCTCATTCCGTTCCCCAGGGACCATCTCTAAACTCTCATCACAATGTTCCTTGTAAGCAAATGCCTCTAAATTACTACAATCACTACAGTTTTCAATGTGCTTTATGCTTCACATCATACATTGCCTTGATATTTTTGATGAGTTGGCATTATATAAATATTTTTTATAAATAAGTACCATATATATGGGACGCGGGTGGCGCTGTGGGTTAAACCACAGAGCCTAGGACTTGCCGATCAGAAGTTCGGCGGTTTGAACCCCCGCGACGAGGTGAGCTCCCGTTGCTCGGTCCCTGCTCCTGCCAACCTAGCAGTTCGAAAGCACGTCAAAGTGCAAGTAGATAAATAGATACCGCTCCAGTGGGAAGGTAAACAGCGTTTCTGTGCGCTGCTCTGGTTCGCCAGAAGCGGCTTAGTCATGCTGGAGACATGACCCGGAAGCTGTCTGCAGACAAATGCCAGCTCCCTTGGCCAGTAAAGCGAGATGAGTGCCGCAACCCCGGAGTCGGTCACGACTGGACCTAACGGTCAGGGGTCCCTTTACATTTTTACCTTTACCGTATATATTATTATTCTTAATTATTATTATTATCATTATAAAAATGGAAACAGGAGAAAAGTATGCTCTGGATCACATCCCAGCAGCTTTCTTGATGCCCTGCAGCTGTTCCCTGCGGCTGCTGTCAGCTGGAGCCCTTTATTTGCCGATTCCCAGAATCTTAGAAGCACCTATATTTGTTCTGTTGTACCATCGCAAGTATGGTTATCCCTGTGCTCTAGTGAAGATTTGTAGGTGCTAATACAATTCTGACAAAGCTCAAATTTCAGAATTGTTTTTGCTAGAGATAGCTTACACCCAAAAGGTAGAAGCAGCGATGGACTGCCAGTGGCTGCATGACCCCATAGACACCAATAATTCCATCATAAAGTAATTCTCTTTTCAGGTGCTACCCACCCTCCCCACTTTTTATGCCCTTGCTTTATCGAAGATTAGCAGGATTTATTTTTATCATTCTAGTTTCAACGCGCTAGAAGGGCTCTTGTGAAAATCTAACATGAACTAACATTGGAGAGCAGAAACTGAAGCCACCAATTTCTTTTTTTAAAAAAAAAAAGATCTGGCCTGAGCAGGAAAAGGGTGAAAAACAGAGCTGTTCAAATGTCGCAATATCATGTGATCTCTTATCTTTTTAGGGTTTGGTGCGGATGTTTTCCCTAACCAGCTTTGTCACATTGCTTCTAGGAAGGTCTCTGTGCTACTTACAGCTGTGCGGCATGCAAAAAATCAGCCTAAACTATCCTGTGTATGCATTAACGTCTGCAGGGGAAGTGCCAATAGCTTAATTCTTTGGTTCTTAAATAAGATGGTACTTCCTGTCAGTTACACACCCCTTTGACAACCCTACTCCTGAGGTACTCCAAGTAACAGACCTAGGGGATTGCCACACCCCTCTTAACTGGTTTGGGAGTCTTCTCTTTTTGTGGAAGAATCTCTCCCCTGCTGACTGGAATGAGACCTAAGTAAACTGTATCTTTCCAGCTTCTCCTGGCTCAACCTCAGCCTCCCAGTTAATTCCTTACTCTTACAGGATGCCACACACTGTCCTAAGCGTAGAGACTCCTTTCTCTAGCTTGTGAGCGGATGTTTCCACCCAGAACCAACTCTCCCAACCTCTATCCCAACTCTCAAAATCCTCTCCTTTTCAACTCCCCCTCCTGGAACCCCAGTCAATCAGAAGTTGCCATTCGTTAACCATTTGCTGGCAGGGAAAAAGAAAACACTTGGGGACCCAACCTGCCCAGCAAAAAGAAACTTTTCTGTCACACTTACCTGTATGGGGCAGGCTAGTGGCAAGGTTGAGGCCACGTGGTTGACTTGCCAGGAGTTCCATGGCCAATCTGGTGCTCCATCATTCTCATAAATGCTTCTGGGTTAGGCTTGCTTGCCACTGGTCTTGAGAAATTATGGAGATCTGCTGATGCTGGCCACCTGCTTTCTTGTCTTCACAGGAGGCATTGGCCTTGACCACATTTGAAACCTCCCAGTCACACCCATAAGCATTAGCCAGTCAACATCTATGAACCACACCAATGGCCACATTCACTGATTTCCCCCTTTTCATTCATTCACATTTGTGCCTCAGCTTCAACCCTCAAATAACCACTGGCTTCTGAAGGTGAATTTCAACCAGCCTCCATCCACAAACATCAGCCTGCTTCAGCCTTACAAACACCCATGGACTTCCGAACGTGAAGTCCACTATTTTCTGCCCACCATTTGTCAGCTTCCGCTAGGCCCATCACTAGATATAGATATAAGCCAACTTCTGACAATGGATATCAACCACAATCCCTCTCAGAAAGTGAATTTGCCTTACTGTCACTCTGTAGCCACCAACAGTGAGTAGATCACCTCTGTCCATTTGCCAATGTGCCACTTCCAAGTGGAGGACTGGGAAATGCTGGATCTTGCAGCTGTTGGGAAAGAGAAAAAGGCCCACCTTTATATCCACTCAGCTGCCATGTACTTTTGTGATGTCACAAGTACCGGTAATCCTTAACCAACAGCAACAGCTGGGGATGTCCCATCATCATCTCCTCAGGCCTCACACTTGTGGGTGCACCTCAGCAGTGATTTACTTGTGGGCTTGCTTGTTTTTTAAAAAATACTTATAGAGAAATGTCTTTCGGCCAACTTGTTTAGGGCTTTGTGAATTAAAATAAGAACTTTGAACCTGGCCAAGCAGAAAATCAGCAAGCAGTATCAAATGACTGTATTGGGGGACTCTGCTTGTAGAAATGTGTGTGAGAGGCAAAACTATACGAAAGGTGTATATTAGAAGAAATGTACACTAAAATGCTGGCACGTTTTTGTGAGGACTTTAAACAAAAATAATACTGTGATGAACTAAACTTAAGACTGGAAAAATTAAAAACTGAGAGAAACCAAAACTGACAAATGTCACTGGAGAGCAACAGCAGGAGAGAGCTATAGCGCATGTTCTGTCATGCTAGCAGACCTCCCATAGGTATCTGGTTGGCCTCTGTGGGAACTGAATAGTGAACTAAATTCGCTTTGGTCTGATCTAGAAAGGCTCTTCTTACCTTTTTATCTGCAAAGACCAACTTCTGCTCTCTCTGGGTGTATTTCTGAAACTAGCATGGTGTCCATTCAACTGCCATTTCAACTGACTGGTCAGCTCAAGCGAGATATGTTTGCTCACTAAAAATTATCGTCTACAATTTCTCTCGATTTATGAAAATGCATGGGAAATGTGCAGGTATGCAAAATATATAGTCCAGTACTGGGTGAAGGGAAGAAAGAAAAAATAAATGAGGTTTCATCAGCCTCCAGCCTATAGTTTTCACAGTGTATTATGTCACAACGGTGCTGACATCAAGGTGGGAATTGCATGCAGTGCTTGCAAAATATCACTAAAAATGATCAGAGAAGGATGCTCTCATCCTAGTAACCTACATGCAATCATTACACCACACATGCATGAATCTTGAGACCAAATTCATTATTCTTATTGCACCCTCGGCTGACTGGTTCCTTGAACAGCTTTAAGCAACTGATTCTTAACCAAGATATAGTGTGGAGCTGAGAGTTAACATGAAGAGAAATCCAACTGATGATCATGTTCATTGTGTTAGGTGAGGATAGGGTGAGAAGCAATGTGTTTAAATTATAAGACTGGTAGGTTTGGGTTTAATGTTAAATATTAAATGCAAGGTCCATATGATTGTCGTGGAAGTTTCTTTCCTTGAAGGTTTTCATCCTTGAAGGATGAGGAACTATTGCTTGGAGTATCTTAGGCACCAGGCTTCAAGGCGTTCATTCGCAGATGGGCCTGTAGCCTCCTGCTCCAAAACACACCACCACCACCCCATTTCATAGATCTATGGGTCTTTCTACATTTTGCATAAACTGAAATGGTGGGCATTCACTCTGTTTGTAATCCTGACTTGGCACACAGATGGTAAATCTAAGGAGATATATAACATGCACATGCTGGACATTGCCAACTGAGAATGGTCTACCCTTTTCATAACTTTTGGCATTTTCCATATACTGACACAGCTCACTTTCGCAGTTTGGCTCTTCAGCCCCACCAGATCCTGAAATCCTACACAGGCATCCAGCATCACCAGGGGACTCTTCTCCCAGTGCATAAAATGCTGCCATTTCCCCTCAGCTGAAAGGAGCAGCCCTTCACAAAACAACCTGGCTGGCCTTACAACAGCTGTAAATTTATTATCAGAATACATGACTCTTGCCTGAATTATACTGCAAAGCCTGTCTGCACAGCAGGGCAGGAAAGCACCAAATGAGCATCGTTTTGTGTTGTTTTTATTATTGCTGCTGGAACAAAGTAACCGGGTTGACAGGAGATGTGTTTGTTGGCAAGAAGGCCATGACATTTTGAAAACCGCAGGGACCATCCTGCCTCACCAAACACCAAGCATATGCAAAGAAAATGCATGCGGCCGTGGTAGAAAGGCACATCTATTGTCTTGCTAGCAGGCAGCGCCAGAATGGAGAGCATCCCAGAAATGACATACAAAACTATTTGAGAAAGTGCTTGCCAACGCTGAAAGAAAAGGAAGCAGCACAATGGTAGCTGAGGAAGAAGCAGCTGGGCTTCGCAGCACCAGCCTGCATATTTCAGTTTGTATTATCCGCACTGTTTCATACAGTAAAAGAGGTCTTCCAAGGGGAATCTTTTATTTATTCACCAAACAATCTAACGTTCTGCTTCCTTCATCAGTTGATCTGTACCAAGGTTGATGAATCCGTGGCCCTGCAGGTGTTACTGGGCTCCAACTTCCAGTCAGCATGGCCAATGGTCAGGGATGATGGGAGCTGGAGTCTAACAACATCTGAAGGCCAAGGTTTTCCGTTCCTAAGCTGTATGAAATATCTGTGTGTGTCTTATCTATATACCCATCTCAAAGCATTGACAGCAATTAATTCATTTTTAAGTGCATTTGCATCCTGGAACTTCTAGTCATTCAGCTGTCATCTGTGCCCATGCTGTTAAGGTACGTCCATCTTACCACTTACTCTATATCCAGTTTTCTAATCAGGCTGAAGCTGGTTTGAAAATACAGGAAAGGTCAGGTTGGGGTGGGAAAGGGCACCAAGCGGTGGCAGACCTGCACCATGCTAGATTGGAGGGCAGTGGGTGAGGAGGACCACAAGCAAGAGGGAGGGAGGGAGGGAGGGAGGGACGGAGGGAGGGAGGGAGGGAGGGGAGGTCACTCCTTCCTCCTCCTCTCTATTGTCACTTTTGCCAGGCTGGGCTCCTCATCAGCCACACCAAAAGCTGTGCAACCGCCATTTTGGACTGGCTGAGCTTGAATACGAGAAAAAAAGGCATCCTGACTAAAGTCCAAATGGCACAGGGGACACTTTTGTCCAAGAACAGGGCAATCCCATTTTTCTAGGGACGGGTGGCAATCCTGTACACGCTGTTCTGGTTTCCAAGCCATAGACTATTCATGACGCACTGCCCTCCTAATATTCAAAATCTTTAGTAAAGTAAGATAATACATAAATAACACTGTATGTGGATTCCTTCCTCCCAACAAAAACAGTCAAGGAAGAAAGTAAACAAATCGCGTAGCCTGCCCCTTGGAAAGAATGGACACTGTGCAAGCAGTGATCAAAGGCAATGCAGGCTTGGTTCCGTGCTCAAGGTCACATCAGCTTCAGTTTTTTCCAGGTTCTGTTTGTAAATGCTTAATTGAAATTGCCCCTCGACTTAGTCTGAATGACCCATAAAGCTTTGTCATGCCAGAGCATCCAGCCATTTGGGAAGACCTAGTGAAAACCTTTTTGGTAGATTCACTTGCTAGACAACAGGCTTAATTTCTCTGTTTAATTTGGTCTGGCCCAGGAAGTCACTGAATACAGGCATCAAATAGTTGGATTGCCAACACTGCATGCAAATACGTTAGAATAAAGGCTGCAGTCCTAGACTAACCAGGACTAACCAGTTCCCTAGACCAGGTAGATGGGACCCCCTATTGTCTATGCTGTAGTAACCTCTAGAGTGGAATCTACACACAAATTTTTAAAATGCTGTGAAAATGCTTTTTTAAAAAAATGTTTTGAGAAATACCTTGAATTTTGCATAGCTCACTTTCGCCATCTAGTGACACATTTGTATATTACACTTTATAACACATTTTAAGCGCTTTATTTGCAGCTGTGTAGGGACGTGGGTGGCGCTGTGGTTTAAACCACAGAGCCTAGGACTTGCCGATCAGAAGGTCGGCAGTTCGAATCCCCATGACGGTGTGAGCTCCCGTTGCTCGGTCCCAGCTCCTGCCAACCTAGCAGTTCAAAAGCACATCAAAGTCCAAGTAGGTAAATAGGTACTGCTCCGGCGGGAAGGTGAATGGCATTTCCGTGCACTGCTCTGGTTTGCCAGAAACGGCTTAGTCATGCTGGCCACATGACCCGGAAGCTGTACGCCGGCTCCCTTGGCCAATAAAGCAAGATGAGTGCCGCAACCCCAGAGTCAGCCACAACAGGACCTAATGGTCAGGGGTCCCTTTACCTTTACCTTGCAGCTGTGTAGCTGAATCCTAGGTTATCAGGAGGAGGAGGATATAATTAAATTTATATACCCCCCTTCATCAAAAAATCTCAGGGCAGTTTACAAGATAAAAAAATACAAGATGAAAACACAAATAAGTAGTTAAAGCAAAAGTCAGAAAACAATAGCCACCTCCCTGTCCATAAACACATTTAAAAGCCTGTAGGATATTAATCAGCAAAAGGCTTTGTTGAGGAGGAATGTTTTCACCTGGTGCCTAAAGATATATAACAAAGGTGCCAGGCATAACTCCCTGCGGGGAATGTCCCACAAGTGGGGAGCCATAGCAGAAGAGATGCTTTCTCATGTTGCTGCCCTCTGGGCCTCTAGCAGAGGACGCACACAAAAGAAGTGCCTCAGATGATGATTGCAGGGTTTGGGTCAGTTTACATGGGGAGATGCAGTCCTTGAGGTGGTGGTGGTGGTGGTGATTACAGTGGTACCTCAGTTTTCAAGTGTCTCAGAAGCCGAAAGTTTCAGTTTTTGAACACTGAAAACTCGGAAGTACTGTAATTGCTTCCATTTTTGAATGCACCTTGGAAGTCGAACGGCTTCCACTGCATTTTTATCCCAATTTTCTCCACTGACTTTGCAGACCGCCCTTTGCACCTCGGTTGTCAAACGTTTTGGAAGTCGAACGGCCTTCCGGAATGGATTACATTCGACAATCAAGGTACCACTGTACTATTATTATTATTATTATTATTATTATTATTATTATTATTACCTGTCCACCTGGCAGTCCTGAGGCACTGAATGCATTATACATCAAATTCAGCACTTTGAATTGGGCTCAGAAACTAATTGGTGGCCAGTGCATTTGGGCCAGGACTATATGCTCAAACTGTCTTGCCCCAGTAACCAACCTGGCTACTGAATTCTGCACCAGCTGAAGTGAGCTTCATAGCTAAGTAGGAATTCGAACTCTGATCTCTCAGTAAGGTAAAGGTAAAGGTACCCCTGACCATTAGGTCCTGTCGCGGACGACTCTGGGGTTGCGGCATTCATCTCACTCTATAGGCCGAGGGAGCTGGCATTTGTCCGCAGACAGCCTTCGGATCATGTGGCCAGCATGACTAAGCCACTTCTGGTGAACCAGAGCAGCGCACGGAAATGCCGTTTACCTTCCCGCTGGAGCAGTACCTATTTATCTACTTGCACTTTGACGTGCTTTTGAACTGCTAGGCTGGCAGGAGCAGGGACCGAGCAACGGGAGCTCACCGCGTTGCGGCAGAACTATACAAAAGTATACTGGCTCTCTTCTCTTGGTCATTTGTTATCTGTATTTTATTTAAACTAAGACATATAATATTTCCTCTAGAGATGAATTTTTCTTGGCATCTGATATATTACTTGGGGGCACTTCTCAGCTGCTTGTCATAATACATATTTCAAGGCAGATTTGTGATCTAATACCTTTTCTTGAGGACTGGTGTTAGTATATAATACTCTGCGCCATGTATCTAAAAAGAAATAGGCAATGTCAGTAGAAGTCAGTAAATGATTTGTTGCCATTATAGTTATAACTGATTTTAGATGTATAAAATGTCCCTTCTGTGCCGTGCCCTGTGCTGCTTTTCACAAAGGCACAGAGTATTTTGTTCCATGTGTTTTAATGCATCTGGCTTTGCAAAGCTAATGCAGTACTAGAAATTGCTTTCTGTGGCAATTCATGTTTTATTGATACAGTGCACATAAAAGTAATCTTAAATATTTCAATGCAGTCAAGAGGTTAGGTAAAGAAAGGAAGTACCATCCTCCACCCTTGGAATTTTCTCAACTTTCATTCCAGATTATGATTTTCTCCCCAGAAAAGATGAAAATGTCTTTGTTATGAGTTGTAATGCAGGAATCATTTCTTCCTAAATGGCTGTGTGTGTGTGCATTTCTTGTAATGAGTAAGTATTTGGGATCTACATGGTTACTGGAGCTTACTGGAAACAGTCCAGTCCAGTGAATTAAGTGTTGGGTATGGTTATGGAAAACATGAGCTCAAATTACAGTTATAGGTTTGTTGCCTTTGGGTAGGAATACAAGTTGACTGCAATTCCAAATTCTGTGGCTGGCACAATCAAATTCACAAGGTTTGCTGCAAATGGATGGTAAAAACAACAAATATAAATCAGGTCCCATAGAGACCTTCTCTGGTGCCTGTGAGGCACTTCTACCTAGTTAGTGTGTGTGTGTGTGTGTGTGTGTACGTGCGTGTATATAATTTATTTATTGGATTTATATACCGCCCTTCATCAGAAGATCTCAGAGTGGTTCACAAAGATAAAAATACAAGATAAAAGGTGAGGGGGAGGGGTGTGATGAACAAACAGGATGCATGTTTCTGGAGGAAAGCTCAAGAAGACAGAGGGTTTGGGGTGAACCTGAGAGAGAAAGTTTGGAATTGGGGGTCCTGGGAGAGCAAATGGGTGTGGGAAAGGGAGAGAGAGAGAGAGTTTGGGATGAGTTGGTTAGCCGAAATGAGTGGTTTGAGAGGTAATTGTACAGGAATTGATTTGAAAGCTGGATCTGGGTGAGAGATTAATTTGGATTTGACCGTCCCATTAACTGCTCTATCTAGTTCAGTACTGCCAATGTTGATTAGCTCTCCAGAGTTTCAGGCAAGGGTCATTGGCAATACTGAACTAGCAGTGGCTCTGACACAATATAAGGCAACTTCCTTAGCAGTGGGTGGGGCCTGACTTTAGCATCAGTAAGATTTCCCAGATATGGAGAGCCTTCCCTGTCTTATTCCACGCCCCACACCCCGCAATGGCCAATTATCTCATCTCTTTTCCTCCCCACCCATCTCCAATATTGTGAACTGGGATGCAGGACAAGTGCTTTGGATGATGAATTGTTGGAAGTCACGCCAGGAGAGGACCCAGCTACCTTCACCTGTTTACCACTTTTCATGTCAAAACAATCTCTGTCCATTCTGCAATTCAAAGGGACAAATGGTAAGCGATGCAGTGGCCATTGTTACATCTCGTTTATCCCTAAGGAAAGCAGGATATTCCAATAGCTGTTAAGGTGTAAAATAAGGGGGAATGAAGAACAATTCAGAGTCTTTTCACATATGCTTGTCATACATCACCTTTCTTGTCACTTGGCCAATGTTGTTTGAACATAAGGGAGAGGAAGTCACACCGATGGAGTTCTGCCTATGATGGTGGAGGGGTGGCATGACTGGCTTGCCGCAGGAGAGCAGCAAACCCTGAGCAAAAGCCTGGTCCACAGACTCCACCCCGAGATATACAAACAGAAACCTAGAAACTCATATACAATCCAGCACGTTCTGCCTTTATGCAGGCCATGTTTGTTAACATAAATGCACTACACCAGATTGGCTGTGTGGCAATTCTGTTTACTTTTCCTTATGGTTATACCCTCTGGTATAAACACATCTATTTCATATTACAGATATTTCCATATGCCTTGTGGAGTTCTATAACCACAGATACGTTTGCAGAATTTCACAGTTTTCTCGTCATTTGAAAAACACTGTTAGTAATCGTAAACCTTCAAGCAGGGAGGCCTAGCAACTCCTTAGAGAGGGTCTTGCCTCTAAGGATACAGGTCACTTCTTGGTTCACATGGAGAAGCTGTTTTCAACGGAGCCCAGTGACAGAAGTGTACGGCTGTATTGAGGCAGCACCGGGTGTTGAATTTTTGCACCCAGGGCAACTGCCATTGTGCACACAAAGCCATGCTACACCACTGTGGGCAGGGGCAGAGACAAAAAAGTGCAGAGCAACAAATGCACAATTTACCTTTGTTCACAAGGCTAGTTTCCTCTCCCTCTCTCTCCATCTCTCTCTCTTTCTCCTCCATCTAGGCAAGCAAGAGACATGATCAGCGTTCAAAGATGCATTTATAGCCCCGCCAAAAATACCCAGCTGAGGTGTGAGGCAAGAGTCCATGAGGGACGTGCTGTGGATAGCTCCATGGGCCAGCTGAAGAGAGCTGAAGGGCTGTTTTTGGTTCCCGGGCTTGAAGGTTCCCACCATCACCACCACCACGAAAGGAATTATAACAAGCAAGGGAAGATCAGTCTTGGCAGGTCTTGGGAAATGAAGACAGGATACTCCCAAGGTGCCTGGTGAAGAAATGACAAATGGGGGCAGTGTGGGGTAAAAAGGAGAGAAGAAACTGTTATGTATTGAAGTTATCACCCTGGCCACCAGGGGTATCATGTATATAGTTTTCACTCAGGTCCACGTCAGTTAATTTAGGCGGGAAACCCTGGGTTGTTGTTGTTACAATGTTGACAGCCGGCTGCCTATAAAAGCAGGCCAGCTGAGCTGTTTGCTGTTCAGTTCAGTTCCAGCTTACTATAAAGAACCACTTGGAGAAATCTCTGTGTCGTCTGCTTTGTCAATCCACTACTTAATAGAAACTTATCATCTGCCACCTCACCTGCACAGTAACCTTCAACCGCAGCCAAAGCCTCAGAATTTCTACAGGACCCCAAAGAGCATTCTGATCTTCAAGCGCTGGTTTCGTCCTTTGCCCCTCCCCCACAAAAAAACATGAGCCACGTACATCAGGCCAGCATTAAATGCAACTGTGTGACTCACCACCTCCTTGTCAAACAGATCTCCTTGATCCACCTTTTGTTTTTGCTCTTCTTCCCTTGCCTGCCTTGTTGTGTTGCTTTTCCTTTGTAAGCCTGAGGGAAGAGGCAGGCTAGCTCTGTTTTTTTCACTGATGTGAGCCATAAAGAAATAGATTGGTTGAATATTCCGCACCATTTCTTTAGAGAGCACGGTGCATTCTAAGTCCTAGTTGAAGCTCAATTCTAGAATTTAGCTTCTTTCTGTTTATGATTATTTTGCTTGTTTTTGGTGGTTGCATATGGAAACACAAACATATCCAGTTATTCTCTCATGCTTTGCTTCTACTACATAAGCTTCACCTTAATTATTCACATTCATATCTATAGGAAGAAGAAGAAGAGTTTGGATTTGATATCCCACCTTTCACTCCCCTTCAGGAGTCTCAAAGCGGCTAACATTCTCCTTTCCCTTCCTCCCCCACAACAAACACCCTGTGAGGTGAGTGGGGCTGAGAGACTTCAAAGAAGTGTGACTGGCCCAAGGTCACCCAGCAGCTGCATGTGGAGGAGCGGAGATGCGAACCCGGTTCCCCAGATTACAAGATTACCGCTCTTAACCACTATACCACACTAGAGGGAAAGAGGGAGGCTTTTTATGGCTTTGCAACGGCCAAGTTTCCTCAAGTTAGATTGTGTTGTGAGCCCATAATAAGCAGCTAGAAAGAGCTGCAAATCTCAAGTGCCACCAAGATCACCCACAAAGCAAGTCTTATATTTTAATATGTGTACAGCCCTTGAAATGTTCTTGGCGCTTTTAAAATATTTATTAAGCAAATGATCTGGAAGTGCATGAGGCCACTAGCTTGCTGAAGATATAAGCAGGACTAGGTCTGGTCATCGCCTGGTAAAGTGACTGCTTAGAAACCACCAGAGCTTGGAAAGAACTAGTTCAGTTTAACTACATTCTGCGCATGAGATTTTTAAAAATCTCCAAACTGCACCTGAAAATGGTTCCCATAATTGCCAAGTGAACTGAATGTGAATTAATTTCATTTGGGGCTAGAACCTTGAACGATTTCTCATTCATCTTCAAGGTCTTTCTCATACATGTGTTTAAGAAAGACTACCATATTTCTCACCCTATAGGACGCACCGGCCCATAGGACACACCTAGTTTTTTTGGGGAGAATTAAAGGGGGGGAATTATTTTTTTCCCCCCAGCCGTGGATATCTGCCCGAAGCGTGGGGCGCGCTGCTTCAGCGCGCCCCGCGCTCCGGGCAAGCAGGCTGCTATCCGCAGCCTAGGGAGCCCTGTGGGAGTTCCCGCCGGGCTCCCTAGGCTGTGGATAGCTTCCTGAAGTGTGGAGAGCGAGAGGGGTTGGTGCGCACTGACCCCTCTCGCTCTCCACGCTTCAGTGAAAGCCTGCATTCGCCCCATAGGACGCACACAGATTTCCCCTTCATTTTTGGCGGGGGAAAAATGCATCCTATAGGGCGAAAAATATGGTATTTCACTCTTTAAGCTTAAAGATTATGATTGTAGGAGTTAATAAATTAAATGACTCATATTCTACTGCATGCGTGTTTACTTAGTCTTCTTAAGTGTATTTTATGCTTCAGCACAGCAGCTTGTAACATTTTCAGTGCTGGGGGGAAATGTGCCAAAGGATCATTTGAATGAACTTGAATTGAACCGAGAACCAAAAGTGAAACAAACTGGTTTGGTTTTGTAAAGGGACAAACTTGGCCTGGAATTAGTTCCTTTATAATTGGACTTTCCAAGTTCTGAGAACTACACATCTCCTAACTTCGGTTCCATGAAGCAAGAAACGTGGGACTAAACATAAGAAAAACCGAATAGCTAATAAATAAATGATAATGGTTAGTAGTAATATGTGCTACAATAAGAGATGAAAAGAGTTCTGTGGCCTAGAAAGCTTCTTCCCACCCACTGGTTGATAAGTAGATTGCCTTCCTGCCTCAGGCAGCTTTTGGATGACATCCACTGTCAAACAAAAGAATTGTTTGGCACTAGAATCTGACCAGGCCTCCACTCCTCGTGTGGTTTATAATCTCATATGGAGCTTTTCATTAAAATATGCCGGAAAAAACTTTCTTCCTTATTCCATATGTCACATTGGAACAAAAACTCCAGTACCCTGTAAGGCAGCAAAGCTAACAGCATCCAATTAATACAGGAAGTGCCATCTTCCCTCCCCCCCCCCCCATGCAATTATACTGAGTTTGTTGAGGCATTAACATGAGAAGGATTTCAATCAGGTATGCATCCCCACCACCCACCCCAAGTTGGGAACAATTTGGCTTTGGAGTCACTTTAGAACAGAGACTGGAAAAGAGCAGTTAATATGAAATTTATTTTAAACTGGAATTTACTTTTGGTTTGTTTTTTTGTTTGTTTTTTGTTATTCTGCATTTTCACTCACACACACACACCAAAAAAAAAACAAAAACCAACTGTGGATGAATTTCATTTCTGGACAAAATGTTGTGCATAATGACAAAAGCATCTGAGTGCCTTAAATATCTATTTCCGTATGCTTTGAGCATTATACTAAGAAAAAATAGGGGGGCACCACTGAAAAATACATGACTGTTTAAACTTTTAAATGAATGTACACTTGGAAGCTTTTCCATAGTATGCAAAGAAGTGATGGGCTATGGGTTTTTCAGAACATCCTGAGACATTTCAATCAAGAATAGACATTGAAAATAAAGTGGCAATTATTCGTGGATTGAAAGGGAGACTGAAACCTAATGAAGGGAGTTGCAGTGTAGCAAGTAGATGCCACACTTTTAACCTTCCCATCTACCCCATGTGCTTTAGTCAGCAAAACTTTACTCAGAGTAGGCCTGTTGAACTTAATGGTCCTAACTTTGTTAATTCGAGTGGGTCTGCTATAAGTAAAACTTAATTGAATACCACCCCACACGTTTAAAGCACATGGAGTGGAATTCTAATTTTCCATTAGTGAGAGCAATACTTCTTGCCTGATATCCCCTCTTCTTCCCTATTGTGTCATTTTGGGGTTTCTTCCCCTGAGCTAATTTTGGGGGCAGAGTGCTCAACAGGAGAGAAGAGAACAAAAGTGCTGTCTCCCACTAGTGCAACTATTTATTTGGGGAGGTCCATTTACACCCCCTCCGCCTCTCACACAAAGAGGGCCCCACTTTGTGCCAACAGATTCTCACCATGGCAATCTTCCTCGCTCTTGTGGAAGAAGATGTGAGTGTGTTGGTGCGCATTTAAAGTTACAAGTCCCCAGCCAAACACTCTGCCAGTTAATGAGCCTTGGATCCAAGAACTGGCATGCTCTTCTCCGCTCACCAAGACGTGTAATTAAGACTGCAGTTGGTCGGCAAGTTACTGCTTGTACCACAGTGCATACACGCAATCCACAGAGCTTAGGTTGTTTCAATCAAACCCCCAACACACCCACCACAGAAAACTTTATTACCCTCTTGGAGGTATAGAGCAGTATATAAAAGAGACATTGACTTTAAAGCCTGCTTTTTGTTACTTCAAAAGTTTGACAAGCCCTTTACTTACAAAAGGTTATGGTTAGCATACATGATAAAGTTGTTGACGTTGTTTACATTATCTGCAAGAGGCCATGAGTTATTACGGTTCTGTTCTGAGAAACTAAGCATCTTAAGTCAGTCAAACTGCACTCATGGCATCTAACTCTGCTACTAATCTACCAAAACTAGCATGTGGTTGCAAGAGCAAAAGTAAACAAGGCTTTGAAACCTTTGAAGATTTGTAATCAGAACTCTTGTATTCTTGGTAATTACCAGATAATGAGCAGTTAAGTGTTTATAACTACCTTATTTCTCTTACAGTCCTACAGTAATTGTGTGTTTATTGTGAAGGAACTAGGATAGGATATGCAATCATTTTATATACTTATAATCACCAGGACCCCCCATGTGGGAATAAGGCAAGCAAAGGAAAGAAAGCTATTTTTAACACTGGAGACCATCCCTAGTGTCATCACTGCATGGGTCACCTTGGAGAACCATAAACCATCTTCCAGCATTTAGTCATTCTAGGTCCTTCTGCCAACCTGCACCCTAGAAATAACAATGCCAGGCTGCAGGATTGGGAAAAAGCATAGTCGGAGGCCCCATTCGCACCATACATTTAAAGCACTATGATGCCACTGAAAATAATCATGGCTTCCCCCAAAGAATTCTGAGAGATGTCGTTTGTTAAAGAGTTGTTAGGAAACCCCATTCTTTCCTCACAGAGCTATAATTATCAGTGTGGATTCCCTCACAGAACTATAATTCTTCACAGGGAGCTGTGGGAATTGTAGCCCTGTGAAGGAAATAGGGGTCTCCTAACAAGAGTTGTTTGGACACCCTTAACAAACCTCAGCTCCCATAATTCTTTGGGGAAAGTATCACTCTTCAAAGCGATATTGTAGTGCTTTAAATGTACGCTGTGAATGTGGCCTAAATGGATATCTGCCAAGTTGCCCTTGCCACATCTACATGGTTGCTTTAGCAAGAACATACCCAAGCAATGCATGTGTCTTGAGCACACCCAACCAAAAAACAGCTAGTAGTTTAATACTTTATTGACAAAACACAAATTTACAGAAACTCCAGAGGGGCATTAAACACACACACATTTCTGGAGTCAGCTGACACCCCTCCCCAGGCTTATGCTTTGAGCTGGACTGTTTACTTCTGGGTTAGGGGAGATTTGAATTATTTTTCTGTTATCAAAGACAGTGGTACCTCAGGTTAAGAACTTAATTCATTCTGGAGGTCCGTTCTTAACCTGAAACTGTTCTTAACCTGAGGTACCACTTTAGCTAATGGGGTCTCCCGCTGCCGCTGCACCACCACCGTGTGATTTCTGTTCTCATCCTGAGGTAAAGTTCTTAACCCGCGATACTATTTCTGGGTTAGCGGAGTCTGTAACCTGAAGCGTCTGTAACCTGAGGTACCACTGTAACATGGAAATTAACTCTACACATGTACTATAGAACATTAGTTATCCAAAAGTGGCTTTGGTGTCATGTGAAAACTTAAATATAATACAGCAATTAACAGTTAGAGAAATTGAATAAACTGCTGTGCAAACACAGGTCTAGTGGGATACCACACAAGGCATCAATGCATTAAATGCATTTTGCAGTCTTTGAAAACACACCTATCAGAAAAGCGGCATGGAAGAAGGACCGACCAAGGCTTTGAAAGATGCTGTGCTGCCATCTGGTGGTCTTTAGATATGATGGCCCTTACATAATATTTACATTTATGACAAGCATCATTGTTTTAAGATGATTTGTTTTAGTTACAAGACGACAAAAACCTGCAGAGTCTCTCCAAACAGAGACCACTCTGAGACAGGTAAAATGAACATGGATGTTCATGACTAATGATGCCTTCAACGCTCTGAAAAAAATATCACCTGCACTCAGCCAGAATGTGCAATTAATTAAAGGAGCAGGATGCTGAGGTTACCTGCCAAATCCTATCAATGTACATTCCAGTAGCAATACAAACCTTAAAATAATTTCATAACAATAATGCCTCGACAATCTGAAGCATCAAAATATGTTAGTAATGAGGTTAGTCGTGTCATGTCTTAAGGGAGACCGTGACAATTTGTAATAACAGAGGAAAAGAGATATTGGATGAAATGTAACAGCACAGCTGAGATTATCATAAACACATCATAGGCTTTTTGATAGTTCTTTGTTTTAATTAATTGCCCTGACTAGGATCAATCATGGAAAGAGTGGGCCCTCTATAACTTTTCCTTGGAAAATCCCATCCCCTCAAAAAAATGATTTAATTGCAGCTAAATTTCATTTTTGTGAGCAAACAGTAGCTTGAGGGGGCCTGATTTTCAACCCTCTCACGACACTATGATTCTAATCCAGATTTGCACACACACCTCCAGAGCTCCTATTTTAAAAACAAGAAGAGAGCAACATGTTTAATGTTCCATCAAATTTGTCCTTCATTTGTTTGTTTCTGCAGAACAATAATTCAATGCGTCATTATTTGGTACCCACAGATATACTGAATACCTTTCCCTTGACTCTCCCTCTTATCATGTGACCTCCAGTTTGACAGCCTTTTCTTGCGCTACTACATCTCCTCTCTCTTGTTGGCTTTGTGGGGGTTTGGAAAGCATTAAAAAAATGTTGGCACATGTTTCCAGTGAATTGTCTGTTTGTGAGAGAATGTAGTGCCATTGAGGAAGATGACGTCTCAATTTCTGACAAGACTTCCAGATATTCTTATGGAACCCTAAATAAAACTAAGAAACGCTCCCTCTCTCTTGCTTAATGTTGAATATAATCAAGAGTGGGTCTTCAGTCTTTCCTCAGAAGCCCTTACACACACACACACACACACACACACACACACACACACACACAGTGAAATGACTCTACACATGTGCATACACTCATACAATACCTAAAATATGATCCCTAGTCATTCCATACATAGAACAGGTGGAGTTATACATTGCAGACAGTAAACTTGTGGTCAATTTTCAGACAATCAGTTCAACAATAACAACAACAACAACATTTATACCCCGCCCATCTGGCTGGATTTCCCCAGCGACTCTGAGCCGCTCCCAACAGATTATTATTATTATTATTATTATTATTATTATTATTATTATTGCAATAAAACATCAAACATTGAAAACCTCCCTAAACAGGGCTGCCTTCAGATGTCTTCTAAAAGTCAGATAGTTGTTTATTTCCTTGACATCTGATGGGAGGGCGTTCCACAGGGCGGGCACCACCACCGAGAAGGCCCTCTGCCTGGTTCCCTCTAACCTCACTTCTCACAGTGAGGGAACCACCAGAAGGCCCTCAGCACTGGACCTCGGTGTCTGGGCTGAATGATGGGGTGGAGATGCTCCTTCAGGTATATAGGGCAGAGGACATTTAGGGCTTTAAAGGTCAGCACCAACACTTTGAATTGTGCTTGGAAATGTACTGGGAGCCATTGTAGGTCTTTCAGGACTGGTGTTATATGGTCTCGGCGGCCACTCCCAGTCACCATTCTAGCTGCTGCATTCTGGATTAGTTGTAGTTTCCACATCACCTTCCAAGGTAGCCCCACATAGAGCGCATTGCAGTGGTCCAAGCAGGAGATAACCCGAGCATGCACCCTCTGGTGAGACAGTTCAAGACACCAGGACACATGGAGAGGGGCACAGGATCACAGGAGCAGGCCCTGACCTCAAGTAACATCCTCCCAAAAGATTGCACTAACAGTCCCTACAAACTCTATACACATAGGCTTGTCTGCACAGCAGGGGATCCTGCTGTTTTGCAGAGCTCCCTATCATACATAAATGGCTTCCGTGTGCCTGGCCTTAGGCACACAGGGATTGTTCTCACAGTCTAATGAATGTGCGTAACCAGGGATAGGTTCTCCTGCTGCAACCTTTCGCCCTACAAACTGTGCAGTCCAGAAAATAAAGACAAACCTGGGCTACAGATCATGCTTTGTTGTGGATGAAACACACCACAATGCCTGGTTCAGACACAGCTCTAAACTAGGGATCATGGTTTGTTTCCTCCCAGAATGAGCCAGTAGGAGAACAGCAGGTGCAATTTCACTCATGCACACTAACTCTAGCATATGGCTTGCTACGACACATGAACACACCATTAGACAGGCTCAAGAAGCCAATAACTGCTCAGTTTTTCGGTATGATTTTAAATTTTGCTGCTGAAGAAAGTCTAGGTTTGGTGTATAATGATCCTGTTCAGAGTCTTTTAAAGAGAGCGTATATTGAAATCACATCTTTTGACCTTGGACAATTGAATAATACCTCACAAAGCATGAGAAAGTGCACTTAACAAAAGAAATATGACTGTGTTCGAAAGCGCATCTGTGTTAATGAATGAAATCAATGTTTGAGCTGGAAAAGCATATTTCTACAGGTTCATAAAGCACCAACACAATTAATTCTCACTTTACATGTTCTGCAGAAGAAAAGCAATTATTTACAGATGGTTAGCTATCATTTTAATCAGAAACTACCATTATTTCAAAAGAGAAGTAAATTTCTGCCTGCATAACCCATTTCCTGGGTTTTCAGGAAATGAATGAACCCAGTAACACGACACAACGTCAGTGTCAAAGCAAAACCCACTCATATTTGCAAACACAAGAAATGTCAGGTTTCATGCATGGAGGCACACTGCTAATGTTCTTGTAGCACTCTTTTGTTGCTATGAAGCTGATCCATATGCTTGCCAATTTTAAATATCACCTCTCAGAAAGGAGCCTTTGCAGTCCTATGTGCCATCTGCTGCTTGGGATGGATGACGGCATACATTTCAGTATTGTGTGTGTGTGCATTGTGTTATACACACACACACACACACACACACACTGTGGGGGGAGGAAGTGAAGGAATATCTTTATCAATCTTTGTTTACCTGTATCCTTTAAGATGTTATCAAAAATGGGAATTTTGCAGCCTTTATTAATGAGACTTCAGATCCATCCATTAACAGTGTAAGTTTTTTTATTCAATTCGATGGGACTTAAAATTGGCTGAATTGTACCCTATTTATTGATTTATAAATATTGTAACAAAAGGTGGGTGCCACCCCCACTCTACCGAGTGGTAGCAAGAGTGTGTGTGTGTGTGTGTGTCAGGCACTCAGTTCCTTTGGGGAACTGAGACACGGCTTTAAGTAATGTGATCCATTTACCTGTTTGCACCTTCAGCCTGCATGGAGGGAGTCCAGATCTTACAGCATAGTCATTTCAAGAGGGGCTTGTCCCCCACAGCGATGAAGCCCTGGAGTCAAAGGCATCTCTCCCAGACAGCCTTCAGACAACCTGCCTATGATCTTTCTTTTCCCCCCTTCTTCCCAGCACACCTTACTCTCTCTTTTCCTTGGAACCCACACCCCATCACCATAGCAACCTGTCACGGTCTGGTTTACAGGCGATCGAAGTCCCAGCAGGGGATATCAGGACCGGGGGCAAGATGGTGGGGTGGGAGCAGGAACAGGGGTCCAGAAGCCAGGAGTCAGGAAGCCAAGAGCCCGAGGGTCAGAGAGCTGGGAGTCAAGAAGCCAAGGGTCCGAGGATCAAGAAGCAAGGAGTCAAACACAGCAAGGCAGGGAACGTGTTGCTGCAGCAAAGAGCCAAAGGGAAATGCTGACCTTATATCCCTTCCCTGCTCTTGCCACCAGGTTACCAATCGGCCTCACCTGTGCAGCCACACCTTGCCTCTTCAGAGCAAACTTAGGAAGGCCCCAGTCCTGCAAAGTCCTATTGGTCACAGGGCCTGGCTCCTGCATGCATACCTGACACAACCTCTGTCTGCCGAGGTCCAGGTTCTCAGGTGTGGCACCAACCCCTTTTGCGTGTTCAGACCCAGAGACCTTCCCCCTAAATAAAGTCACACTTGACTCAAATTTTAGTTTTGGTTTTTGGCAGAATTTAGGCCACAACTTTATTGATTTCAGAAGGTGAGTGGACGCATATGCTCTGGTTCAACTAGCTCCCTGCACCCTTGCAGACAGCGCTGACCCAGGGCACCAGCATAGGTCAGCCAAGGGTGAACACCTGGGAAGGCGAACAGCTGAGAACAGACTATGTTCACCACCCAGATGTCCCCCTAGACTCAGGCACGAGCACAACCACCTCTTGGGGTTTGACCAAACCAGTTGAGTTCCTGGATTCCTTTAACAGAATACCCTTCACGTAGGGATGGCGAGACCATTCTCCCATCCGTATCACCTGAACCAGTGCCTATCCGCAACCTTACAAGCTGTGACGATTTGCTACACGGCAGGCGAAACCCAAATGGCAGCAGCCAATCAGCCAAGTGGGGAAAATTCCTGCTGTGCCCCTGTCCCAACAACAGAGAACACATAACAGCATACAAAGGTCAAGTGCACAAGCCCTAAAAGTAGGGAGAGGTGGGTGGGTGTTCCAAATGCAAGAGCCAAAAGAGGAAGCTCTGGGCACATGCATGGGTATATATAGGTCCCTCAATCCGTTTGGACTGCGCCCCATTGGCCAGATGAACCCAACATCGAGGGACCTACCAATTGGGTGTTGTGGCTGTCCAGTCTCACCCACCCACAACACAGGAGTTCGGTCTCCAGGTCTCACCGCAACATATGCCCTCTTTTAGGGAGGACACAATTTGTCATGTTAATGGCTCTATCCCAGGTGAGGACCTGGATTGGAAAGGAAGCTTAGCCTATCCTTTTCCACCAGCCTGCAATCTTCCCTTCAATACTCCAAGTAACCAAAATCCTACCACTTATTTTCTAGATAAACTTGTTCTGCTCTGTCTGATAACACTCACCATATTTTTGTCAAGGTGGAAGGACTGGAAATCTTCATGAAGCTTCATATTTGAAACCCTGTTGCACATGATCTTTGACATTTTGCTTTAGAAAGCAATACCGCTCACAGATTAGGAAATACAAATCTTCTCCCAGATTTCTGATTAATTGAAGTTGAAAACTCTCAGCTATAAAGGGCAGGGGGATGCTGAAGAGCAACAATGTTTTGAATGATGGCAGTGTTTTTGAATTTCCACTTTCTCCCATTGCCACTTACGGTAAATAATTTGGTAATTCAGCAATTTTCTGATTTGCTAGCATGCCAAACTGGATGATGCTAAAAAAAAAATCAGGTATGCTTATCTGTGCAGGAAGACTGCTTCTGGGTCTGTGGTGAGCCAGACCACCACCTACCAAACAAACAAACAAGGACATAAGCATGCAATACAGATACTCTTTACTTCAGCTCAGATAAGGCTGCTGAACCATTTTCTTTGCTTCTCAGTTCATGTCTGCAACAGTTCAAATCCAATCTGGTATTCAGTTGTGGTGGCTGGTGCTCATTAGGTATGTCAGAAAGTCAAGAGACCAACAGCAGGTGGTGCCAGAACGAAGGACAGGTAGAGCCAACTAATCTTGTTTTGTCCCCATCCTCTTCCCTGTTGAATTCTACAAAGGCAACAGAGACTCTGAGGAAGAGGATGGGGACAAAACAAGCACTAGTCAAAGACCCCTTTATTTTTCTCTGGTCCTTTAGTCATAATTTCCTCATCAATTTTATCTGGCGTTTAAGATCTTCACGCCATTTAGGTCTCGTGGTTTTTTTTACGATCATTTGGGTTTGTTTACGGTTTGTTTTCTTATCCATTTTCTTATTATGGCAACTGTGCTCTTAGAATTTTTATTAGCAGACGAAATAAGAAAAGCTACAATAAGTAAAGAAAACGTTGTTTAAAATGCAGGTCTCCTGATGTCACTGACATTTATGACATTTGCGCACTCTCAGCTGAAGATTTTTGAGAGCTGGCTAGGCCTTTGCTTTTTCCAGAACCTTCCTGGGAGTTTTGTTTTGTTTTTGCCTATCCTCCAGTTGCCTAATCGTCACCCCTCCCCCTCCTCCCTCCCCCCGCCTGGCCCGGCTTCATGCTTCCTGCATTTCTCAGTAATCAGAGCCAATAATATAATATAATGCTGGGCTCGGACTTGCGCCATTTTAATGTCAGGTGAATTTAATGTCAGGTGTATGCATGGCATATGATGGCTAGGGACCAAAGCTGTTTAGCATAAAATAAAATCGCGTTTGTGAATGCAAAGCTCCTGCCACATGAATGGAAGGCTCTTCTGTACCTGTGGGGGTGGGTCAGTATCAGCTATTTCTCTGTTCCAATCTCTTGTCCCTGGTGCCACACTTAAAGTTGCTGTGGAGAATCTCCTTATCACCTGAAGCCCATTTTGGGCAAGCAGAGAGAGGGGACTGTCAACATGTATTCTGTGTGTTCCTTCCTCTTACACAGTAGGTTTTGGATCCAATTCTCTGCGATTAATTATTTTTTTATAAAACGTTGCTGCCTGGTTCTGTTCATACGCTGAGCTTCAACCAGTTGCAGGAACGTTTTTTTATAACATCTTTGTCAGCTGCATTAAAGAACAGATTATCAGAGTCCACAGCTGATGTTTAACTTAGTTAATCAGGGATCACGTCCTACTTGCATAAGCAAACCAATTATACAAGCTCACTGGGCAGAGAAGCTTTCCTATCAAGTATCCCCTGTGAACGGATACAAAATAATGTGAAAGCAACAGATTAGAGATATTGGGAACACTCTCTAAATTTAAGCTCTTTCCCCGGATATATCTTTATGCCAGATCAGCCCGGTTCAATTTACCTTTCAGTGTCCTGTTCCAAGTTGCAGAAATGGCAGAAGAGTAAAGAACGTCAGTATATTTTTTTATAAAATGTAAATGTAGAAAAGGAAGCTCTGGTTACAGCTTTTAATAGCATACAGTCATTCACCTCTTCTGCTCCAAAGAAGGACTGATACAGATTGTATGCGCAAGGGGTTGCATTTTTCTGAAAGCTGACCAAACCTTTCAAGTTGCTTTGACTTTTGGGCCAGGAATCAGACCTAAATATTAAATTGCCAGATGGAAGCTCTTGATTTAACTACACATCCATGCGTGGTTTAAACAGGGTTGCAGAAGCATCAAAACTTCCTTTTGGGGGGTGGGAATCCTTAATGGGAGCAATGCAAAACAATCGCCCAGGGGTTGGTCTTGGCATGCTCAGTTGCTCTGGAGTGCTAACCAACTGCTTGGGGGGCAGGAACAGGAAAGGGGGGGGAGTTTCATGAAGTGGGTAGAATTCTGAGCAGAACACACCATGCTGCAACATTTTGTTGTAGGTGCCATTTGGTGCCAAATATTGCGTGATTCATAGCTGATGGTTTCATAATTTAATAATAATGTGTATCTAGACCAACCTTCCAGTATCAAACTTGGCACAAGGCTAGTCTGCACGAGATAATGCTGTGAAGACCATCACTTTTATAGGTTTGACTCTCCTCCCATCTGTTGCTTTCCTTCAAACATCATGGAATACTACAGAAAAAAACATGACCATATTTTTTAAAAGCAGCACAAAGGGGCAATGACAGAAAGCAAACCACAATCACTGGGGCATTTATTCAAGTTTCCTTTCTCCAGTTGTCTACAATATGCCTGCCACAAGTGCACAAGATGAATGGGACATTTGCTCCAGTTGCCAGCTCACTTAGGAGTTGTCAGCTGTTGGATTCCAGCTGCCTTCTGGGTGCTAGACAATAGCGGTTGGTTGCCCTGCATACCTTCACATTGCCTAGCTACTATAACATGCTTTCTGCTTCCTGAACCTGACAGTAAAGGTGGCTGGATGGAGGGCGAGAGCACACTCGGAACAGGAGAACAAAACTGAGTGGCAGAAAACTTTGGATGAAAGGTTCGTAGGCAAGGATAGTTCCTTTGCATAATCATTTAATCAACAATGGAGGAAAAGTTCATTGTTCACAATTTAGATACCCAGCCCTTTTCTCATGTGTATCAAGTAAACTCATTGTTGTTATATATATATAATCAGAGAATATTTGGTGTAAGCAAGACTTTTCTGACAATAGCAAGTGAAAACTGTTTGAAGCCATTCATCATAAGCAGCCCTATGGACATTTATTATCTTCTGGCATGGATCATTTACTAACAAGACTGAAGAGGAGCTTCATTATGTTTCCTGGAGAAAAAGTGCACAAAATGTTGTAAAATGCAGCCAATAGAACTACATCAGACTGGAGTCACTTGGTTGATCTTACAAGGAGTTTTGGATTCAGCTGGAGCTGCGGATGTCGAAATCTCTTCATCTGGTTTTGCCAGAACAACTTGGCCACAGGTTATAAATTCAACTGCGCACTCACGAAACTGCAAAAAGAAAAAAAGAGGAAAATCAATATGCTTGTGCTTTGTGCTGTCACAGTGAGATAGCATTACTTTCGGGTATAACCCTAAATTAGATTATATTCCGCTAACAGGGAACAGTGTACATGTCATCCTGTGGTCTTTCAGCAAGGTTTTCCTATCCATTTTTTGTTCACCAGAGTACAATGCATATGAGCTTCTTTCAGAATTATTGCAAGGCCCTTTCTGTTTGGGCTTAATTGTTTGACTCTGGGTGAGGTTCAAACAACTTCCCCTCATGCAATGGAACTTCTCTTTCTGCTCACCTCGTGTACCCCCCATAACCTTCCCAAATCTACCTTGGGGGTTCCCCCCACACCAGAGCAGGGATTGCAGGTGGGAGGAGAAGGAGAAGTTCTATTGCGTGAGCGGAAGTCATTTGCTCATGCAATGACTTCACTGGAGTCATCCCAGAGTCAACCCAGCAGTGGCAATTCCAACCATCTGGGGAAATGGTCCAGCAGTGGGGGAAACAACACCAACACAAGAGCCAGTGTGATGTAGTGGTTAAGAGCGGTAGTCTCATAATCTGGGGAACCGGGTTCGCATCTCCGCTCCTCCACATGCAGCTGCTGGGTGACCTTGGGCTTGTCACACTTCTCTGAAGTGTCTCAGCCCCACTCACCTTATAGAGTGTTTGTTGTGGGGGAGGAAGGGAAAAGAGAATGTTAGCCACTTTGAGACTCCTTAAAAGGGAGTGAAAGGCGGGATATCAAATCCAAACTACTCTTCTTCCTCTTCTTCTTCTTCTTCTTCTTCCTGCTACTGGATCCAGAAATCCTGATGCATGAGCAGACCCAAAAGAGGATTCTGCATGTGAAAGTGTACAAATTGCCTTTTGCCCAGTCAGTATGCTTGTGCAAATGTATATAAGGTCTCGCCTAGATAAATAATTTCAAAAATCCTGTTGAGGGACAGGTAGAGGAGAATAGGGTTGCCCAAACAAAGGTTCTATAGCGACTAGTAGATTTGAAGTTGGAAGCCTGCAATTGAATCTACAAAATGAAATTCACTATAAAAGTAACTAGCCCACAAAATATACAAAAGACAGTGCAATACCTGTTTGTTCAAGAAAATGTAGATGATTGGGTTGTATACTGGGCTTGTTTTGGAGAGATATGTTGGGATGGTTGCAGCCAGAGGGGAAATATTCAGGGCTGGGTCAATAACAACAGTAAGAGCAAAGACTGTGTATGGCAGCCAGCAGATCAAAAAAGCCACCACCATCACAAGCACCATAATTACGGCTCGAAACTCTTCTTCTGGATTACCTTTTCCTCCCATTTCTTCAACTTTCTTATTTAGCTGTTAAATCAAATCAACAGCATTAGCCATTCAATAGAGGCATTTATTCAGCTATGTTTGGACTCATACAAATCCTATGTCTACATTAAAGCCTGCATGTTGTACATCTACAAGGTGCATGAATGAAAGCTAATATCTTCCAAATCACCATTGCTCTTATTGGAGTCTGGGTGTCTCTTCTGTAAACCTATATGTATGTCCTTGAATTTTTTGTGTTTTGTTCTTATTATGGTTTCATCATTGAGCTTTTAAATGCTGCTGTTATTTTGATTCCGTGCTGTAAATTACTTGGAGGAACTCTAGAAAGCAGAAAAGTTTGAAATAAACACCAGCAGCACATACTAAGCTACTAGGCTTCAGAATTGGCTTTAGCATAAAGGGACGTGATCTTCACATCATTTAACACTTGCTTTGAGTGACAGTTTCTAGACAGGGCACCATTTTGCAGCCCCAGACTGTGTATCTTTTTTAAAAAGAGTTATGCTCTTGAGTTGTATATGTGCATGCACATGATTTTGATTTTTAACATCAAATGCAAAGATAATGTGGCCATAATTGCCTAAACTGCTTTGGTCAAGTCACTCTATAGTGCCTTCAGATGGGAACTCAAACATAAAAGGAATTTTCTGGTATTTAAAAAATCTGGCCGTTGATTATATAGCTGTATGCAAGTTATTTAAAGTCTGCACTGTTTTACATGATGACACTGACATTGACCGGATACAAATATGAAAAGAGCCAGGAATCCTATGGGCTTTCATTTAGGCTGCAAACTTGTGGATGCATTAACACCAAGAACAAATTGGCTTGGTGACAGAAAAGTATGGAAGGGACATTGGTCAGCAAATGGGGACAGAGGTGAAATGGGGTGGAGGAAACAGTTGACTACTTACCCCACGCAGTGACCTAATGACATTGCCATATGAAAACCCAATGATCAAGACAGGGATAAAGAAGCAGGACAAGAAGTATACAATCAGAAAGCTATAGTTGTTCCAAGATCTGTCTTCCCAGCCAATGGAGCATGATGTCTGGACTCCTTCAGGTCCATAAGAACTCCAGCCAAAGAGTGGGACCACAGCCCAGAAGAGACAGAAAACCCAGATGAAACCAAGGAGCTGGTAACCTCTCTTCTTGCTCATCTGGAGAGTTCCCAGAGGCTGGCAGACCACATTGTATCTTTCGTAAGCTAAAATGGTCAGGGACCAAAGAGAAACAATTCCTGGAAGATAATAAGAAAGGCAAAAAAATGCTAGGAATCATCAAACCACAATATTCCACATTTCAATACTGTTGCTCAAATTTCATAGAAAATTCCCAAAAAAATCAAAATCAATGGGATGTACTTTTGCAACCCTATGCACACATATCCGGGAGTAAATCCCACGGGAGTCAATGAGACATACTTCCAAATAGAAAAGTATAGGATAGCACAATAAGTGAGCTTAAAATTTCGGCTGTGCTACCCAATCCTATCTATGTTTACTAAGTCTGGCATACTTATTTCAGTGGGACATACTCTGAAAAAGGTCTGTGTGCTTATACAAACTTTGAGCAGTGGTTTAGAAATAACAACAAAATTAGTCATTTGAATTGCAAGCTAGGATTGGGCCAGGATGTTCCAGAAATTTTGAAAAAAAAAACTTACCTTTATTCTTTTTTTTTAACTACAAAGCACCTTCATGACCTTCTTTCATTTAGCATAATAAAACCCAAAGATCTCACATCAGTTGTCATTCAAGAGGGAACTACATGTTTGGCTGTTTATTCTGGTTTTGTAGTTTTGATATTGTTGTCAACTTGTCTGTTTAAAGGTATTTTAAGTGTAAATTGTACTGTTATTTATCTGTGCAAACCCCCTTGAGGGGAGTTGCCATGAAAGGCAGGATATAAATATATTTTAATTATAATAGCAATAAGCAGCAACAACAACAACAATATCTAGCTATTTTGCTTACCGAAATAATTGACAGCAAATCCTTGGAAAGTGCAGAACCTCTTTCCCAGGAAGAAATACCCGTGGTAGTTTGTAGCTATAACAATGGTGGTCCCACAGAGGGACATCATAAGATCTGAAAAGGAGACATTGAGAATGAATATGTTGATGGGGTTACGGAGCTGAGGATTCTTCAGAGTTACAGCAATAACCAAAAAATTATTAAATATTGAAAATAAAGCATTAATAAACATCAGGAAAGCCAAGACTCCATATCCAGCTCTTGGGAAAATGGTAGGATGCACGGTAATCTCGACAGTTGCAAGAGAACTATCATTCCCCATGGTGTTTAGACACACAGAGAACTACATGTTTTATTATAACACCTAATGCAAACTATGACTCATTTTCTAAATGGATTGGGAAT